>NC_088223.1:50723804-51058804 GCF_036934945.1 Oncorhynchus masou masou
GTCCTCTTGTTACATAAGTCAGGCTTGTCAATATGATCTTTGCTAACTAACAGGATACAGGAATAGCCTGAGTGTGTCACTGAGGCATTATGCCTTAGTGTCATTCTATCTCACTGCAGCAGCTCCCTCACAGCTCACACACAAACACAGGACAGGAGGTCCCCTGGGTAGTGGGGAGGGAGGTGTGTATGACGTCACCACCAGAGATGAGGCATAACCCCCCCCCCAGCTTTCAGACACACACACAGTGTGTATAATTGGGTACGTTCAGCCGCTGGAAGGTTGTCATCACAACAGATACATTCTGAGGCTGGAGTTTGACGCCTCTTGTCCACATAGCAGACACCGTTATGCACACGAAGAATAAGGGAGAGCGGTGTTGCTGGCCAATAGCACGGACCGCAAAGCCACAGCAGAAACAAAGGTACAAGAGAGATGAGGAAACGGTCATCACTGTTCAATTGATGTGCGTCAATCATCAAGACGTAACTGAGTTCCCACCGCCTGCATCACCGAAGCCAGGCGGAGGTCCGTTCAAAGTCGGTCCCGGTAAAGCATAACATCTCACATACTGAGCAGTCCCAGCGAAATCAGGCTTTTCCTTCGCCACTGTCGACCGTTGGCGGAGTATTAGCCAAGTTTGACGTTCATGCACAGTAGCTCTCAAACCAGCCAGGTATATTCACGAAGGTAAGTCATTTCATCACACCGAATAGTCATTTTAAATTCCTAAATATCTGTTTATTCTGGAAGCCTACATCTTCCTCTTTCTTTTAAGACATTTCCTTTACTCACAACAATGGAATTCCGTCATCTCCGACTATCTTCCCCTTGCGAGGAAGGAGGCGAGCGGAGAGAGAAGGGGTCTGCCTGTGCAGGGCATTTGGATGGGGGAAGGGCACGTCTGCCGGTCAAGAGGGGGAGCAGATCAGTGCAGCTCAGTGTCTGCGAGGCGGTGATAAGATTCCAGGGTTCTTACACTGTGACAGGCCCTGCTCACCCACCCTAGCACCACCCATCTGTAGAGAAACACCTGCACCACCACCACTACCACCACCTAACCCTGGGAGGGTTAGGGGGAGCAAGGTGGTCTGATTAATATCTGACCATTAGTGGTTTGTGTTTCTGGGGGTTGGGGTCAATTCCATTTTGGAATTCCAGTCAATTCGGAAAGTAAACCAAATTCCAATTCCACATTTTTTTCATTAGAGAATTGGAATTGGAATTTCAGTATACTTCCTGAATGGACCCCAACCCTGGGTCATACCATGATTTAAACCCATAAAGTTGTGTTTTTCTCAGCAGCAGGCATCACATAGGAGTATGAGAATTAAACCGTGAGTCCACTCCACCTTAGATCCTCCTACACACAGGCACGCAATAATTTTTTGCTCTCTCGTTCTGCTGCCTTTCTTTATCCCCCCCCCTTCCCCTCCACCCCCCTCAATGATGACAGGTTGGGCAGTGAGCAGTGCTGTGCGGAGCAGTGCGGGCGGCGAGGAGCAGAGGAGGCGAGGAGGATGCCGCGGCGCACATTAATAATGGAGGGCCTCAGCCCCCCCCCCCCCAGAGCCCCAGAGCCACGGCGATGGCACCAGCCCAGCGCTGGCACCAGGGGGGGAAGCTGGGAATACGCACTCTCCAACCCTCGCAACGCCAATCTGCTCACCAGCTCACACACACACGTGCACGGACGCTCACACGCGCACTAGCTAGCCCACCACTCTGGGCCGCCGCCGTGGATACTCACTCATTAGAAAAACTGACCATTAGAACCACTGTAGAAACCTGTATCTACGTCCTTAATGCTAACTCTAGCCAGGGTTTGCAGTGATCTGATATTTTTAATTAATTCTCAGGAATTGGAAATTCACCTTCATGCCCTATGCCCCCATGCAGCCTACTAAGATATGCTCTGCAAAGCTCCGTGATCATGAAATTCCCATCATCGCAATCAAAGCCTCATTTTACTTGTCATATTCATTACCTCCAATCCAATGTAATAACATCAGCTGTGGCCTTGCAGCCTACGTTGGGGTTCATGAAGAGCTTGCGACTGGATAAATGAACTGACTTTCTGTTTACAACGCATGGCAATCCCTAGTGTTCGGGACAGTCTCCCTGTCGGATGCAAAGCGAGGCTCAACGTGTTCCTTTAAGTCAAACGTAAGTACGAGTATTGTTGGTACGCCCAGAGATGTACTGAATGGATCTGTTGACTCGCTTTAAATACAGCTGCTCCTTGAAGAACAAAGTCATGTTTTAGTATGTCCCTGTTTCCCCTTGCTGCTTCCCCGTCGATAGGTGACACCACACCTGTGTCCCGGCAGCATGCGTGTAGTCACTCGAGTGAAGCTGACTCCTGCCATCCAAAAAAAGCCTCCCTTTTGCACTTCAACAGCCCTCTCCTTCGTGGCTTTGAGAACAAAGCTCTCCATCAGCGTTATTGAGTAAATATTAATTATTCATAGCTTTCTAATTGTGTTTTTTTCTTTTTTTTTTACCTGTAAATGTCATGCGGCAGCAGGGGAGCAGGAGAGAAGGACAGCTGAGAGGCGTGGAGGAGCTGGTGACTCCATAGATTTGGAGGGACATTCCAGACAGAATCTTCTCCTCTATTCTTCATTTAGATTTTGGTTGTACTTTAACATTACAATGCTGTATTGATCCACCCGTTGCATGGGCCACACAGTCTATGTACAGGGCCTTCAGAAGGTATTCACACCCCTTGACTTTTTCCACATTTTGTTGTGTTACAAAGTAGGATTCAAATGTATTTAATTGTCCATTTTTGTCAACAATTTACACAAAATACTATGTAATATGAAAGTGGAAGAAAAATTCTAGCATTTTAAAAATAAAAAAAATAAAACATCTGAAAAATAAAATGGTAATATACAGTGGGGCAAAAAAGTATTTAGTCAGCCGCCATAAAAAGATGAGAGAGGCCTGTAATTTTCATCATAGGTACACTTCAACTATGACAGACAAAATGAGAAAAAAAATCCAGAAAATCACATTGTAGGATTTTTAATGAATTTATTTGCAAATTATGGTGGAAAATAAGTATTTGGTCACCTACAAACAAGCAAGATTTCTGGCTCTCACAGACCTGTAACTTTAAGGGGCTCCTCTGTCCTCCTCTGTCCTCCACCTCTGTCATTGCCAACAAAGGGTATATAACAAAGTATTGAGATAAAGTTTTGTTATTGACCAAATGCTTATTTTCCTACAATGTAATTTTCTGGATTTTTTTTCTAATTTTGTCTGTCATAGTTGAAGTGTACCTATGATGAAAATTACAGGCCTCTCTCATCTTTTTAAGTGGGAGAACTTGCACAATTGGTGGCTGACTAAATACTTTTTTGCCCCACTGTATCTTGATTACATAAGAATTCAACCCACTGAGTCAATACGTTAGAATCACCTTTGGCAGCGATTATAGCTGTGAGTATTTCTGGTTAAGGTTCTAAGAGTTTTGCACACCTGGATAGTACAATATTTGCACATTATTCTTTAACAAATTCTTCAACCTCTGTCAAGTTGGTTGTTGATCATTGCTTGACAGCCAGTTTCAAATCTTGTCATAGATTTTCAAGCTGATAACCAGGCTACTCAGAAACATTCAATATCGTCTTGATAAGAAACTCCAGTGTATATTTGACCTTGTGGTTTAGGTTATTGTCCTGCTGAAAGGTGAATTTGTCTCCCAGTGTCTGTCGAAAAGCAGACTGAACCAGCCTTTCCTCTAGGATTCTGCCTGTGTTTAGCTGTTTCCATTTTATTTATTTTTGCTGATGAGAAGCATACCCATAACATGATGCAACCACCACCATGCTTGAAAATATGAAGAGTGGTACTCATTGATGTGTTGTGTTGGATTTGTTGCAAACATAATGATTTGTATTCAGGACACATTTTTTGCAGTTTGACTTTAGTGCCTTGTTGCAAACAGGACACATTATTTTGAAAATGATTAGTCTGTCAAGGCTTCCTTCTTTTCATTCTATCATTTAGGTTAGTATTGTGGAGTAACTACAATGTTGTTGATCCATCCTCAGTTTTCCCCTACAGTATATATACAAAAGTATGTGGACACCCGTTCAAATGAGTGGATTCTACTATTTCAGCCACACCAGTTGCAGACAAGTACACTGCTGAAAAAAATAAAGGGAACACTTAAACAACACAATGTACCTCCAAGTCAATCACACTTCTGTGAAATCAAACTGTCCACTTAGGAAGCAACACTGATTGACAATAAATTTCACATGCTGTTGTGCTAATGGAATAGACAACAGGTGGAAATTATAGGCAATTAGCAAGACACCCCCAATAAAGGAGTGGTTCTGCAGGTGGGGACCACAGACCACTTCTCAGTTCCTATGCTTCCTGGCTGATGTTTTGGTCACTTTTGAATGCTGGCGGTGCTTTCACTCTAGTGGTAGCATAAGACGGAGTTTACAACCCACACAAGTGGCTCAGGTAGTGCAGCTCATCCAGGATGGCACATCAATGCGAGCTGTGGCAAGAAGGTTTGCTGTGTCTGTCAGCGTAGTGTCCAGAGCATGGAGGCGCTACCAGGAGACAGGCCAGTACATCAGGAGACGTGGAGGAGGCCGTAGGAGGGCAACAACCCAGCAGCAGAACCGCTACCTCTGCCTTTGTGCAAGGAGGAGCACTGCCAGAGCCCTGCAAAATGTGCATGGGTCTGCTCAAACGGTCAGAAACAGACTCCATGAGGGTGGTATGAGGGCCCGACGTCCACAGGTGGGGGTTGTGCTTACAGCCCAACACCGTGCAGGACGTTTGGCATTTGCCAGAGAACACCAAGATTGGCAAATTCGCCACTGGCGCCCTGTGCTCTTCACAGATGAAATCAGGTTCACACTGAGCACATGTGACAGACGTGACAGAGTCTGGAGACGCCGTGGAGAACGTTCTGCTGCCTGCAACATCCTCCAGCATGACCGGTTCGGCGGTGGGTCAGTCATGGTGTGGGGTGGCATTTCTTTGGGAGGCGGCACAGCCCTCCATGTGATCGCCAGAGGTAGCCCCACTGCCATTAGGTACCGAGATGAGATCCTCAGACCCCTTGTGAGACCATATGCTGGTGTGGTTGGCCCTGGGTTCCTCCTAATGCAAGACAATGCTAGACCTCATGTGGCTGGAGTGTGTCAGCAGTTCCTGCAAGAGGAAGGCATTGATGCTATGGACTGGCCCGCCCGTTCCCCAGACCTGAATCCAATTGAGCACATCTGGGACATCATGTCTCGCTCCATCCACCAATGCCACGTTGCACCACAAACTGTCCAGGAGTTGGCGGATGCTTTAGTCCAGGTCTGGGAGGAGATCCCTCAGGAGACCATCCGCCACCTTATCAGGAGCATGCCCAGGCGTTGTAGGGAGGTCATACAGGCACGTGGAGGCCACACACACTACTGAGCCTCATTTTGACTTGTTTTAAGGACATTACATCAAAGTTGGATCAGCCTGTAGTGTGGTTTTCCACTTTAATTTTGAGTGTGACTCCAAATCCAGACCTCCATGGGTTGATGAATTTGATTTCCATTGATAATTTTTGTGTTATTTTGTTGTCAGCACATTCAACTATGTAAAGAAAAAAGTATTTAATAAGAATATTTCATTCATTCAGATCTAGGATGTGTTATTTTAGTGTTCCCTTTATTTTTTTGAGCAGTGTATATAAATTGAAAACACAGCCATGTAATCTCCATAGGAAAACATTGGCATAGAATGGCCTTACTGAAGAGCTCAGTGACTTTCAACGTGGCACTGTCATAGGATGCCACCTTTTCAACAAGTCCATTTGTCAAATTTTTGCCCTGCTAGAGCTGCCCGGTCAACTGTAAGTGCTATTATTGTGATGTTGAAATGTCTAGGAGCAACACCGGTTCAGCTGTGAAGTGGTAGGTCATATAGCCTATCATAGCCATTGAACTCTGTAACTGTTTTAAAGTCACTATTGGCCTCATGGTTAAATCCCTGAGAGGTTTCCTTCCTCTCCGGCAACTGAGTTAGGAAGGACACCTGTATCTTTGTAGTTACTGGGTGCATTGATAGACCATCCAAAATGTAATTAATAACTTCACCATGTTCAAAGGCATATTCAATGTCTGCTTTTTTTTTACTCATCTACAAATAGGTGCCCTTCTTTGCGAGGCATTAGAAAACCTCCCTGGTCTTTGTGGTTGAATCTGTGTTTGAAATTCACTGCTTTACTGAGGGACCTTACAGATAATTGTATGTGAGGGGCACAGAGATTAGGTAGTCATTCTAAAATCATGTTAAACACTACTATTGTAGTTCATGCAACTTATTATGTGACTTGTTAAGCACATTTTTACTCCTGAACTTATTTAGGCTTGCCAAAACAAAGGGGTTGAATACTTATTGACTCAAGATACTTCAGCTTTTCATTTTTAATTCATTGCTAACATTTCAAAACACAATTCCACTTTGACATTATGGGTGACACAAAATCTAAATTTAATCCATTTTAAATGCAGGCTGTAACACAACAAAATGTGGAAAAAGTCAAGGGATGTGAATATCTTCTGAAGGCACTATAGATCCTTCAGGTACAAAGCTTGCCTGAGGAGAACTAATGTGTGATTTTATAATTTCTGAGCTGTTCAACCCTTTTTAGGGCATCCTGGGAAACACTGACCAAAAACGTGGTTCCTACCCTGTCACACTATCGTTGTTGTCTGTATTGACTATCTATGAATGAATGAAACCAAGGACTCATGGCGAAACTCACCATTTCCTGATTCTGCTTTAATGAGTTGTATTTCCCACCCCATCCATTTTTTATTATTATATCCAATGATATGAAAAGGGAACAAATGTTTAATATTACTGGACATTTTCATACTTCAGAATTTTCTAAATTCCGTCATTGTTTTAGAAAAAAAACATGCAAAGACAAGTAAACAAACATCAGAACTGTAAATTTTGACACAAATACATGCATTCGTTTTTATTCACAAAACCAGTCCAATTTTCTAAATGAATACAAACATCGCTGTTGTTTTAAAAGATGTAGCTACCAGCAACATAATGAAAAAAAATGAAAAAAAAACAAAGAACTCTTTTTTCAGTGCGTTCAAATGGGTAGACCCAGAGCTAAGCTATTCCAAATGGAAGTGCTGTCTCCTAGTGCTGTCACCCTCTGTGCTATTCCAAATGGAAGTGCTGTCTCCTAGTGCTGTCGCCCTCTGCGTTGGGATCCTCATGACACACACTAGTTTGGGCCACAAGAACGTAAGGCTGCCAGTTTCACAAAATAAAAAGCTTGGAAATACAGGCGTGGAAAACACGGTTGGTTGGTTGGTTGCTTTGTTGGTTGGTTTGTTGGTTGGTTGGTTGGGGAGATTCCAGTTCTCTGGAGGATAGCATCATCCTGCTAAAGAGTCCCCTGGACTTCTGCCCGATGGGATAACAGTTGCTATTTCATTTCGATAAGTATTTTTACATTTTGAAATATCTCCTTGTTCTTTTACAAGACAACCAGTGATCCGTTTTCAAAACAATATTCGTAAAACAAAAAACAAATCATCAAATAGACAAGGCTTTAAGTTTAAGAACAATGGTGCTAAAATTACAATAGTGCCTGCCGTTAGCCACTAGTTTGAAAATATAGCCGTAAATGTACATTCTCTACACAAGTACTGTATCTTTCCACACGTGAACAACATTAACACCAAACACACAAATGAGTTGATTGTCCACACTCAGTCCGTCATTTCTGTTTGGCAACGAACAGTTCCATGTCTGAGAGACAGAAAAAACCTGCTGGAAAAAGGACAAAAGGTACCAAAATGGAAAACATAGAAAAGGGAATGAAAGTTGCCATAGATATTTTTCTTTATGTTCAATTTTTGGTTCAAGGAATAAGCAGGTGCATCCATTACTCAATTGATTATTTTTTTGTATCATTTCTGTTGAGTTCTTTTGTATATTTTTGTTGTTTGTTTGCTTGTCAGCCAGTGTCCGTGCCGAGACAATCCAAGCGAGAGTTGGCATTGCACTTGATCGCAGAGCTTTGGGTTTGGGTAGGTAAGGGGGTAAGGGGGTAAAGGGGTAAGGGTGGAGGAGGGTCAGAGTCTTACTGGAACCATCGGAATGCTGCTCCTGTAGGAAGCATCACCTTCTTAGAGAAACGAAAAAACAGAGAGAGCAGAGGGAAGGAGAGGGTTAGTAGATACAGGCTGAAGAAAACACATCCCGAGACCCATTGTAAAATGCAACATCTGCAGTTTTTTGTTCTCTCTCTCTTTCGCTCTCTCTTTCTCTCTGTGGACGTTTTTCTCCCCCAGACTAATGATTGAATAGATTCAGACAACAACATGCTCATCAAATCTCCACATCAAACATATTTACAGACACCATAACCCTCCATATCTGCCGACTCTTGTCTTCTGCTCTCTCTCTCTCTCTCTCTCTCTCTCTCTCTCTCTCTCTCTCTCTCCCTCTCTCTGTCTCTCTCTGTCTCTCTCTCTCTCTCTCTCTCTCTCTCTCTCTCTCTCTGTCTCTCTCTCTCTCTCTCCCCCTGTCTCTCCCTGTCTCTCTCTCTCTCTCTCTCTCTCTCTCTCTGTGTGTGTCTCTCTCTGTGTCTCTGTCTCTCTCTCTCTCTCTCTGTCTGTCTCTCTCTGTGTCTGCCCCCCCCATCCCCCCAAGGCTCTATCAGTGAAATCACTGCGTCCCACACAGACATATCCCCAGCCCTCCCCTCCTCCCTCACCTCTCTCTGGCCTTCTGGCCCACACCCCACCCTCCTCCCTCATCAGCCATGGGCAATGGCCTTGGCTCCACGCGAAACTCGATATGGCACATTCATTATTTAGTCACCACGCAGTCACAGACCTCTCCCACCACACCACACCACTCTCACGGGTGACACTGCTCTCTCTGTTCCTCCCTTACTCCTCTCTGTGTGGGATCTCCAGTTCTGACTGCATTGCACTAGGCAGGGCAGGCACCAATGCAATGCAGCTGCAGGGGTTCAGTGGTCGCCTGCCAGTCAGAAGACAGAGGACCACTGGGGCTCAGGCTCAGTCCCCAGAGCTGCAGCACGACAAGCGTTCTGAAAAGCACAACTCTACTGCGGCACAGAATCTCACGTTAGCTAGGACTGCCCGGGGCCAGTCAGGAGTAGCGCCACAAACACTTACGCACCCACGCACACTCATTCCCTCACCAGGGCTTGACTTGGACTTACAGTGCCTTGCGAAAGTATTCGGCCCCCTTGAACTTTGCGACCTTTTGCCACATTTCAGGCTTCAAACATAAAGATATAAAACTGTATTTTTTTGTGAAGAATCAACAACAAGTGGGACACAATCATGAAGTGGAATGACATTTATTGGATAATTCAAACTTTCTTAACAAATCAAAAACTGAAAAATTGGGCGAATATTCTATAAGAAGAACAGGAGCTGAAGGAGTAGAACATTGAGGCTCCAGCGAGCTCCTGCCCGAGTCAAGCACAGTCCCTCACACACACTCACGCCTACCTCCACTCACGCATATGAACATGCAGACACACACCTCCACACACACAGGCACAAATCACAACCGCACAAAAAGCACACGATTCAGACACAATCTAAATGACGTACACACCATGAAGATAGTAAGAAGGTTGCAATTTGCTCGCCTGTCAGTCATACACACAGACAGCACGCAAATGATTGGCACGTCAACACACGCGCAGAGAAATACTGAAAATGTCATATATTTACAGCCAGGGCAAATATTGGACACTCGAAAAGCAAGGAGGTCAAGGTGGTGCAAGGTCCATAAGCACCTCACTAATGACCTTTCACCTATGTCACTCAGGCACATAGATGCTAACCTCAAGGCCTTTTTCACTGGGAACCAACACATTTAAAAAGGGGAAAAAACTCTGAGCCAACACCTGTGACCTCCACTCTGCATAAACACGGTTGTTTGTCATGTCTGGCCTAGGGGGAGGGGACTCCCAAGGTCACAATCCATTCCAGGCGTCCATTTCAATGTCCAGCATCTTAATCCCTGTTTATTGATTTAACTATGAATATGCTACTGCTACTTTCCTCAATGGACGCTGCATAAAGCCTATGCTTTCCCCCACCCAGGGGCCTTCTAGCCTTCCTTTAGCACACATACTGAGAGAATTGGTTAGCAGAACAGGTCATACTCTGAAATGTCTCCAGTATCTAATTTGTTATCTTATTTGTCCTGGCACAGTTTGACTGTGGTGGGGACAGCTGATCCAGGACCTGCCCATAGAGGAGCGTTCTCTTTAGAGCAGAGCATTAGGCTAAAGACTCCCATCAATCACTTCCCACTGGACAGCCCCAGGTCCACTTGTCACAAGAGCCCTTTTACCCTGACCCTTGATGCTGAGAGACCTCGGACAGTTTTAGACCGTGATGTCATCTCTCCCCTCTCGTAGGTAGGCTATGGGAGTCAATAACCCCACTGCTGTATGTGGGTTGAGCTGTCTGCAAGTACATCTGTCTGTCCGCACCTGTCTATCCTACTCCTAGCAGTTTCTGTGTCTGGCTGGCAACGTGCCTACTGATCTGGGCATCTCAATGTCAGGCTGCATGCCTGTGCGTCTCTGCGTCAGTCTGCATGCCTGTGTGTCTCTGCGTCAGTCTGCATGCCTGTGTGTCTCTGCGTCAGTCTGCTCTCCCAGTCTGCCGTTCGGTTTCTGGGGGGGTCACAACACTAAGTGAAAACTCTCTGGCTCCAGTGTCTGCATGCCGCAAACTTGCCATATCGCCAGACATCTAATGCCTGTAGTGGGTCGGCTTGATCTGTCATCAGGGATACGATACTTGAAACGCACCAACACAGACACACAGTTATTGGTAAACACACAGCCATAGCAGAATGTTCATCAAACAGTGATGTATACACTTCAAACAAACAAACATTCACAAAAAAACAAACAATCCCCCCAGGCCCCAAGTGACCCTGACAAACAAATACAAACAACAGACCATAGTACAGAAACACACTAGCATTAAAAAATAAATACACAATATAAACACAGATTGTGACCTAAAAATCTGTACTTTTCTCACCTAGACAGCAAATAGCAACAGTGAGACTGGGCCAGTCAACAGTGAGACTGAGCCAGTCAACAGTGAGACTGAGCAAGTCAACAGTGAGACTGAGCCAGTCAACAGTGAGACTGAGCCAGTCAACAGTGAGACTGAGCAAGTCAACAGTGAGACTGAGCTAGTCATCAGTGAGACTGAGCAAGTCAACAGTGAGACTGAGCCAGTCAACAGTGAGACTGAGCCAGTCAACAGTGAGACTGAGCCAGTCAACAGTGAAACTGAGCAAGTCAACAGTGAAACTGAGCCAGTCAACAGTGAGACTGAGCCAGTCAACAGTGAGACTGCAGCCAGTCAACAGTGAGACTGAGCCAGTCAACAGTGAGACTGAGCCAGTCAACAGTGAGACGTGAGCCAGTCAACAGTGAGACTGAGCCAGTCAACAGTGAGACTGAGCCAGTCAACAGTGAAACTGAGCCAGTCAACAGTGAGACTGAGCCAGTCAACAGTGAGACTGAGCCAGTGAGACTGAGCCAGTCAACAGTGAAACTGAGCCAGTCAACAGTGAGACTGAGCCAGTCAACAGTGAGACTGCAGCCAGTCAACAGTGAGACTGAGCCAGTCAACAGTGAGACTGAGCCAGTCAACAGTGAGACTGAGCCAGTCAACAGTGAAACTGCAGCCAGTCAACAGTGAGACTGCAGCCAGTCAACAGTGAAACTGCAGCCAGTCAACAGTGAGACTGCAGCCAGTCAACAGTGAGACTGAGCAAGTCAACAGTGAGACTGCAGCCAGTCAACAGTGAGACTGAGCCAGTCAACAGTGAGACTGAGCCAGTCAACAGTGAGACTGCAGCCAGTCAACAGTGAGACTGAGCCAGTCAACAGTGAGACTGAGCCAGTCAACAGTGAGACTGAGCCAGTCAACAGTGAGACTGCAGCCAGTCAACAGTGAGACTGAGCCAGTCAACAGTGAGACTGAGTCAGTCAACAGTGAGACTAAGCCAGTCAACAGTGAGACTAAGCCAGTCAACAGTGAGACTGAGCCAGTCAACAGTGAGACTGAGCCAGTCAACAGTGAGACTGCAGCCAATCAACAGTAAGACTGCAGCCAGTCAACAGTGAGACTGAGCCAGTCAACAGTGAGACTGAGTCAGTCAACAGTGAGACTGAGCCAGTCAACAGTGAGACTGAGCCAGTCAACAGTGAGACTGAGCCAGTCAACAGTGAGACTGCAGCCAGTCAACAGTGAGACTGAGCCAGTCAACAGTGAGACTGCAGCCAGTCAACAGTGAGACTGAGCCAATCAACAGTGAGACTGCAGCATGCTGCAGAAAGGGACTAGTTCTCCTGGGCTCCGTTTATTTCTGTTCAAATGTAGCGTTCCCAAAATAAATCCAGACATCTCCAGCCAGCGAGGTGTGAGGTGGCAAGGGCCTCGTCACGCTACCTCCCCCTAACTCTGTTTTTACAGCCATCTTTAGTCTGCCATGAGGTTTCGACGGGAAGCCTTCAACACCCCCAAAACATCGAGCCGTCGGCCTCTCTTTCTATTCTCACATACACAGACCACATCAGACTGTATAAACTTCAACTAATGTCCACTCACGTGCATCAAAACCGAACAACTAACACACACGGACCAAAAATTAAAACCTTTAATAAAAATCTGTTGCAAATTTGTAATAAAGGAATTATCAAAATTATCAAAAGCAGTGACAGTCACTGAGGTCTCTGAGAAAATGTATACAAAACAATAAAAACAACCTGTTTTTCCCAGATTTCGGGGGTCTGAAGAGGTCAAAACAAACCAAGCATTAAAATACTTATTAAACCATGACACATCTTTACGACCAAATACACACACACACTCACTCACTCACACTCACTCACTCACTCACTCACTCACTCACTCACTGACACACACACTCACTCACTCACTCACTCACACACACACACACACACACACACACACACACACACACACACACACACACACACACAGAGAGAGAGAGCGAGAGAGCGAGGGAAACACACACACACAGAGAGCGAGAGAGAGAGAGAGAAACACACACACACTACAAGCACTATGGCTAACAGTCTATGCCACCTCGCTAAGTGATCCCCATCCATTAGCCTCCCTGTTAGACAGCCGGCTGTGTGTATGTGAGATGTGACACTCTGGGGCTGTTTCCACTACACTCCAGCTGAAGCAAACAGCAGATGACTGTCTGTGGCGTGCTGCTTCCGAGCCGGACCAGATGACCATGGCCCTCCATTTTGTCCCGGGTGCTGCTGTCCTGGTGTCACTGAACATGTCCTAACCTCAGTAACCAAGAGTAATGAGTGGGTTGGGCAATATTTTTCGAACCATTCCATAATTCCCCAGTTAACAGAACATAAAACAGAGTAAACTAGATAATTCAATCTGTACTGTCCACAGTGTGGTGATACTTAACAGGGTTGATAGTACAAGCAGTGTAATCTACTGTAAAGACTGAACGAACCCCCTCCATTGACAACATGAACGGCAGTCCTCTCAGGCAAGCCCTAATAAATTATAAACCCGAAGATCAAAGTAGGATACTGGGGGCCAAATATCAGATGTGTTATTGTACAAAATATGTTTTGTGCCATCGTTCTCACCTTTGACCTTCAGCACTACGATGACACAACTCGGTCTGACCTACTGACTGACTGTGCGAGTCGATTCTCTGGCCTACTGGCCTGTGGACCAACGCAGGCACTAACACAGAACAAGTTCTAGCCAGCATTGGCCTGCTAAGGGCCCGTTCAGATTAGGCACACCGTTTCTTTGAAGATAGAAGAACTAACCCAATCTGAAGGAGAGGTCAACAGTTCATTCGATGCTAAGCTATTCCAAATGGAAATGCTCAACAGGTGTACATAGTTGCCCTGTTAATATCACATCAAGTGCCCTGCTAAGGCTATCCTGCTGATGCGCTGCGTGTGGAAAGCACGACAACAAGCAATCTGATTTTATTAGCAGCATAAAATCCTACAACTATCGGACATAAATCCATGGGAAACGGAGATCAGTTTGCTGCGATTCTCTCTTGTGGTTTCGGGGGAAACAAACGTAGAAGTCAACCTCATAGTGAAGGTTGCAGTCATGCATATTCAATCACCTGTTGTTGATCTGAATGCCGTGAACAACTGATGGACATTTCTGCCATGTGACCACTGATAGCATACTACCAATCAATAACACACAGGAAATTCTATTACTATCACACATCCGCAAGCATCTGATTACTTAAGAGAACCGTTTCAGAGTAAGGTTAGGGCTGTTCACAGTGCAACCATTTGACGTGACATCTGAAGTGGAATGGGGGGGGGGGGGACGGGACATGCGGGTCAAGCCCTGATTAATCAGAGTCGTTGCATGTGTGCTCGGGGGCACAAGGACCAGATTACACCAGATGATACCCCACTGTCTCGTGAACGTGAGTATTGTAGTATATCTGTAGCAACAGGGTGATACTGTATTCAGGATCACAGCATTCTGCAGACTGTAACAGTCATTGGTAGAGAGCCCACTTGTTATGGTCAGGACAGGATTGTGTACTAGCATAGCACATGTACAGTGTCGGCGTAAGATATTGCCGGCGTCGCTATTGGCGGAACAGAGGCCGACAGAGAAGAAAATGTTGATACCCAGGCAGCAGAACCTAAAGACACCACCATTGTCCTTCCATCTAAGAAAGGAACCATAAACTTTTGAATGTGATGCTCACCTCTTTTGTACAATTAACGGGGGTCAATTGCTTTACCCCTCTTAACGGCGATTCAATGTTGCGTAATGTCATCGTGACAATTGAGGTAATACACCAAAATATTGTTTGGGACGTTATGTCATTTGTCATCGCATGTTTATCAGAGCTTTTGGAGCAGTACTGACATCATGAATGTAATTGTCAAGGTGCCCTAAAAACACGATCGGATATGCCACATGAACTTCTCTGAGGTCACAAAAGGGCGACACTGATTTGAGTTTGGGCCCAGTGCCACTGAGGTGACCCAGATGAGAAGTTTGCAGGCAATTTAGCCAAAACAGGCGTGCCACAGGAGAGAGAGAGATCGGTCGAGAGGGGGGCGCCTGTGCCACACTGACACCTGGTGCTCCAGATGACAACCCCATGGCCAGATGGACCATGTCACACACACATATGCTCTGCCACACATACTACCCATCCAAAACATGTACACACAAACACATCCACAATGTCACGCACTGCAACACACACGGTCTCGGTCAAACATCTACAGAAACTCTTACAATCCCATCACACCCTCTCTCTCGCCTCATCTCCTCATTCCTCCTTACACACAAACCCGCGGGGCCACACTAATATAGTAACATATCACACAAAACATCACGGCACACACACACACACACACACACACACACACACACACACACACACACACACACACACACACACATTTGTGTTAACAGAACATGCATTGACCCCCCCCCCCACCCCCCAGTTGAGAAATGCACAATCTACCTGTTCTGTGAGGGCATAAAATAAGAGCTCTGTATCATGGTGGGTGTGGAGAGGGGTTTGCTCAGTGCGTGTGGAGGACAGATTAAAGAGACCCCATGGGGCATGTCTACCCCCCCCCCCCCTCCACACACCCTCCCCCTCATCACCACCTGTTATTCTCCTGCTCTGCTCAAAGCCTCGCCCCATCAAAAAGACGCTCCACACCCTTCGGAGCAGTGTCACGCTCTATACATACACGCATAAAGTTGAGTTGTAAGTGTGTATGGTTAAGGTAAACTCCCAACACTCTTTCCACACCTACACTCTTTTGGCTCCCGGTAGAACCCTTTTGGGTTCCATATAGAACCCTCTGTGGAAAGGGTCCTACATGGAACCTAAAAAGGGTTCCACCTGGAACCAAAAGAGTTCTACCTGGAACTAAAAAATGGTTCTTCAAAGGGCTGCTATGGGGACAGACAAAGAACCCTTTTAGGTTCTTGATAGCATCTTTTTTGTGTACTGTATTTTATTTAACTAGGCAAGTCAGTTAAAAACAAATTCTTATTTACAATGACGGCCTACACCGACCAAACCCAGACAACGCTGGGCCAATTGTGCGCTGCCCTATGAGACTCCCAATCACAGCCGGATGTGATATAGCCTGGATTTGAACCAGGGTGTCTAGTGCCTTAGACTGCTGTGAGACTCAGGAGCCCATCCTGCCTGACCCTTCCTTCTATGACACTCTATGACCCTCTATGTCATCTCTAACCCCCCACTGAGCTCTTACCTCCAGAGCGGCAGACGGTTTCTTTTTCAGCTCCTCACATTTGCGGAACTTGCAGATCTGGTGGCCCGTTTTGCGGTTCCGGCAGCTGCTGCACGTCTCGCAGTTAATCCGCCGGCGGCAGGGCGGGCACATGCCGCAGCGTTTCCGCTTCTTTTTGCCGGAGTTGATGGCCGAGGCCAGCTCGCTCTGCGCCGGGTACTCGGCCAGGCCGGCCATGTGCAGCGCGCTGTCGGCCAAGAACACTCCTGCCGGTGTCATGATGAACAGCCCCGGGTTGAACGGGAAACCGCCTCCAACACCGTACGGGAAGTCCGCAACACCGCCAACAGAGTCCACAGCGGACGCACCCTCCAAGTCGCTTGCCCCTGAGCCTGAATCGCTACCCCCCATCCCCATCCCCATCCCCCCCGGCAGCAGCATGTGCTCCATCCCAGCCCTCTTTAGCAGCTCCGCCGCCTGGGCAAAGTGCAGCAGGCCGTTCTGTCCCTCCAAGACCTGCTCCAGGGTCCGGTCCAGCTTGGCTGCCGCCAGCGCTGAGACGGTGGGCTGGGGCTGTGGGGGCGGCTGGGGCTTGGCCGAGTGGCTCTTGGCCTCTCCGTTGTGGTGTGCGTGTCCATTAGTGTTGGTGGGGCAGGCGGCTGTGTACTGGGAGAGGGTGCGTGACCTCTTAAGGCTCTTACTCAGGGGCTCACTGATGATGCCACTGCGGTTCCTGCGCTCGACGACAGGGACATCCTCCGTGCAGCTGTTCCGCTCCAGGGCCTCGGCTGTCCGGTCTCGGCTTCCCTCCGACCGTCCGCTAGACATGGTCCAGTGCGTGCAGGGCTGGTGGGGTGGCGGGGCGGGAGGGGGGACAGGGGGCGAGCAGAGGAGGGGGAGCCGATAGTTTCTCACAGTCTGCTCTGAGCCCAGGTGAGGTGGCACCTCCCCGCTGTGGACGAATCGGCCAGCCAATCACAGGCAGGCCCTAGAGCCCTGGCTCTCGCTCTAAACCTCAGCCCTCATCCGCATCCTTTCACTGGCAACCTACAAAACTGACACAGGGAGAGAGGAGAGCGAGAAGGGTCCTTCAATAACAGGCTCAGTGTTGGACCTAGACAGCATCTTAGTAAACAACCGACTCCATTGAAATAAATGGGACAGCAACTCTGCCATGCCTTAATGTTACCTGTTTATTAGATTGAACACAGCTGGTGGAGAGAGAAAAAAAAACTGCAAAAACGAGGCAGCTCATGTATCTAAACAGCTCATGAACACAGTGTAATAGCCCGGGAAGATGTGTCCACTTACACCATTAAACGTTCATCAACCCCCCGACCCCCCCCCCCCCCACAATAGAACATTCAGAACACAGAAAACATAAATTATACTAAACGACAGCGACAGAAGAGAACAGACAGCGCTATGTTTTCTTCTCCAATTTCACCAATTTATGAGCTAATTCCCACCCTTTAGTTTGAATGCAGCCATAGTATCTCCCAGGAGAAAACCATGAAGAGCCGGCCTGTGGAGACTCACTCTTTCCATCAAAGGGATTTGTAACAATAATTCCCACACACTACATGCAGACACAATTGAAATCCATTTTCACATGAATTAAGACTTCAGACCATGAACAATCCCCACGTTGCCATCCCGCTCTCCTACTCCCAGAAACCTTGACTTAGTGTTAGTGGTGGTACCGCTGCTGGTGGGGGTCAAACTTCATGTTTTTGAAGGATCTCCTGGCATGTGACAATGTTAAACATTTGTTTATGTATTTAATTGGAGAGTTTCATTCCAAAATGCAATATATGCAGTATTAGAAATACGGGGATATAAACTGTTCTTGTTTAAAGAACTTGTGAAAGAGGTTGGTGTGTTTTTATCTAATCATGGCACGGGGGTGGTTCAAATGTGCTTGTTTGTAATCCATCACCTGATGGATTCATTTCAGAGAGGCAAATAATCATGTTCTGATGCCAAACGCTATATATCCGCCACACTCTCAGAGAAATATTGCCAGGTTTTACACAGTAGAATGTAACAAATAACTACATGTTTCATAAAGAACTGTACAAATGATACATTTGTGACAAACCCCTTTCCCCCCCCCCCAGTTTTACAAAAATGTATCAATAAAGTAATATGACATCTGTATGTAAAACATATACATTTTGTTATTTAGCAGATTTAGGTCTTATTCAGAGTGACATGCAGTTTGTCCATTCATCTTAAGATCGCTAGGTGAGACAATATCACAGTCAAATATATAGGATACGGACAATCCATTCCAACTCAACAATGGATGTATAGCGTTTTGCATCAAACTCCATTTTAATACTAAAATCCATGAATTAAAAATATGAGAACGCTAATATTTTACAAACACATAAAGGTACCCATAAAATAAAAACAATCTGATTGAAAAAAAATGTGTGTGTATATTGTTTTGGAACAAAACTCTTCAATTGACTAGAGCAAAGATGTTGACATGGTTTGCATATCTTGTGTATATAGGCATTCATCAAATCTTTGTAGATGAATAGTCACTTTAATAAATCTACCTACATGTATGTACATACAGTTGAAGTCAGAAGTTTACATACACTTAGGTTGGAGTCATTAAAACTTGTTTTTCAACCACTCCACACATTTGTTGTTAACAAACTATAGTTTTGGCAAGCTGGTTATGACATCTACTTTGTGCATGACAAGTAATTTTTCCAACAATTGTTTTACAGACAGATTATTTCATTTATAATTCACTGTATCACAATTCCAGCAGGTCAGAAATGTACATATACTAAGTTGACTGTGCCTTGAAACAGCTTGTAAAATTCCAGAAAATGATGTCATGGCTTTAGAAGCTTCTGATAGGCTAATTGACATAATCTGAGTCAATTGGAGATGTACCTGTGGATGTATTTCAAGGCCTACCTTCAAACTCATTGCCTCTTTGCTTGACATCATGGGAAAATCAAAAGAAATAAGCCAAGACCTCAGAAAACAAAATTGCTGACCTCCACAAGTCTGGTTCATCCTTGGGAGCAATTTCCAAACGCCTGAAGCTACCACGTTCATCTGTACAAACAATAGTACGCAAGTATAAACACCATGGGACCACGCAGCCGTCATACCGCTCAGGAAGGACACGCGTTCTGTCTCCTCAAATCAAATCAAATTGTATTTGTCACAAACACATGGTTAGCAGATGTTAATGCGAGTGTAGCAAAATGCTTGTGCTTCTAGTTCCGACAATGCAGTAATAACCGACGAGTAATCGAACCTAATAATTCCACAACTACTACCTTATACACACAAGTGTAAAGGGATAAAGAATATGTACATAAATATATATGAATGAGTGATGGTACAGAACGGCATAGGCAAGATGCAGTAGATGGTATCGAGTACAGTATATACATATGAGATGAGTAATGTAGGGTATGTAAACATAAAGTGGCATTGTTTGAAGTGGCTAGTGATACATTTTTTTTACATCAAATTCCATTATTAAAGTGGCTGGAGTTGAGTCAGTATTTTGGCAGCAGCCACTCAATGTTAGTGGTGGCTGTTTAACAGTCTGATGGCCTTGAGATAGAAGCTGTTTTTCAGTCTCTCGGTCCCTGCTTTGATGCACCTGTACCTACCTCGCCTTCTGGATGATAGCGGGGTGAACAGACAGTGGCTCTGGTGCTTTGCTGCAGGTGGGACTGGTGCACTTCACAAAATAGATGGCATAATGAGGGAGGAAGATTATGTGGATATATTGAAGCAACATCTCAAGACATCAGTCAGGAAGTTAAAGCTTGGTCACAAATGGGTCTTCCATATGGACAATGACCCCAAGCATACTTCCAAAGTTGTGGCAAAATGGCTTAAGGACAACAAAGTCAAGGTATTGGAGTGGCCATCACAAAGCACTGACCTAAATCCAATAGAGAATTTGTGGGCAGAACTGAAAAAGCGTGTGCAAGAAAGGAGGCCTACAAACCTGACTCAGTTACACCAGCTCTGTCAGGAGGAATGGGCCATAATTCATACAACTTATTGTGGGAAGCTTGTGGAAGGCTACCCGAAACGTTTGACTCAAGTTAAACAATTTAAAGGAAATGCTTCCAAATACTAATTGAGTGTATGTACACTTCTGACCCACTGAGAATGTGATGAAAGAAATAAAAGCTGAAATAAATAATTCTCTCTACTATTATTCTGACATTTCACATTCTTAAAATAAAGTGGTGATCCTAACTGACCTAAAACAGGGAATTTCTACTCAGATTAAATGTCAGGAATTATGAAAAACTGAGTTTAAATGTATTTGGCTAAGGTGTATGTAAACTTCTGACTTCAACTGTATTACCTCAATTACCTTGACTAACCTGTGCCCCCACACATTGACTCTGTACAGGTACCCATTGTATATAGCCTCGCTATTGTTATTTTACTGCTGCTCTTTAATTATTTATTACTTTAATTTCTTACTTTTAAAATGTATTTTTCTTAAAACTGCATTGTTAGTTAAGGGCTTGTCAGAGAGCATTTCACTGTAAGGTTACACCTGTTGTAATCGGCGCATGTGACAAATAAAATTTGATTTTGAATTAACACACAAAAAGCCATTTAGAAAAATAAACAAACACAGGTTTGACCACTTACAACACTGTAAGTTTGTTGGTTGTCATACTTCATGACATCATCAACCCTCAAATAACATATACAAAAGATAAGGTGCCAATGTTGTAATCTGAACTCATCATTATGCCTTGTGGATACCCTACTTTCGGTCCAATTAGCTGTGTTCACATATAAGGGTGGTATCGCCTATGATAATCAATAATGTTGTATTCCAAAAAGAATGGAGGATGTGCACAGATAGTGGAGGACAGTGTCATGGCATTGGTCAAGTTGGTTGTCTCTTTTAACCCTCCTGCTGTGTTCAAGGTCGAATTGGACCCATTTACAAGTTCTCTCTCTGAAAAGTGTAGTTCATTTAAACTGATTGACATCAGGTTCCATGACTTTGTCCACTCAGGGCATCTGAACACACAAAATACATTTGGATGATTTTCATTACATTTTGGGTGTTTTGTTTTAACTTTTGTACACCTGTGGTGTTCCCGGTCAAAAATTGAGTTCAGACACAGGCCCATTCATCAGATGGACACACTTCCTCTCCCAGACCCCCACATACATGTGTGTTTGAGTGAGCAAACACACACACACCTCACTCCCCTTCTTGGCTTCCATGGCAACCCCCCACGAGAACCTTTCCCCAATAGAATTTTTCCCCCATGGGAACCACACCTGTTGGCATTCTCACAAACAATCGCAACATTGTTTCAATAATATATAGAACTTTTCTCGCAGTTCTGGTATATAAAGCTTTTTTTGAGGCCTTGCTCACAATTAATTCTGTGGCAGCACAATGACCAAACGATATACTGTATGTGAGGCTCTTGATAATATCTTTGATCATGACACTGGTGAGGAGGAGAGAGTCCTTGTTAAACTTTGCCACAAAGTAGTCTGTGATAAATAGCACAATATGTTTCATCTGAGTATTTGTTGTTGTCATAATAATCCATACATTATGCTTTATTTACTCAAAAACGAGTTGTATGAGCTCAGGTCAATGAGGCCTACCGGCCATCAATAGCAAATAGAGGTTCAAAACGAGTAATGTTCACAAGTTGATAAAATGATCTAAAAGATTAGGCGATAATATATGTATTATTGTGGATGTATAATCAGCTATAATGGGGACAGTCATTTTGGACCGGGAACACAGAATTAATTAACATGAAACGAACACAACAGGAGGGTTAAAATGCTGCTTGACAGTCTCTCTTGGGGAACATCTTATTATTCTCTATGAGACCATTTAATTTGCACAATCCAAGAATTGAAAAACAACCAATTTGCTGGTTGGGTATTTTTCCCAATTCATTCATAAATGAAAATGGACTGAAATGGATTTGACTCCAACACTTTATCCAGAGTGTATACAGCTGAAAGATCCCAATGGCTAACCTCCTATGAAGAGACACACTACCCCACTGACCTGTCCCCACTCACAAACAAGCACCTCCCTGAGAAAAACGGAGGAAATGGCCGGGCCAGTCCTTATAAGGGAAACAAAGGGAAGGGGAGGGGGAGAGGATGGGGTCTGCGCAGTGTGTGGAAATTGGAAGGCCAAAATTAGTGGGAGGTAAAGCTTCAAAGGCAGGAGCGCAGCCCCCGCATTCTCACCAGCTCAGGGGTCCGTGGCGCCAGCGGACTGGAGCCAGCAACTCAGCTCCTCTCCCTGCTCTCCTGCTCTGAGTCTGACCAGGGCTCTGCTCTCTCTCGCTGCTGCTACAGGGCCGCCCGCCTGCTCCACTAACGTCTATGTCTGTGTGTGTGTGTGTGTCTCTCTCTCTCTTTCTCTGTCCTTGCCTCACTCCGTCTATGCTGAGAGTGTCTCTCTGTCTGACCCACATCCTTCGCACTCTTTCCATCTCCATCAAACGTGAACACGTCATTCACAGTCCATCTTTCCCAACCATCTCAGTGCCTCTTCTCACTCTACCATCCGTCTTCCAATGTCAAGGCCATGCCTTTCTAATAGTCTCTGTCCCAACTCCATATCATTCACAGTGACTCCTTGCCCCTTGACCACATTCCTTCTTGTTTTTACCCATTCTCCTAATATCACTCTCACTCTGCTCCTCCGTCATGTCATTCACACACACCCCCTGTGCAGGGGCGGCAAGTAGCCTAGTGGTTAGAGCGTTGGGCCAGTAAGCGGAAGGTTGCTGGATCGAATCCCTGAGCTGAGAAGGTAAAACATCTGTTGTTCTGCCCCTGAACAAGGTAGTTAACCCACTGTTCCCCGGGCACAGAATACGTGGATGTTGATTAAGGCAGCCTCCCCTCCCGCACCTCTCTGATTCAGAGGGGTTGGGTTAAATTTCAGTTGAATACATTCAGTTGGACAAATGATATCTCTTCCAGACCCTAGACTGATCATCTCTTCTCTGTCACTCAACAGTCCCCCAGTTTCTGTGACCAAAGTATTCTCTCGGAATAGAATTATCCCAAATGCTGATACTGTTGAGATGATGGTGATTAGAAAAGCAAGGGTGAATGCACAATGAGGAACAGGTTGGTGCAAAAAAAACATATTACTGGGTGAAAATGTATCTTCCTCAATGACGTCATTACCCATCATGCCAAAGGTAGCCTTAGGTTATAACTTCTACCACAGCTTCTTCCTCCTGCTCAACTTCTCCTAACAGCATCACAAATAGGACTGCCATAAAAATACTTTCAAACTATACTTTGACTGAAGCACCCACTCTCCCTGCTCATATAGGTCTACACTGATTACGTCGGGGGGAGGCTGCTAGAGACATGGCTCGTGCTTCATCCCTGGAGGTCAGCGCGCAGCGGTAATTGGGCCCTCTCTGCTGAATAAACCATCCCAAGGAGTCTTTCCATACAGGCTCCCCAAGGCCAACGAGAAAGGGAGCTGTATGGAATATACAAACAAAATGGACTAACCCACGAGCTGAACTGAACAATCTTTGAAATCTGCAAGTGGAAAAAGTCATACTGAAGTTTGTATGATATAGTCCTAATGAATCATTTCGATTTTTAGAACATAGAATGAATATTCCTCAAAGTATTTTGCTGTATTCATAAAATCCTCATTAGGCCGATGAAAAAATAACCACAGCCTATAAAAAGAACGGGTCTAGTAGGCAAACAAATAAACAGATAGGTCTAAACTATTTAGGGTATTAAAATTGGCAAAATGGGGCATTTATTGCAATAGTTTTCGGTCCATATTTGCTGTCAGTGTAAAAAAATAACATGTGGGCCTATTAAGAAATAAATATTCATTTTTGGCATCAATCATAACACCAAAACATTTAACAACAAGCCAAGCCAAGTCTATGTTGTGGGACGCTGCAAGGTAGCTCAGCTAGAGGCTACTTCTTGGTTCAGGTAATGCAGAACCAAAGACAACCCTTCCCTTCCCTTCAAACGCACGATCACGCAGACACGCACATCTATCTTTCTAGTCCTCTCCCTCAGTCTCAACCCCCCCCCCCCCCCCGTCTCTGGCACACACACAAGAACGCACACACACCGTCGGGCACATTCGTGCACGAGACCCAAGGAAGTTTATAAAGACCAGAATTAAACATCCAACCTGCTGCGTCTCTCTGTTTTTTTCCCCTCCCATTCCTGAGTTAAAATAAACAAAAGTATATCCGTGCGATGGTGTGTTAAATCGTTATTAACTATTTGTGTAAAATCGTGACTAATTATTTGCATAAACATGCAGCATAAGAGCGCCACTACCGGTAGCGGATTGCGGCAGTACCAAGGGGGGGTCGCGGTAAATCCAGGCTTGCAGCGGCGATACAGCACAGAGACATCGCGCGCAATAGACTGGCTGATCGTCGCATGCGGAACAATGAAGAACAAACACGTTCGCTCTACAATAAAATCACTCAGAGAACACCTGGCATACTGTTCTTCGGATGACTCGGCGATAGGCTACATCGAAAACAAACCCCCCAAAAAATCTTGCTCGTTTTTCAGCCATTAGCCTATGTATTTTCACAAAAGCATTTGTTGATGATTCAAGGGAACACTGCAGAAAATAAAAGTTCCGTTTAAATGTATCTCTAGGTAAAGAGATGCCTCATCACCACCTGACATTAAAAGGATTTACAACCAGAAACGTCATCAAGACCCAACGCAAACTGCCATAATTTCAATGGAAAATATTTCTGGAGAGCGTAGAGTTTCTTGGAGCGCATGTCATTATCAGATAATTCACACTTTCATTATTCACCCCAAAAATCTTTGAATGAAATGAACAGCTCTCCACAATTCTACAAACCTCTAGAGCATTGCCAAATGATCGATGAAAAATGTACAAATGAGGATGTGACAGCAGAATGACGATTATGGCCATTCAAAAATATCAAGCCAATAACCGTGCATGCATCACATGCATTCGAGACCCGCGGATCCTAATTGTATCTAACATTAAAGCAGCACACAAAAAATACCTTTTGTCTGGACTCAATGATCTGAAACCCCGGTCTCTGCGGTGCCAGCGTATGGTCTGCACCAGCACGTTTGAGAAGAACCATTCTCCCATTTAACTTGATCGTTAGGAAGGTGACATCCCCAACTTTCAGCAGACTTCAACAAAGTATGATCCCCCCTCCCTCCTATGTATCTGCATATTTGCAAACACTCTCTCTTTTTTGTTCGCACCTACCAAAGCGGTTCCGAGTGGAGGGGAGGGCTCCCACTGTCCAAGCCGTCCGTCTCCAAGCTTACCGTAGAGCTTGATGTAAAAAATAAATAAAGGGAAAAAACCTTAATATAAACCAATTAAATTAATATAGTCCTCGCCTGTATAGAACAAGCGGGAAATATAATACGAAATTATTGTAAAACGTACTTTCTCGGAAGCTGAGCGTGTGGGATCTCCAACCTTTTCGATTCTCGCAATCCCACCTACATCCCCGCTCGCCGAGAAGAACATGCAAACACATTTCATCGATTTTTGGAGCTTCTCGGAAAAACCGAACTGGACTTTCGGCAGCATGGCGACAGAAAATAATATACCTTTTATACTTTTTAAAATATAGCGATGTATTACTCTTCTCGAGGCTTTCAGGTGCTCGACTTTGAATATTCAAGGGGCGTGTAATGAAGAACATGTTTGTTATTAAAGCTTGACATATTTATGGCTTTGAGATGCATTTCACTGGTTGTTGTGGCTCCCATCAGTGCTGGCTGTAGGCACATCATGATTTGTTTCTCTCTGTATGAGCGCAAGTTGATATTTCGTCATACCTCTTTAAGACTTAACTTTCTTTTAACACATTCCTGTTTACAAATAACTTTCACAGTGCAATCCGTCAATATGGAAACATATCCGATGGTTAATATTGCACGGACAAAAACGAATATTTTTCTCTTGTTTGATTTTCAGTGATGGACATCCACATGTGTGTGAACCTAGCCTGTTAATGCGAAGTGTCAAGGTCTAGGCTATTACCTTATTTTAAAAATCGCCTATTCCTACCAAAGTATGGTAAGGTGCGCTATTGCAATTCCCCTTTCCAGTAGCAATGAGTCTGATTTGCAAAACAACATACTTGTCTTGATGTTTGAACTTCATTATTATAAATTGACATCATGTTGTCCTTCATTGACATTTTAATGTTCTAATTTAGGATGATAACACGTTCGTGTGGCATGTCACTGGTGGTTTCTGATGGTAACCATGTTTATTTTACGCAGCGTAATTAGGTAATTAGACGATGGGTTGTTTTTCACACTCGAAGCGGTGTGTGCGCGCAGGAGTGGCCACACGGCGCTCAGTCGCTACTCGCTACTCGCTATGTTATCGCCCATGACCGGTGCGCTCGGCTCCTCTTCTCGCTCAAACCAAGAGTCCACTCCACCTCTTTCGAATGTCCTGTCTACTGGCAGGCGGCCAACCGAAGTGTGTGGAAATGACACCGCCAGGGCGGCAGAGATTTTCCTTCATTTCTCTCCTTCCCAATTGCAGACGGGCTGACATTGGCTAGAAAGTGGAGCAGCTCGTCAGGGACAATCAATGCGAATCGATCGAGCCGTGCGGTTGAGGTTGCGAGCTGGAAAATAACGCGGCAGCTTGAGAGAGGGAGAGAGAGGGAGGGGTGTTCACACTGGCAGTAGTCAGCCAACCTCCCGCACACAAAAACACCCTCTCACTTGGACACACACATATACACACACAGTGTAAACCATAATCTGTCACCAAACGCAGCCTTGCGGTCACTATTACGCAGAGCAATTTCATGCGTAATGAGTAATGCATTAATGTGCAATTGTGTTCACATCCTCAAAAATAAAAAATAAACAATGTATTTAGTAAACACTAATTGTAATTGACATGTCCATGACACGACCTATTAAAATTACCAACTGTATCATCAATGTTGAAGCATTGCATAATCTGCAAAAAAAATGGGCAAATTTGGGCACTTAAGAGCTATCCATTGAAGCACCAAACATTTACTTAATTACTGGGTTTGAAACCAAAGTTGAATTGTTATTACGCTCAATTCACACCTCACGTTCTGTGGAGGAATCACTAATGTGACAGATAAGCATGGATGGCCACCTGTGAATCGCTTGGTTTGGGTCTCTTGTGATTACTTATCTCCTTGTTTGTTTAACTCATCATGCCATTTGTTGTAATTTAGCCAAGCCAAACGTTTATATTCTCTCCACGTCAGTAGAATATAGGCTATAGGTTGGTGTTGCTAGACTACCTGTAGGGCCAAAATGTACCATTAATCTATTAAATGAATAGTGCTGTTTCGCCATTTGGTTTATTATCATTCGAAAATTATTATTAGCATGTTTACCTGTAGGCTTCTGTGTTTACTGAGAGTGGCCGTGGGATAACAAGCAAGGGTTCCGTTCAAGGTAAGTGCACAATGGTCGCATCTATTCCCCCAAGACGCACTGCCGTGCATAAATTGGACACGCATTTCTCCGTAATCCCTGGAGTGTCTAACATGGCTCTGGCAATATGCCGGGTCTCACCCTATCTCATATGAAGAAGACGTCAATCCCCTCGTCATCCCTTGCGCCTTTGGAAATCACTTTCATGCCGACCATCAGCCATACCAACTCTAAGCTCCGAGGCATGTGCATAGTGAAGTAGGGTGTGCACGAAATTTGAGGAACGGCGCGTATGCACTGCAAGGGGTCAATATTTACCACGTTACCAAAATATGGGTTATAACACTTATAACTGAACTCTTGTAATTGGTCACATGGGCCTATTAATTTTAAATTGATTAAAAGCACGCAGCCACGAGTCCCTCACTTTGATTTAACATATAGTGCAGAGGAGCGCCTGTGCATCCTTGTTATTTTAAAATGTCCAGACTGACCACATTTTTCCTGTCCGCTTGTCTACATTCCTGATCTGGACCCTCAGAAGTCAATCTCTCTCACACACTCTCGCACGTGCACACACACACACACACATAGGTTAGGCATCATAGTTTCCCGAAATTGTATTTTTTTTTCCACTGGTATGGGGTGTGTCAGAGAGTGTTACATCGAGAGAGCAATGGGTGAGAGAGTGGCCATGGGTAGGAGGCAGCAGCAAGCTGTGACACAGGAGACGTTCTTGTGGGCGGCTGAGCCCTGGGGCTGCAGCCACACTCAGCTCTTTGTTGTTTTCTGTCTGTGCTAAGCGAGGCAGAGTACTTTCCTGAGCCGGCCGGGGGATTAGTGTTACACGGCCTCTTTCTCCAGCTGCACACATGACCAGCGCCACAGGAGAGACTCTAAAGGAAGCCTAGAAGAGGAGTGAGGGGTGAGAGGAAGGGAGAGAGAGATGAACATCCGGTTTCTCAGACACAGTACTGTTGCAAGACACGCAAGTTCTCCAAACATCACAGTGCAGCTCCCCTTTCTCACTCCCACACACCCTTATAAGAAGACAGTACCTCACCTCCCTGTGCAGCTGTCTTCCCCACCTTACACTTCCTGTTTTAGTCCAGAGGCTCATCCCATTCATCTGACTGGCCTCCCTCCACTCATCAGTCCCCTCGAGTATTGCTAAATTCATGGACACACAAAATGTGAAAGGGTATTGGGCCCTGCCTCAAGCCCCTGTAGTGAATGAAAGAACCATAGTTTTGTTGGTGATATGGGTTCTCTGTGTGGGTAAATGTCCTCACCACAAGGTATATGACTCAAACATGCAGTAGAGTAGACTATAGTAGACTTTACCTGCACCTCATTGCTCCAAGCTGCAGTGGGCTGCTGGCAGTCAACACTGGCGCGATTTCAAGGATTTGTTGTTCAGATCACAAGCAATCACATGTTCATTCTCTGCACTCAGAATGTGATAGTCCGCAAACTACCCTTGGGATCCACGGAAAATGGACATAGTCATTATATAGATTTAACATATGTTTACGGTATCTAATGGCATTTAACTAAGACATCTCATCCACCTCTTAATTGACTACAGCCACTGTAAATGCCACAGTGGCTAGCTGATTATGGCCCTCAAATGAATGGCACAAGCCGTTAAGCCTACATTATGAAAAATCAAACTAACATTAGAGCCAAACCCAATGATAGACCGCCATCTAGTGGGAGAATAAAAAATCTAATTTGTGGCCTGGAAATAAAGACACCTTTATTTGTATATTGTACATAAGGTCTAACCCCTCCTAAAAAATACTATAATTGAGCATCATGGTAAAGCAGCTGAATTGGTGTAAGTATATTAAGCGGCTCTTGGCCCACCTTTGTCCTTAAAATTCAGGACAGTGTTGTACAGTAGTCTCACAAATCAGACAGTTGTGTGTGAAATATTCCATACAAGTTTTGAAGCAGCGTAGCACGAATACATAAGACTGGAATTCGGGTCTAGTGTAGTTGCAGGTTCTGTAACTTTGCTTCAAATAATGTAATAAATAATTAATTGAATGGGCTGGCAGTAATAAGAACAGCCAGGTCCTAAGTCAGAATGTAAAGTTTGCTGTAAAAGGGACCAGAGCGAGACACCATGGTGGTATGAATCAGTTGGAATAATAGGAAGGCTAAATGTTTCACAGTTGTATTAAAAAGGTTCATTACGTAGGTTTCATTGTTGCTATCAAAACATCTGCAAAAGTCTCCCACATCAATAGGACACATGCAAGACTCGCCTAGCTAAATAAAAAGGTTAAGAAATATATATATTAAAACAAACCATACAAGACATTCCTCTTTTCAAATTGACAAAGCCTTCAGATAAAATTGTAAAAGCACATATTTGAGCAAGGATATTAAATAAAACAGTGAAACCCACAACTTTAATAATCATGTTTATTACACAGTTTAATTAAGACAAGCTCCATGAGCTCCTGGGTAATTAAATATACAGAAGTTTGTCGGTCTGGAAATCAAGTCCTTGAGTCCAGGGTTCTGAGATCCAGCCAATGAGTCATTGGAGCTAAGTCAACAATGGCAGCTCAAATATACAAAGTGAGAAGACAGAATAATGAGTTCACTTTTTTTTTTTTTTTATGAAAATACACCCCAATCAGATTGTTTCCTTCAACTTAGCCCACTTGAGGGTAGACAGTTCAACTCTTATCATATTTGTCTAGTCTAGTGCTACTGTTGCTCAAAACATTTTAGAGCTTGTCTTGTGAAGTTGCCTTCAAACATTATTTATTACTCATGTCAAATCTTTGTCCTTTCAGGCTAGATCAAATGGACGATCAAGCTGGATTAATATCATTCCAGTCACAAACTACTTGTACCACCCAACTTATCTGCCTAACATTGGCCGTTTCCAAATCAGACCTACACCAAAAAAATAAAGATTTGCCACCATTGAGAGAAAAATTATATAATGAAGGCTCAAAGGTCGATCTAAAAGGGTACTATTTTTTTTCTTTAGCAAAAACAACAAGGAGTATATCATTTGACTAAGTTGAGGGAAAACAATCATTTGGGAGTTACTTCCATCAATAGATTGCCTTCTCATTATTCTATTATCCCACTTCATACAGTGCGGATGGGTCCACGGGTACTTAACTATCATCTTAATGACAGTGATTAATATTGTGGTAGGGCTGAGGCGGGATCCTGGGCATACCGTAGCCAAACAGAAAAAGTCCCCTAGAGGTTTCCAAAACCAGTGACAGATTGAAAGTCATTTCTTATCATAGCCAAAAACACTATCCATGTCCCATCTCTCCCCACCCTTACCATCATCTCACAGGATAGCTGGAAGCACAGAGGGAAAAAAAAGAAGAAAAAAGTTGTTTAAAAAAAAAATACAAATCCCTCAATCTTGGGAAAGCAAACCTTGGGCTCATAAAAAAAGTATAAGGAACGCTTCTTGGAATCAAATAAGAGTGGTCCTACATGGGTGCCGGTGGACATAGTGGCAGAAACAGACAGTGGGGTATACAATATGCAATCTGAAATATGTACAACACCGCAGCTGGACAGGTTTTGAAGGAAGGGGGTGAGGCAGGAGAATGGAGGTCAAGTGCGTAGGGAGAGGGTGGGTGTGGCTCAAAGAAATCACTCCAATGGAAACCAACAAGACTTTTCCCCTCTTTTTCGTTCAAAGCTCCCCAAGCTTTCGAATATAAAAAGGCAGATTATCTGCTGTTATGCCTTGCGACTACATTGCATATTTCTGTGTCCATTCCCGGGCTATTCTGTTGTATCTGGAATGACAGCAGGATACAAATCACTTTCCTTGTAGCACACAGGCTATACAAAAATGTGTTGAATGTTGAAAATGTGTAAGGCCTACTTTTCCCTGTCGGTCTTGTAGATGCGGGCGATCTCAGGAACTAGTGGGTCGTCTGGGTTTGGGTCACAGAGAAGTGAGCAGATGGACAGGAGGACTGTAGGACGACCAACAACAAGAGTCACCACAGTTCTGACAATCAACGTAAATCTCGGACCTCTTCCGGAGCATAATTCGGGACATACTTACCAGAATCTGTTGTGAAAACTCAAACCATACTGGTTCAAGCCAACCGGAACAAATGATTGAGACCCACATACAAACATAAACCAAGAGCACCATTTTGGACTTACCTTTGGAGATGGTGAGTGCTGGCGACCACTGCGACCTCAGGATGTCCAAGCAGATGCTGCCATTGCTGTTGATGTTTGGGTGGTAGATTCTTGTGGTGAATGCAACCTATAGAGAGGACATGCTTTTTTTTCTGTATCTTGCAAATGTATAACATTTACACCATCTCCTTTACCGCAATGACGAGATGTCGCATGCACTGAAAACAAACAGTCATGCATGATGGAATTTTACGATCAATGTAGATCTAGCTCATAGCTACATTAAAAGTCTGCCCACAAGTTCCAGGATACGACCTTACCTTTGGTGGTTTGAAGGGATAGTCAGTGGGGAAGTGAATGGTCAAGAAGAACACGCCGCCCTGATACGGACTGTCATTCTGCAGAAAGGAACATTTTTGGTTACTATATGTCCCAGAATAAAGGCTGTGAACCCCTAAACTTTAAAGAGCAGAACAGGGGGGTATACTTACAGGTCCCATTATTGTAGCTTGCCAGTGAAACACTAGGTAAAAGAGGAGAAAACTGTTAAAATACACTATGAGCACCATTACAAGTAAATAGTGTTTCAATTAGATTTCCGTGCCAATATACAAATGACAACTGGTGTCATTGATGAATACCAGCATCAATCTTTATTGGCTCCCATCTATAGGCTACATTTCATCAACGGTATTCTTGGGAGTCAAATACTGTTTTCTGTGATTAAGATATGAACCATCATGAATGTTGATTGAAATAGGTGGTGAAAGTAATTTGCGGGTGGTGGTGTTGTGTGATAGAGGTTGAGGTGACTTACTGTCATCTCCCACTGGTCCTGCGGAGCACTGTGCTGGAGGGTCACGAGCCAAATCATTTAACTCCTAGGAGAAAAAATAAATAAAAAAATAAATAGAGTTCTGATTTCTTCCAAAAAGTATAATACCTCCATGAACAACGCCTGTATTGTATGAGTAATTCAGTAAAACTGCATACAATGTCTCCAATGCTGAATGTGGGCTGGTATGTCGTAGGCTAGGCTCAGATTTGTTGCCAGAAGATAAAGACCTATCAAAATGTAACTAATTTCAAGGACTACAAACAACATTGTGGTCAGACCTGTCCTGTACGGGTTAGCGGGATTCATGTTTACTACTGAACATCGTTTCCGCCACAACTGAAAGTAAGTCAGTTAAATGTCCTCAATGAAACAGAAATAGTACTGGATTTAGAATAGCATGGACGGATAAATATTTTCCTTTCAAAGTCTAACATTCTGTCAACTTCAATCGTTTTCATTAATCATTGATCAGCCAGTGTCAGATGAAAGCAACAGAGCAACTTCATTTTGATACTGAAGACAATGCTGGTAAAACAATTTTATAGCTAGTTACAGTAGCTAACTCGTTTGTTCAAGTCAAGTTGCTGAAGTAACTACTGGCATTAGACAGGTCAGGACCATGGTAGTTATATGCCAAACGTGATTTTTGTTGGGGTGTAAACGATACCAGCAGCAGATGTTCATTTGTTTACTACAAGGAAGTAAGGTTAGTAGGTAGTACTAGCTAGTAAGGGATTTCCCGAAAAACGTTAGCTAGCTAGTTATACTTGGCAAGCTATGATTAAAGCTAGTTAGCTATTTAGCCAAACTAACTAGCTACCACCGCCAGTATGCTAACTACCTAATTAACTAACTATAGTAAGCTAATGGTAGCTTGCTAATCAAATTAGCTAACTAGCTAGTAGCCAATAACTCATAGTTAACGTTAGTTACCTTGTTAGCTAGCATAGCGCACTGTTATCGATGTCATCTGCCGCTAAACTGTGCTAGCTAACTGCCTAGTAGCCAGCTAGCTAACGCTAGTTTTCAAAAGCAAATTAATCTGATCACAAGTTAGCCACTGACCAGGCGGCAAGTGAGGAAAGCGGTCTAAATGTGGGCTAGCAAGCCGTTTTGCTTTAGTAGCCTAGCTCGTAATTGTGCCAAAAAGCGAAGGCCAAAAAGGGGGCTCGCTATTAGCTAGCACGGAAGCAAGATAACGTTACTTCCTTACCTTGTGAATTCTTTTCAGGGCCATTGTTGTGTTCGTGCCGCTGTCAATGTACTGGTCGGTTTACTTCTGCGAAACAACGATTATTGCCTCTCCACCCAGATTTTACCCCCCGGAGTTCAAAATGTGTTTTTAAATGGTTGTCTTTACAGTACAATGCGGCGACTGACTATCGGAGTAGCCTATCGAAACTGAAATACAGTGCGCTTCACCCGGCTCCTCCTAGCAGCTGTGGGAAGTGGGCACCGCATCACTTCTCGGTAGACTGTGACGCAATCGTCTGCTTGCGACACGCTACATCCGCTGGAAACGGTGGGACAGGTTAGAGCTATGCAACTGACATCATTTCTGAGTCTTTAGGCTACACAACTCCACTGGTTCCTCCCATATGACTCCATGATTTTATTAATTTGTGCTATAATTTCTAATGATTAGCTAGATGTAGAAATAGGATAGCCCACTTGTATCCGTAATTAGGCCTACCCGTGTCATGGTCAACTTTATATGCATATATAATAACTGTGGAACCATATGTGCAAGGGATGGACCTGCAACCTCATAGCTGTCAAAAAGAAAAAGCACTACAGATATTGTTTCACTGTTTTCAGAGTTTTATTTTGTTCATGTATTATACCTAAGGTTACATCATAGAACATTTAGCCAAGCACATACATTTCTACAGTCATCACAAAGTCCTCGCCCGTCATGCCTACAAAATTCAGATGAAGAGAAGACCCACCAATCCGCGACTTCTATTGTAGCCATAGGCCTACATGGGAATGAGCCGTGGTGGAAAAATTACCCAATAGTCATACTTGAGTAAAGGTAAAGATACCTTAATAGAAAATTATTCAAGTAAAAGTTATTCACCCAGTAAAATACTACCTTTGTAAAAGTATTTGGTTTGAAATATACTTAACTATCAAAAGTTAAAGTATAAATAATTTAAAATTCCTTATCTTTAACAGACCACAGCACAATTTTCCTGTTAAAAAAAACAACAAATGTACTGATAGGCACGGGCACACTCCAAACCTCAGACCTCATTTACAAACGAAGCATTTGTGTATCCACCAGTGAGTCCACCAGATCAGACGCATTAGGGGAGATGACCAGGTTCGTTCTATTGATTAGTGCATGAATTTGAGAATTTTCCTGCCCTGCTAAGCATTCAAAATGTAACGGCTACATTTGGGTGTCAGGGAAAATGTATGCAGTAAAAAGAGAATTATTCTCTTTAAGAATGTAGCGAAGTAAAAGTTGTGGAAAAATATATGAATAGCTAAGTACATCACAGTGTGTTGTTGAGGTGGCAAAACAAGTTGTCTGTCTTTTGTAACTTACATTTTAGAATCCGCAGTGAATCGAGTTTACGGGAAGATGGCCTACCTGCGCCCAAACATTCAGCACTACGGACAGCGCTGCGATGAGCGCGGTCTGACTGGTCGCTGGTTTCAGAACCACGGACACTGAACAGCGCCGCGCACTGGCAGTTCATATAATGAGGATATTCATTCAAAGCACCTGTTATGGGCCTGTGGCTGCAGGAAAACCTTATGCTGTTAAAATTTCCACTTTCCTCTAATAGGCCTACTGATCCAAGATTATTTGGCATCCAGACACATTTGGTCTGAGAGGCAGAACAGTTTGCGCAACCACATGCCATGGTTATGTGAACACTTCCAGGAAATGTTCTGTGTTGATTGGTTAGGTATTCAATGTGTTCTTGTCACACACACACATTTTGGGCTTGTCATCTCCTCTATGGATGCCACTTGTTCTCCCATAGGTCTCTCAGAATATTTGAACATGTTGGAGAAATAACATCTCACACGAAAAAAAAATCAATGGCACAATGTTTTACCCCAGGAACCTTCACTGATACAACCATACTAAATACAGTAGGCGACAGACCTATGCGTCTCAGGGCACATCCCCACCCCTTTCAGCAAGTGCATAGAATACAAAAACATGGCGCGTGCGTGTTTTTGGGAATCCCCGGCTTTGCCTCCACCTGATGGCAGCATCAGGCAGCCCCGTGAAACATTTGCGAAGGAGTTCCCCTCAACGCCATGTCGGGGTGGTGCAGCGCGCAGTGAGGATCTCCTGAGCAGAGCTCTCTCTCTCTCCCACTCTGTCTCTCTCTGCCACCCCCTCCTAATTCGTTCCCTCCATCCTCCGCCACACGACAGCTTAACACAGCACCCTCCTCAGCAGCATCCACCCTAACTGGGTAGCAGTAGTCATCCCCAGCGCAGGCAGTGATACACTGAGGGACGTATCCAAGTGATGCCACTGCACCAACCAAATCTCGCAACCGCGAAAACACACCGAGAATAAACAGTCACTTCCGCAAGGAGGACTAAAAACGAGTTTGCCTCACGAGCGCAACTGCCCATGAAGATGTCTAACGTTGACATGGTCTTAAACGCCACGGATCGAGTAGTAAAAAGTGAGTGCATTTTCTTTGTTTTTAAATTATTGTATAGGCTATTAAGAGCTATACGCTATTAATTGTGTGCCGTTTAAGATCTAGTTTAGGGTTGGGTATTGCGTCATGTGGATGTCTGATGTGCTATATAAATAATTGCATTTTGCTCGGGTCCTGTGATGTTGATAAACAGTGAAAGGCAGTGACTGTATTTATAGCTATAGCCTTCAGACTCTGTGTGTGTGTGTGTGTGTGGTGGTGGGGGGGGGGGGGGATACTCTTCCTAATCGTGTCACGGCAATATGTTTTGCACTGTCCCAATGTGATTGTATTTAGTCATGGACAAGCAGAAGAAGATACTAAATGAGGCCGTGTTGCCGTGGAGGTCTTTGCGGTTGAGGCAGTGATGCAGCATGATTTCGCTGGCACTGTGATAGAGGGCGCTTGGTGAATACGTGGATCTACGTACTCACTGGGGGGATGGGGTGGGTTGCAATCTATATTGGAATTGTATGTGGCAGTTTTCACTGTCGATGAGTAAAACATATAGGTTATCTTTGCTTGGATCTTGAGTTTCAAAGTACGCACTCGTTTCGATTAGGCCTATATTCACGTTTCTTTGGCACGTGTGCCAATAACGTCTATGCTGCTATGATGTAGGCTATTAGTATGCATATCATAGAAAATATAACCTAATGTAGACCTGTAGCCATTTCTTTCAATACTCCTATTGTCTCTGCAATATCATTTTCTGGCGTCAAAAGTGCTGTCGTCTGCAATGATGTATAGGGGCTATGCTACAAGTAAAATAGTGTCGACTGAGCTTCAATAATAAGTCCCTGTCTTTCCCGTCTCGTTCATGTCAAATGGCTTTTTATTATAAATGTGCCATCCCGTGGGGTATATGACAGTTTTAGTCATTTTACGGTGGTGCGTCAGGGCTCCTCCTTGGGGTTGCCGCTTTCCAATATTGGAATAGTTTATTTCTGACGCATTTTATTTACAAATCGAGTCTCAATTGCACACCCAACCCCATGGCACTTGTCTGCAGGCGCAGACGAGGTTTAATCTAATGTAAACCCGAGTTCGGTGCTGCAGCTATCCAGGCCCGGACAGCAGCATTGTGATATATTGAATATGCATTGTTTAGAATAAAAATACTATAGCACTTGATTGAAAATAGGGCTATACATCTACTCTTCGGTTTATCGTAATGTAAGGGTGGGAACCTTTGTGTGGTCCGTGTTTCATAGGTGACTCTAATCTCTTGCTGAACATGTGAAAAGTATAAAATCAAGACGATCACAGCCTGCTAGACCCACCAAGCCCCTGACAACTGTCACATACAGGTCGCGTGCCTCTGCTCAGAAGTTGCATGCATCAACCAATGTCTGGGTGTCACGTCATCGACTGTTCTGCCAGGCACCAGATTGCTATAACATGTGGTTAGTTTATAAGTAAAATAACTATCCAGGCATTGTAAAATCTGGCATATGCTAATCTGTTGTGGAAGATTCTGTTTGTAAACCAATATAATCTATTTGGATTTAATGGGATGCTAGGATAAGGAACAGCACTAGTTCCCGTGTTTTGCTTGTCTTCACTGGTTATTTTGACAAATCACAATTTCCAAGGTGTTACAGGCTGACTACACCGCTCGCTTCACAAAATAAATGTAGAAAGCGTCTGTGTTGCCAAGGTCTAAAATAGAAGTCAGTTCTATTTGTGGCACCAACGAGTGTCTGTGTTTCCAAGGTCTAAAATAGAAGTCAGTTCTATTTGTGCCGCAGATCGGTCTGCAAGTCCTGCCTCTCCCACCTCCTCATTGGTTTATAGAAGCAGGTACCCACGTGCCATCTCCTCATTGGTTATACCCACATGGGTGACTGAAAGACGAATGAGGTCAGTGGCGGTTTGCACCTAATTTATGAAAGTTGCCAATCGCAACATAAAGTCAAGAGAAGAAAAGGCCTGGAAGGAAGAGAGATGACTAGACATGATTCAGCTGACCGTTTTATGTGTGAATTAATTGGCGGGTGGAGAGGACCTTGTGCATTTCAGGTAAAATAACTCAATGTTTATATCCCAGGACAAATCAACAACAGCAAGCTAGCTCAATGGGACAAATTAGCTAGCAAGTGCAAGCTAACTAGCTAAATTGCCATAAATGTTTAATGCTTTTTGACCTGTCCCCAAATTAATATAATTGATTCAGAGTTTGCTTTGATATTTTAACTTGCATGTCGTGATCACGTTTGTTGTGGGGGACAAAATACATTTATGCACGATGGAGCACGCGCACAGCCGGTTTGGGTTCCGTGTTAGCATCTTTCGAATTTGGGAAGGGGAGGTGGCGCATAACTTGCAAAGAGAGAAGGTGGAGCACCTCATTCTAACATTTCTTTATCTCTTCTCTTAACATGTATGGGCCAAGAACTTCTTTTTTGAAAGGGGTGGATCAGCTTAATATTGCAGACCCCTTATGTTTTACATTGGTTATCTTGTTATTAGTCCCACCCTTCAGCTCCATTCAACCCCTCCCATCTCTCTCTCAACCCCATCCATTTTGGATTTCTATTTGCATTTATTTCTAGTTGTTTTGCGTATCAATTCATAAACCATGTGTCATGGAATGGATACATCGAAAATCTCTTCCCAAATATTTAGCAATTTAAATGGCACAGCTGTCCGTTTTTTGGTCCTTAAATGAAATTGGTATATGTGTTCATTTATCACACTTTCTTTAACCATTTATGTTCTTTAATACAGGGCCGACATACAAGTTCCTTACTTTTTTCCCCTTCTACTTGCCTCTTCCATTTTTGTGGTAATGCTGCTATTAGTTGGTTGTAATTTTGGGTAGAGCAGATATTTCCATATGTCTGTGTTAGCTGCATGTGTGACATAACTACACCAGTCCTATTTATGATATTATTCACATAAATTTTTAAATGTCTTCGAAAAAACACTTTTAAAAAATCAATTAGTATATGTGAGTTTAACCACAATATTTGTTGTATTATTTGTTCTATCTTTTCAGGTGGATTAAACTGAAATTGCAACCAACTTTCTAAGGCTTTTTTAAAAAATAATGATATTTTGGAGATTATTTCCTTTTCAAACAACCGAAAGTGAGCAGGTGTAATCTGAATAAAGGGGAAAAAAGTAATTCTTGAACACAGGATGAGACATTCCTACCAATTTACTAGAGAACCAGTTTGGATTTAAGCATAACTTTTGTATGACTGATGCCTTTAATGAGAGGTCTAATGCTTTAATATTTAATCATTTCTGCCCTACGAATTCATATTCATTATATAAATAGGCCTTTTTAATTTTGTCTGGCTTGCCAATATTTTTTGCTCATATAATTTAAATAGCAGGTCACTAGGTGTAGGCAAAACCATAAGCAATTAGGTAAACTGTGATATGACTAAAGAGTTAATCAGGGTGATTTTTCCTCAAATAGACAGGTATTTTCCTTTCCATGGTAGCAAGATCTTATCTATTTTGCTAACTTTCTATAAACATTTATTGGAGTGAGATCATTTCTTTCTTTTGGGATTTGTATACCGAATATGTCCACATCTCCGTCAGACCATTTAGTTGGTAACCTACACAGTAATGTAAAATGTGCATTTTTTAGTGATCCAATACGTAATATCATAATTTGGTTTTAATCCAGAGACGATAGCAAAAGTATTTAGATCCTCTAAAAAGCCTTGGTAGAGATTCTAATTGTGGTTTTAAAAGAAAACATGAATCAGCGTACAATGACACCTTAGTTTTTAAGCCACGGATTTCTAATCCCTTAATATTATAGTTTGATCTAATTTTAACAGCTAACATTTCAATGACAATAATAAATAGATATGCCGATAGTGGACCACCTTGTTTTACTCCTCTAGATAGTTTAAAACTTTGAGATGTAGCCATTATTTACACCTAGGGTTACTATACATACCTTTAACCCATTTTATAAGAGATTCCCCAAAATGTATATATATTAATTTATATAAAATGTATATATAAACCCCAGTCGTACTTTTCAAAAGCCTTTTCAAAATCAGCTATGAAAACTAGGCCTGTTGTCCCATATATTTCATAGTATTCTATTGTTTCCAGTATTTGTCTTATATTATCTCTAATGTATCGTCCATGTAAAAAACCTGTCTGATTAGGATGAATAATATCTGACAATACTTTAATTCTATGTGCCAAGCATTTTGCTAGGATTTTTGCATCACAACACTGAAGTGTAAGAGGTCTCCAATTTTTTAAATGGACTGGATCTTATATACACACACTCACCACTTGGGTCCTGTTTCAGTAATAATGATATCAGAACTTCTTGTTGCATATCTGATAATCTACCATTTACTGTATATAGGAGTGGTTAAAACATGCTAATAATGGTCCTCTGAGTATATCAAAAAAAGTTACTTCCACTGGTATGCCATCTTCACCGTGCACTGCCACTTTAAGAGAGCATGAGCAGTAAGGAAGGAGGAAATAAAGAGGGCTCATTCAACTCTTTGGGGAGGAGCTCTTGGGTGACGCAACAGTTTGATTGTGTGTGCTGTTTTACAGAAGTTTTGTTTGTTTTCAGCGTGTGTAGTTTATAAAGTATTTAACTCAATCATCGGTGTGTTCGCTTTAGATCGTGGTTGTTTTTGTTTGGGACCGCGTCCATTATGGATTGCATGGATTAGTAGCAACATTGTTGCGAAGCTTTAACATACTAACCAACAAACCATCGGACAGTCAGACAGTACACCGGCAGGCCTGAAGACCACAGCTAAGATTTCTTTTTTTCTCTCCCTTTCTCTTTCCTCTCGTTCCAGTGCGTTACCCTGCAACAGACTCTTTATTTTTTAAATGCACTTCCCATTGAAGTTCATTAGAGCTGGACTATTATTGCCCTGCCAGAACTATTTGGATGGACATTGTAGTTAAAAGGGAGGTTGCTTGCAAATTGTGTATTATTATGTGAACTGTATTGAGGTGAGGTGTACTAATGACATGTTTCCGAGAAGACTGTGGACTTTTAAGGCCATGGTTGTGTCGATGAACACCCCCCACATTCATACCCTCTGCACTCATCCACTAGAAAATAATACAGATTATTGCAAATCCTCTGTTGATGACTGGGTTCGTTCTTGTATGAAGTTGCTGTTGAATTGCTCTGCCATTATTAGTATTAGTGTATGAGGTATTCTTGTTGGGGTTACCCCTGTGCTGTGATGTGGGTTTTATATGGTGTGTATTCTCTTTTCTCTCCACTGGCTATCTGGTAAATAGGCTACACTCTAGGCAGTCTCTTCTGCTGATGTGTGTGGGTCTGGTAGTGGTACTCTCTCTATTCTACTCTTTTCCTTTCGGCATGGTTAATACCTGCCTGGCGCCCGAACAAAATCTTTCTTTACCCCTCTCTAATAAATACCGCTACAACACAAGGTGAGACCCAGATGGTGGGGGTCTGAATGTTTATTAATCCAAAAGGAGTAGGCAAGAGAATGGTCGTGGTCAGGCAAAAGGTCAAAACCAGATCAGAGTCCAGGAGGTACAGAGTGGCAGACAGGCCTGTGGTCAAGGCAGGCACAGAGTCCAGAAACAGGCAAGGGTCAAAACCTGGAAGACAAAAAAAAGGAGAATAGCAAAAAGCAGGAGAAAGGGAAAACCGCTGGTTGACTTGGAACATACAAGCCCAGAGAGACAGGAAACAGTGATAAATACACTGGGGAAAACAAGCAACACCTGGAGGGGGTGGAGACAATCACAAGGACAGGTGAAACAGATCAGGATGTGACAGTAGCCCCCCACCCGGGACACCACCTGGCATCCTACCTGGGTGCATACCTGGCTGACTGGGATATTGGTGGTCAAAATCATTGATGAGGGCCGGGTCCAGGATGTCTTTAGCAGGGACCCAGCACCTCTCCTCCGGGCCATAATCCTCCCAGTTAACCAGGTACTGGAAACCCCTGCTCTGGGGTCGAACCCTCAGGAGGCGTCTCACCGTATATGCTGTCTGTCCATTGATGATGACCCGGGGGGGGGGGGGGGACAAAGGACTGAGACACGGGCTTAATCCTAGACACATGGAATGTAGGGTGAATATGGAGGGTACGGGGTAACACAAGACGGACAGCAGTGGAACTCTGGAGATGGGAATAGGACCAATGACCCGGGAAAACAGCTTGCGGGACTCTACCCTAGGCAGACTCTACCCTAAGCAGATCCCGAGTGGAAAGCCATACCTTCTGCCCAATGCGGTAGTGGGGGCTGGGGTCCGGCGACGGTCCTCTTGTCGATGATACCTGGAGTTGGTCTTGAGAATAGCCACCCTGGCTCTTCTCCAGGTACGTCGACAGCGGCGGACAAACATCTGGGCCGAGGGTATGCTGACCTACTCTTGTTCCGGGAAGAGTGGAGGCAGACTCCCGTTTCGAGGGCTGGCCGACAACCCAATAAGGGTGCAGAATACCTTCCAGAACGGAGACGAGAACACCAAACGAAGACCATGTCTAACAAGAGACCGTGGATCCGTAAAACATGCTGCACCATAAGCTGGGCCGTCTCTTTGGCAGAAGGTAGTTTGGGGAGAGGGATAAAATATGCGGTCTTGGAGAACCGAGTGACTTACCGTCAGAATGACAGTGTTGCTGTCAGATGGAGGGAGCCCAGTGACAAAGTCCAGAGATATGAAGCCAGGGACGATGAGGGACCGGTAGTGGCTGAAGGAGGCCAAAAGGAGCTTGCCGTGAAGTCTTGTTCTGAGCACACCCTGTGCATGCGACAATGAAGGCAGAGACGTCAGGAACCATTGTGGGCCACCAGAAACGTTGTCGGAGGAAGGCTAGTGTACGACGGGACCCTGGATGACATGTCAGCCTGGAGGAATGAGCCCATTCCAGGACTGGACTGGGTTAGGGACAAACAGCCGGTTAGCCAGACCCCCTTCAGGTCCAGGCTGGGAGTGTTGCACCATGCGAACCAGGTTCTCAATATCCCAATCCACAGTGGCAGCAAGGCATGAGGTAGAGAGAATAGTTTCAGAGGTTAAGGGTGTTAATTGTATAGGCAGGAGAGAGCGTCAGGCTTCACATTTTTTGACCCTGGGTGATAGGAAATGGTGAAGTTGAATCTGGTAAACAAGAGGGCCCACCGGGCCTGCCTGGAGTTGAGGCACTTGGCTGTACGGATGCTTCAGGTTCACAAAGGCTTTGTCGGGAGCTGGAGAGTATTTGAACGGTACCTTGGGAGAGGTGAGTGCCGAGAGGAGGGCCACCAGGGTGCTGTAATCCTGAATGAAGCGGCGGTAGAAGTTAGCAAAACCAAGAAACTGTTAAAACTGCACCCTGGACATTGGTTGAGGCCAATCCACCACTGCTTTCACCTATCCAGGATCCATCTGAACATCGCCCTCAGCAATGGCATATCTTCTTGAAACTCCCCAACCCGGATCCGGGTTTGTGACTAAAGCCTCAGGCTCATTAGCATAACGCAACGTTAACGATTTCTGAAAATCGCAAATAAAATTAAAATAATGCGTTTGCTCTCAAGCTTAGCCTTTTCTTAACAACACTGTCATCTCAGATTTTCAAAATATGCTTTTGAACCATAGAAATTGACTAATTTGTGTAAGAGTATGCAAAGCTAGCATAGCATTTTGTGTAGCATGTAGCACGCAACATTTTCACAAAAACCAGATAACCAAATAAATAAAATCATTTACCTTTGAAGAGCTTCTGATGTTTTCAATGAGGAGAGTCTCAGTCACATACCAAATGCGCAGTGTTTCCTGAAAGCGTCTGTGTGTAGGAGAAATCGTTCCGTTTTCTACATTGCGTCTGGCTACCGAAACGAACTGAAAATGCAGTCACCTACAACGTGAAACTTTTTCCGGATTAACTACATAATATCGACCGAAACATGGCAAACGTTGTTTGGAATCAATCCTCAAGGTGTTTTTTCACATATCTCTTCATTGACATGCAGTTCGTGGAAGCTTGCTTTCCTCTCTGTGTCCCATGGAAAAATACTGGCAGGTGACTTTGCGCACCAATTTCGGCGCAGGACACCGGGCGGACACGTGGTAAATGTGGTCTGTTATGGTCAATCTTCCAATGATCTGCCCACAAATACGTCACAATGCTGCAGACACCTTGGGGAAAACGACAGAAAGGGCAGGCTCGTTCCTCTTGCGTTCACAGCCATATAAGGAGATAATGAAAAACAGAGCCTCAAAAATCCTTGTCATTTCCTGGATGCCATCTCATCTTGGTTTTGCCTGAAGCTCACGTTTTAGGGCACGCACAGAGAAGATCTTTGTATTTCTGGACACGTCAGAGTGTTTTCTTTCGAACGGTAGCAATTATATGCATAGTCGAGCATCTTTTTGTGACAAAATATCTTGTTTAAAACGGGAACGTTTTTCATCCAAAAATGAAATTGCGCCCCCAGAGCATCAACAGGATATCCCAGAAAGGTGATAGTAGAGCGATGGAACTCATTTCTTGGCTTTCACGAACAATTGGTTCTCCATGAGGTGCTGAAGGACCTGTCTGACATGAAGTACATGTTTTTGGGCAGAGTGGTAAAAAAAACAGGATGTCGACAAGGTAAACAAACAAAGTGGTTTAGCATGTCCAAAGCCTGGAAAACAGCAGGGGCATTGGTTAGTCTACATGGCATGACCTGGTACTCATAATGTCCACTGGCTGGGTTGAAGACTGTCTTCCACTCATCCCCCTCACGTATCCGAACCAAGGTTAGGCATTCCAAAGATCCAACTTGGAAAACATGGTGGCCCCCTGAGAGGTTCAAATGCATAGAAAAGGTGGGGGGGGGGTAACGATTTTTTAACAGTAATGTCGTTAATTCCCCAGTAGTCAATGCAAGGACGCAGGGTCTTGTCCTCCTCCACAAAGGCCTCTGCGCCAGCAGGAGATGCAGAAGGATGGTCCTCTATGTACTCCTCTATAGCATTGGTCTCTGGTCCGGACAGAGAATACAACCAACCCCGAGGGGGTGTATTGCCTGGGAGAAGATCAATGGCACAATCATAAGGATGGTGTGGGGGAAGGGAAGTAGCACATGCCTTACTGAAGACTTCCAGGAGGTCATGGTATTCAGTGGGAATACCAGAGACATCCACAGTCTTGCCAACATCCTGAGGAAGACGACTTGGGGAAGGCTGTGCTGCTTGAAGGCAGTGGGAATGGCAAAATGGGCTCCAACCCAGGATGGAGCTTGTGGTCCAGTCAATTACAGGATTGTGCTTTTGGAGCCAGCAAAATCCCAAAACAACCGGAACATGGGGGAGATGTGAGGAGGAACCGTGGTTTCACTGTTGTTACCTGAAACCCGTAATTGAACGGGCACAGTACTATGAGTGACTTCCCCTATAGAGCGTCCGTCTATTGCCCTAGCATCCATGGGAACAGAGAGAGGCTGAGTGGGAATACCAAGCTCCGAAGCTATCATGGCATCTATAAGGCATTCATCAGCCCCAGAGTCAATGAGCACTCAGACTTAGACTGGTCTCCCCACAGCATAAGCACAAAAAAGGGTGTGCGGGTGATGGGAATAGGGAACTCCCAGTCTGACACACCATAGTACTGGTACCCACTAGAGACAAGGGTTTCCTAATAGGGCAGGGAGCTATAAAATGTCCTGCCCCTCCACAGTACAGACAACAGTTACTATTCTTCCTCCCTGAGCGTTACCCCAACTGATAACCTAGCTCTTCCCAACTGCATAGGCTCAGGAGTATCCAACTCACCTGTCATAGATTCACCAGAGGGCTCGGATGGCTTTGAATCCTCTCGGAAAAGCTGCCTTCGGAAACTCATGGCGACCAACTTGCGAAAATAAACCACGTAGTCTGCCACACTACGGGAGTTGACGTAAGTCAAGCAGTTTACTGGCCGCCTTTCTCCAGGATACCGGAGACTCAAATACCTTTCTCACCTCTGCCATAAATTCCTCCAGATGACCACAAATGGCAGATTGTTGCTCCTAAACTGTCGTAGCCCAGGAGAGCGCCCTTTCCGACATTAGCGTAATAATATATCTTTGATCAGTCTGAAGGAAACAAAGATGGCTGTAGCTCAAACATAAGCGAGCACTGAGCAAGAAAACCCCAGCAGGTATCAGGAATCACCGAATATCCCTTCGGAGGTGGTAAGCGGGGTTCTCGGGGAGCCGGGATAGGCTGTACAAACGCACCACAGGTAGGGGAAAAAAATTACTGGGTGATTGGGTTTTTTCCAGAGGTGGCAGGCAGCCTCTGAGCTAACTCCCTGATTTGCTCCAGAATAGCCTTCAACCCATGGTTGTGGCGTTCCATCAAGGAACTGAATCCTTCCAAAAGGTCCTGTAACAACTCATGTCTTCCAATGGTGGCTCCCTGCAGGGAGACAACGTGGAGGAGCTGATCCAAGTCTGCTGGGTCGGTCATGGCCAGTTCGTACTATCATGACAAGGCGAGACCCAGATGCAGACACAGGAGGCAGATGGTTGGAGTCTTAATGTTTATTAGTCCAAAAGGAGTAGGACAGAGAATGGTCGTGGACAGGCAAAAAGTCAAAACCAGATCAGAGTCCAGGATGTACAGAGTGGCAGACAGGCTCATGGTCAAGGCAGGCAGAATGGTCAGGCAGGCAGGTACAGAGTCCAGAAACAGGCAAGGGTCAAAACCGGGAAGACTAGAAAAAAGAGAATAGCAAAAAGCAGGTGAACGGGAAAACCACTGGCTGACTTGGCACATACAAGACAAACTGGCACAGAGACAGGAAACACAGGGATAAATACACTGGGGAAAACAAGCGACACCTGGAGGGGGTGTAGACAATAGTGAGGACAGGTGAAACTGATCAGGGTGTTACACATATATGACTGGTATTGGATATATCAACTTTTGGGGTGAATATTATGCATAGGCTGTCTTCTTGTAATGTATTCCTACATACTATCTAACTTCTTGTTAGTACAATAAGTAACCAGTTCCATTGAAGACATCATCATTTATTTGTCATATGTTTAATCTTTTTGGGGCTATTGCCAATAGGGGAATTTAATAATAATTGCTTTAGAAGCTGAGCATATTTAAGTTGTAATGAGTTAGCAAAAGAATGTGCTGCATGATAGTAAGTCAGCAAGTATTGCAAGGATGGATCCCTTCGTACTCAATTCCATTCTGAGAGGGCATAGCTACATCGTTTTGGAAAGGGACTGTTTTGAACAGGTGACAATACAGAGACAGCAGACAGCTGTGTGTTTCCTGTACTGCATCTCAACGAGTGAGTGTTTTTGCAGAGAGGACAAAGGGTTGACAGTGGAATGGGTTCACTCAAAGTTGACTGTAGGTGTTAATACAGGAACATCTGTCTTCTGTGGGTCAGTTGCATCGTAATAGAGGAGGGATATGCTGGATGAACCACTGCAACTGTGAATCGAATGTGAAGGGATTTCAGGAGGACCACACCCAGATCAATGCCTGTGCCATCCCTGGCAGGTCTGGTAAATGCAGCAATCTCATAGCACTAGAAATTCATTAACCTATCAATCAAATTGAGTAATATCTTCATGCTGCTCACAAAAACATCTCTTTTGAGGTGGCTGAAGAGGAATTGTGGTACTACTTGGTGCTTGTTCAGAGATCCTAATACCCTACACAGCTGCAGCTGTGGCAAATACAGTACCAGTCAAAAGTTTGGCCACACCTACTCATTTTATATTTGAGATTCTTCAAAATAGCCACCCTTTGCCTTGATGACCACTTTGTACACTCTTGGCATTCTCTCAACCAGATTAATGAGGTAGTCACCTGGAATGCATTTCATTTAACAGGTATGCCCTGTTAAATAGTGGAATTTATTTCCTTCTTAATGCATTTGAGCCAATCAGTTGTGTTGTGACAAGGTAGGGGTGGTAAAAGACCAAGTCCATATTATGGCAAGAACAGCTGAAATAAGCTAAGAGAAACGACAGTCCATCATTAATTTTCTTGATTGACTGAAGGTCAGTGTGGGGTGTGGGGGCGCTTTGCTGGTAAAACTGTCAGTTATTTATTTAGAATTTAAGTCACACTTAACCAGCATGGCTACCACAGCATTCTGCAGCGATACGCTATCCCATCTGGATTGTGCTTAGTGGGACTATCATTTGTTTTTCAACAGAACAATGACCCAACACACACCTTCAGACTGTGTAAGGGCTATTTGACCAAGAAGGAGAGTGATGGAGTGCTGCATCAGATGACCTGGCATCCACAATCGTCCGACCTCAACCCAACTGAGATGGTTTGGGATGAGTTGGAAAAGCATCCAACAAGTGCTCAGCATATGTAGGAACTCCTTCAAGACTGTTGGAAAAGAATTCCAGGTGATGCTGGTTGAAAGAATGCCAAGAGTGTGCAAAGCTGTCATCAAGGCAAATGGTGGCGACTTTGAAGAATCTAAAGTATCAAATTTATTGTGATTTGTTTAACACATTTTTGGTTACTACATGATTCCATATGTGTTATTTCATAGTTTTGATGTCTTCACAATTATTTTACAATGTAGAAAATATTACAAATAAAGCTTACTTCGTTGTTTTATTTTTATTATTTTCACTGCATCAGGGATACCGTGCAGGGTGCTGTTTTCACACTAGAGTAGAGTACAGTATAATTGACTGTATTGTACTTTACTGTATTTTATACTGCACTGAACTCTACTGAACTATACTCTACTGTACTTTATATGCTGTATATACTGTGCTGTACTGTGATGTCCAAACTTGTGAAACATAGACGTCTATGATTGGTAAAGATTTGGTCCACTCCGCACCAACCAAATCTTGATTTAATCTTGTCTTGTTTGGGTTTGGAGCTCATTAGAATAATAGCCAGTGTGTAACATAATATCCAAACACTTATTGTAGTACAATAACCAAAACAGATTTTTTTTTCAAGTCAAGATGTCATAGCTGACACCCCATTCTTTCTACCGACATCTTGGAATCTTAATTTGGAGTAGATATTTAACAGTTTTTGAAAAGCACAGTCGCATAAAAATCGGAGGGAAATTTGATTGTCATTCTGTTACCAAACCTTACATCTGCAGGTTCTTCTAGTAAATGTGTTGTTTTAAAATGTTCAGGGGGAAATGGTTCAAAGTAGTCCTTGTGCATAGAGTTGTATGGTTCGTTTAACTTTGCAACCAATGGTTTTTGTTTGGCAGAGTGTTAAGGGGAAAATGGGAATCTCAGCGTCATTCAGTTAACATGGAATTGCCCTGAAGCAAAGCTTAGCACATAGCTAAACATACTGGCCTATAAATGACTCACCTGTGTGTTTAAGCGTTTGTTTTCCTGTTTGATTTTACTCAGCGTTTATTTTTTTACGATGTCACTCTTACTCTTATGTTCTCTTACAGTTATATATCAGGTGGTAAGATGTTAATCTCTGATGTTGTCACATCATTTCCCTCTGGTACTCAGTGATGGATACTATCATATGTCCACTTGCTACATCCTCCCACCAAACAGGACAGCGTCACAATGGCATGTGCTACATTCACAGTGTCATGAGTACTGTTTTATTGGTTCAAGGAGAGCCCTCTATTTACAAGTAGGGTCTCGGGAGTGTGTATTGACCTCACTCTTCAGCACTGTGATACATGATTGGTCCACACAGGAAATGTAACAGAAAGGGAAGAGGGTTCATTGAAAAAGCTGCCCTAGGTGCTGTTCTTCTCTGTCACACAGCTCGACTACTGTACCTTCTCTGTGTTGGAGGGTGGGTGGCCACCAGGGATCATGGGGATTTTAGTCTTTGTATAGAGGAATGAGGATATTAGTGATGCCTATGAGTAGGGTTGTTGTGACCAGGACATGAACTAGCTATTGGAGGAGAGGAGACTGTGTCTGCCACTTGGCCTGGTCCCATGTCAGGGCATCTCTGGAGAGTGTGAACAATCAAGCTAGGCTCTTAGAGTGGTTGTAGGATATTATAGGTGCTAGTTCTCGTGGGGCTCGGTAAATCACTGTGGATTGAATGCCTTTTGTCTGAGAGAGGGAACCCTCACAATACCCAAATTATTTTCAGAACAAAACGGAGACAATCATGGAAAGGGCAGACCTATCAGTAGAGGCACTTTTGGATTTAGACAGCCAGTCAGTAGGCACACAGAGGGAATCTCTCTTCTGAAATATGATTCTGACATATGCAGTCTCTCAGTTTTTCTCTCCCAAAGCTTAGGCTGGAAAGAGATCTTCCTAAAAAATGGTGACCATCCTTTAGACACCAATATTTACAATAAACATTCAGCCGTTTAAGATCCGTTTCTCTACACCCACAATTAGATTTCTGACATTCACTGTGAAAATGCACAGCTAGTTGTTGTGTTCACGTATAAGGGTCTGTGGGAGAAGAGGCCTTTCACCATTCTGCTATGCCTATGCTTGTCTTGTTCTCATAAGCGTTTGTGTGTTTTATTACTATGATGGATGCTATATAAGAGGGTGTGTGTGCGTTTTGTTTGTTTTTGAGAATATCAGTGATATGGTTGGCTCATTGGCCAGACAGCGTAGAGCCCACCCCCTGAGATGTGTGGATGTGGTGGATCTTGATGGTGTGATACCCTGCGCCCAGCTCGCCCCCTCTGAAGGCTATCTGCATGCATGATACTCACAAGCTTTATATAGCAGTGTGGGTGAATTATTTAAGGATTGGTTTGCAGCAGTGTTTTACTGCACACAGGCCTCTTACATAATGAAACTTCCCTGAGGTCTAGCGATGAGAGGGGGAAGAGAAGGGAGATGGAGTCAGGGAGAGTAGTGTAGTGGAGAGGACAAATCTAAAGGATAGAGTAAGGGGGGGGTGGGGGGAGGTGGATGAGAGAGACACTTGCACATGATTGCACACACACATGAGAGCTCTTACAGTAGCAACAGTCATCAACAAGTTTATTTTATTTTATCCATCAGTTATTGACTGAATTATGGCACATAAAACATTTTACTGGCACGGACAAATAATGAATGGAGTTCAGGGATTTAGGTGTTCAATTCCTGTCAATTTTAACTTTTGTTCTTAGAATATACGTATAAGGTATACGTTGTGTCATTTTTTTAAATTTTGTGTAAAAATAAAGAAAATTATATGCTGTTAATTTGCATAAATATACAATGTGTATTTGCATATACTGTATGAATTCATTAACGTAAAGGGGTGGAACATGGCTGCAAACACCAAGAATCGGGTAGGTGCCCTGTACATGCCACGTGTTCCCATTTTGAACCATTTAATATCTATTTTTTTGTAATTGTATTTTTCCACCTCTTTTTCTCCCCAATTTCGTGATATTCAATTGGTAGTTACAGTCTTGTCCAATCGCTGCAACTGCCTTACGGACTCGGGAGAGGCGAAGGTCGAGAGTCATGCGTAGGTCGAGAGTCAACACGACCCCGCCAAGCCGCACTGCTTCTTGGCACACTGCTCGCTTAACCCGGACGCCAGCCACACCAATGTGTCAGAGGAAACACCATACAGCTTGGCGACCGAAGTCAGCGTGCATGTGCCCGGCAGCAAATAAAATGCACTGTAGACCTACCAATGGACAATCGGATGGCTCAGACCGTGTCTGCAGTAACGTAGCAGGCGTAAAAGAAAGCTACAGCACAATTGAGACTGAGACTTCAAGACTATACGTATATATACGTATATATATATATACGTATATATACGTATATATATATATATATATATATATATATACGTATATATACGTATATATATATATATACGTATATATATATACGTATATATACGTATATATATATACGTATATATACGTATAGTCTTGATAGTCTCAGTCTCAATTGTGCTCTAGCTTTCTTTTATGCCTGCTACGTTACTGCAGACACGGTATATATATATATATATATATATATATATATATATATATATATATACGTATATATACGTATATATATATATACGTATATATACGTATAGTCTTGATGTATATATATATATATGAATATGAATAAAATGTTTGTTAGCAATACAAACAAGTTACAATTGCACACTTCTGAGAACAAGCCATTATTAAGACCAGTTTACAGCTAATTATGCTAGTTAGCTAGCAAGGGCGAGGGGGTGTGAGAAAAACATCTGCACGAGCTCAGCCATTCACACAAACGCGCGTGCAATTATTTTCCCGCTGTGAAAATGTTTACAACATGACGTCACAATCAGAACAATCTGGAACTATTTCACACCGGGAAGATTTTAACAGGACAACCTGACCCCACCTGCGCTGTCTAGACTGCTGCATTAATTACTGTTGTTGTTAATTAATTCTGTTGCATTATTCAACAAGTGTGTCAATAGCAGGATACCCTCGGGTTTAAAAATCAACAAGCTTGGCTCCAGATTACACCTATCTATACATACTTTACATTGTTTGTAAAATCACACATAATATCACTATAATCCAAGTGTTCCTTTTGGGAGCTTGCTTTCATTTCAGAGCATCTAATTTGGAAACATTTCAACTGTATTACAGTGCCTTGCGAAAGTATTCGGCCCCCTTGAACTTTGCGACCTTTTGCCACATTTCAGGCTTCAAACATAAAGATATACAACTGTATTTTTTGTGAAGAATCAACAACAAGTGGGACACAATCATGAAGTGGAACGACATTTATTGGATATTTCAAACTTTTTTAACAAATCAAAAACTGAAAAATTTGGCGTGCAAAATTATTCAGCCCCTTTACTTTCAGTGCAGCAAACTCTCTCCAGAAGTTCAGTGAGGATCTCTGAATGATCCAATGTTGACCTAAATGACTAATGATGATAAATACAATCCACCTGTGTGTAATCAAGTCTCCGTATAAATGCACCTGCACTGTGATAGTCTCAGAGGTCCGTTAAAAGCGCAGAGAGCATCATGAAGAACAAGGAACACACCAAGCAGGTCCGAGATACTGTTGTGAAGAAGTTTAAAGCCAGATTTGGATACAAAAAGATTTCCCAAGCTTTAAACATCCCAAGGAGCACTGTGCAAGCGATAATATTGAAATGGAAGGAGTATCAGACCACTGCAAATCTACCAAGACCTGGCCGTCCCTCTAAACTTTCAACTCATACAAGGAGAAGACTGATCAGAGATGCAGCCAAGAGGCCCATGATCACTCTGGATGAACTGCAGAGATCTACAGCTGAGGTGGGAGACTCTGTCCATAGGACAACAATCAGTCATATATTGCACAAATCTGGCCTTTATGGAAGAGTGGCAAGAAGAAAGACATTTCTTAAAGATATCCATAAAAAGTGCCGTTTAAAGTTTGCCACAAGCCACCTGGGAGACACACCCAACATGTGGAAGAAGGTGCTCTGGTCAGATGAAACCAAAATTGAACTTTTTGGCAACAATGCAAAACGTTATGTTTGGCGTAAAATCAACACAGCTCATCACGCTGAACACACCATCCCCACTGTCAAACATGGTGGTGGCAGCATCATGGGTTGGGCCTGCTTTTCTTCAGCAGGGACAGGGAAGATGGTTAAAATTGATGGGAAGATGGATGGAGCCAAATACAGGACCATTCTGGAAGAAAACCTGATGGAGTCTGCAAAAGACCTGAGACTGGGACGGAGATTTGTCTTCCAACAAGACAATGATCCAAAACATAAAGCAAAATCTACAATCGAATGGTTCAAAAATAAACATATCCAGGTGTTAGAATGGCCAAGCCAAAGTCCAGACCTGAATCCAATCGAGAATCTGTGGAAAGAACTGAAAACTGCTGTCCATCCAACTCTCCATCCAACCTCACTGAGCTCGAGCTGTTTTGCAAGGAGGAATGGGAAACAATTTCAGTCTCTCGATGTGCAAAACTGATAGAGACATACCCCAAGCGACTTACCCCATTTCAGCCATTACCAGGATGTGTTTGGCAGGTCATGATAAACATTTCCACGGTCGCAATGTTTATTTAAAAAAATGACAGGCACAAGGAAGAGTCTGAAAGAGTCTCAGGAGTAAAATGAAAGCAATCAATCCAGCGAAATGTAAGTGACAAGTGAACCCCACAAACACAATAAATAGATGGCTGAAATGTGCTACTTAAAGTTTACAGTTTGGAGGGGGAGACAGAACACTAAAGGTACGCCTAGAACATAGCACCTAGAAGATGGGTCATAGAACCAACTCCTAGAGCCATTATGGGGTAGTGACAAAAAGAGACCTGAACCGATGACTGAGTTCTGTAATTTTGTGATTGTCCAAATGTATGCTCTACGCATAACTGAAGAGCAATGTGCAGCTCTAATTCAACTGAGTTTACCTGTTGTGGTTTTGGGACATCATCAGTACTGTAGACTGGTCAAACAAACACTGCCTAGTGTCTACCCTGGCTGCTCTGTTCAGATCCCCGCTAACATGGCTTCCTCCTTGGCTCCTTCTCTTCCCAGTCTTTAGCATATTGGGTTTTCATGCATGGGCTGATCTGTGGGCCGCAAGCTGCCATACGGCCTGGCAGACTCCGTGCAAACAGTCAGAATGCACTTTAGGGCTCTGCACATTTGGGGTTTTGCACAGGAAAGAAACAGGGTCAACGTAGGTTCAATCAGTGAACATACTCATTTAGACATTTCAAACATTCGCATCACAGTCTGTTGAGTGCTATGATAACAAACCCTTCAGTTATCCCAACAGCGACACAATCTCAATTAAATGGAGTGCAGAGTACAGTGATAATCCCAACAATAATAACGAGACGAATGTCAACATTGGTATTGAATGGACTCTTTAAAGGTCAAGAGTTATTCACAGTGCACACAGGAACCAAACACAACATCTTGTCACCCAAATGATTAGGCAACATTGTTTGCCATGTTATTTACAATATCTCCACGTGTCTCTAGTCTTGTCTATTTAATAAAAGAAAAGCTCGCTGGCAACACTGCATATATGGCTTAGGCAGGAATCTGCACTTAGGTAGTAAATTCTACTCTTTAGTTATGTGCAATGTCCATTACAAAGTTAGGATGACATAAACCACAAAAGCCCTAGTCCTGGAGCAACTTTCCTCCCTGCCGCATATCCCTGTGTGGTAATGAAGACGGTCACAGGCCCAGATAGAGGGGGGACAGCAGGTTTGGTAGAAGCAGGGCTGAGACAAGTGACAGGTGCCGCTAGCTAACACAAGCCTGGGCCAGAGATGTGACAGACAGGTGCACATAGATCCAGACGGACAGTAGCTACACACCTAGAGGATGAGTATTGTGCTGTATGTGTGGACAGATTGACAGGATGCCAGGGCTGGATGGAGAGTATTCACTGTTGCTGTTGTATTAGTTAGGTAGAAACATGGGCAGTGCTTGACCAACAGTTCCCCCGTCTCTCTCTCTGCAGCATCCAGCCTGGCAATGTGTCATGACAGGTTGATATACAGTAGAGTGGCTGTAAAATAATTTAAAAAAGGACTTAGGCAACATGGCATACATGACCATTCATTAATGAAGGTACGGTACATGAGTCTGGTGGTAATTACTGTAGGCTGTGCAATGACGATAAGTCCATGGAATAGCAGAATGGGTGAGAAGCTATATTTGTATTGATATAGTCTCCTGTTTATTGAAACCCTTACTCAATTATCAAGCTCCCTGCCCTTTCTGCATTGTCTTGGGGAAATTGTGCTTCATAAAAGGAGAGAACGAGGGAATACTGTATGCGTCTCTGATCCTCCCATGCAAATCACAGTATTTCGCGCCGATATTGGCTGTACTTCAAAAGTTAGCTGCTGTTGCCCGGGCAACGTACACCACAGTTCAGCTTAGCTTGGGCGCCCAGTCGACGTGAGCTGTCACCCATCTCAACCCCCCACCTCCCCCTCTTTCTTTCTCTCGTGTGTTTTCACCATGCCTGGTGTTCTCTCCCTCTAAATTCTCCCTCCTTTTCTCGGTTTCTTTCTCTTGCTCCCTTCTACACTCTCATCTCTCTCCCTCTCGCCCTCTTTCTCTCCCCCTCTCTAATGTCCACCAGGAATCTCCCTGACTTCTCAGTCTTTTAGCGTCGGAGAGTATCAAAAGCACAGTACTGTCTGTTGTTTTTAAAACACACACTGAAGGAAATGATGCACACTCTTAAACACATACAGACATGTCTACAAACATACAGGGCATGCAGTATCTCTAGTCTCTTTATTAGGTACAGTACCTACCACTGCAGTTCTACCATTAGGGCTCTTTTGAGTGTATTATAGTGGCTGTTCAGTGACGTCTGTAGGTTAGACTGAGATATAAACACACCAGACAGGCCACTGAGATTGTGACACGTTCTTTTGATCACACAGCTCTGCCTCATCTCGCTCCTGCTAGCTCTGAGAACACAATCTGGTTCATAGCATTGAGGAGTGAACATTATTTACTCCGAGTACCACCATTAAATATTTTGTCTTGCCCATTCACACATACACAATCCATGTCTCTGTTGTCTCAAGGCTTAAAAATCCTTCTTTAACTTGTCTCCTCCCCTTCATCTACACTGACTGAAGTGGATTTAACAAGTGACATCAATAAGGGATCATAACTTTCACCTGGTCAGTCTAGGTCATTGAGTGTTTTATGTACACTCGGTGTGTATTTAGAAACACAATACAGTCAGGTATACACACCTATGTGTAAGCACAGAGACAAACACGTTAACATACACCGTTCAGGCAAATAACACAAGCCCAAAACGTACGCACATGGACATATACTAACATGGACTTTCACACACAGACACACGCACAGATAAAACACAAACACACTGTTGAATGGGATTAATTTACCCCAGTGAAAATCTCCTGCCAGGCCTGGGCTCATTATCCCAGCAGCAGGAACATGAGATTTCTCTCTTTTCCCCCTCTAGTCAAGCATCCATTATTTAACAGCATGTTGATCACGTTGGGCGTCAGCTCAGAGAGCTCTCTGCTCTCTCTCTTCTATTCCCCCAGCGCTCAGCTCAGCAGCTCCCCATCGCCACATGCACTGAGCAACACAAATCTCTAGCCGACAAACTTGGCCATATTGCTGTATTACTCTGTGTGCGTGCGCGTGTGCATGTTTGCGCATCTCAGACAACCATATTGCAGGGGCTGGAGCACCACTCTGCTTTAGGTCATTGTATCAGCTGGTTTTTATTATTACTTTTCAATCAGCAACAGGTTTAGAGCTGAGACACTGGTGAGGGAACCACTATCCAATCAAATACTTTTTGTAGGTTTGTACAGTAGTGTTATTGGCTGATGGAAACAATCAAGACCCCCAGGCCTATATAGTTGTGAGTTCACAGGTGCATTGTCCTATGGGTCAAAGGACTTGCCTGATGTGTGATGTTTTCATTCTAACTGGTCTGTGATATAAGAGCACAATGGTGTTGGATTTAGTATCCAATCTGAATCAAACATAATTGTCTACGACCGATTGATTGGAATGCAAACCTGCTTTCATAGTAAGGCCACAGGTCCAGCAGTAAGAAAGGCTGCTGCGGTCCTCCCGGGTGGCGCAGTGGTCTAGGGCACTGCATCGCAGCTCTAGCTGTGCCACCAAAGACTCTGGGTTCGCATCCAGCCAGCCGTGACCGGGAGGTCCGTGGGGCGACGCACAATTGGCCTAGCGTCGTCTGGGTTAGGGAGGGTTTGGCCGGTAGGGATATCCTTGTCTCATCGCACACCAGTGACTCCTGTGGCGGGCCGGGCACAGTGCGCGCTAACAAAGGTAGCCAGGTGCATGGTGTTTCCTCCGACACATTGGTGCGGCTGGCTTCCGGGTTGGAGGCGCGCTGTGTTAAGAAGCAGTGCGGCTTGGTTGGGTTGTGTTTCGACCTTCGTCTCTCCCAAGCCCGTACGGGAGTTGTAGCGATGAGGCAAGATAGTAGTTACTAACAAATGAAAAGGGGGTAAAATTGATTTTAAAAATAAAAAAGCGTGGCAACATTAACTTTTTATACAGTATTATGCAGCACGCAAAGCCAACACCAAAGTCTTTCGACCACTGACACAGATTAGCTTCAGTGCAAAAAAAAAGCCCTTTGTTGCTCCCAAAGCAATGGATGTGATGTTGGATGGGATGTTTTCAGAGGATGTCTGGCAGACAGGTGCTGTCTTATTCATGGGTTTAGATTTGTTTTAACGACCCAGTGAAGTTATTCCTTCTGACTAAAGTTTTGTTTCCTGTCGTATTGCAGTATTATTGGCTTTCTCATCAGAAATGACGGCACCCTCTGGTTGGAACACAACACAATCCGTTCCCTCTTTATAGGGATCGGAGATACATATAGTAATTACTCAGAGGGCTTTATCTGCCACCACTATGTTGAGCAAACTTTTGTTAAGATGTTTATACATACTGGATTGTTGACTCTCACTAAAAAAAAGAGGTTGTGTTATCTGGGGGAATAAATCACGTGGATATTTTTATTCCACACATCCGATTGTACATTTACAGCGATTCAGAAATTATAATATACTGTGGAAGCATCCATAATTAAAGTAGGCCACATTTTGGAAGAATTTGTTGACAGAACTTTTCCCCTCTGCCATTTCTGCATAAAGAAGAAAAAGTTTGACTTTCGTTTAGGTGTCTTGAAGGGCGGGGTTTAGCTTTATGCATATAAGCGCCATAATTGAACAGGCTCAGCAGGTTTAACCAACGCATTGGAGGATAGAGTATCTGTTTTAGGCATTAGTTGTAACATGAATTGTAGAAGCCGGTACAAGGAAGACATCTAACTATCCTGCGGCAATCCCTTGTTGTGTCCTTACGGTGGTACGCAAACGTTCAGCACCAGCACGAATGAAAACAAGAGGCTGGTCGCTGTTTCAGCACCACGGCCGTTAAAAAGCTCTCATCTGCCCCGCCCCCTATATCTGGGGCCCTTAGCGTTTGGATTGGATTGTACTGTACTACATGAAGTCATGTTCCCTGGTACAATACATCCCGCAGAGGGAACAAATGTCATAGGAAGAACAAGCTAGCTAAAGTCGAATAATCCTCTGCACCATCAGTCTGGACCAGAGTTAAAGTAGCTTGCAAACATTATCACATAAAGTAAGCTTTTTTTTTTTTTTTTTTAAACAAAACATTATGCGATTAGAATTCTCTGGGCTCTTTTCCCCATGCTTAACTTTAAGTCTGAAGTATTTGTGTCCTAGCCTCAGAGCAGGTGATCACGGACTGTCTGGACATCCCATTGGGGTGTGTTTTCTCACCTCACTGTGTTGTCTCACTGTGTTGTCTCCACAGCCGTGCCCTTCCCCCTGAGTCATCGCCTCACGTTGAAGGAGGTCTTTGACAGTGAGGGGAAGCCCAGGGTGGACCTGCTCAAAGCCCACCTCACCAAGGAGGGCCGCGTGGAGGAGGCCGTGGCACTGCGCATCGTCAACGAGGGCGCCGCCATCTTGCGCCAGGAGAAAACCATGCTGGATATAGAAGCACCAGTCACAGGTGAGGAATAGAGATCACCTTTACCTGTTTGACTGGTGAAACAAACGATGACTAACGTTCATATCACGGTCCAACAGGGAGGAAGGAAGGCAGACCTGTCTGTTGAAGACAGACCTGTCAGAATAGATATGATTTCTTCTGGTTACTTGGTCCAGTGGCGAGTGAGAACGAGTATTATGAGTGACTAGGTTGCTGTGAGAGTGGGTCTGTGGGTCTAAAGTGCTTCAGACTGAGGGACTCTTTTATAAGCAGGTTAACGTGAGAGTGAGTCTGAGCTCTGGAGTAAACCTGCACTGTAGAGAACTTGGTATTTTGGCTATCTGGGAGAATGTACTTTCGTTTGATGTATAAATGTATGTGTGTGAAGGTGTCTTACTGTACTATGTCTATAAGCAAATATTTGTGTGCAAGTAGAGTGTCTGAAAGTGAAACAGGAAGACAAGCATAGAGAGTCTGGGAGTGAGTGTGCAAATGAATGACCTGAAATACAAAAATAAACTCCAAAGCACCTGACTGGAGTTGAAATGAAGATGAAAAGTAGAGACGGCAAAGCAGGACTCTCTATATGCAGAGTCCCATATCGGGTAGCTGTCACTTTCAAGTGTTACGGGCATGTAAGAATAATATATTTCTCAAGCACCTCAAGCGCTCTGTATCTCTCTTTATCTTTCTTTTCAAGTATCAGAGCGTCAATGTTGAGTGTTGTTTGAAGATACCTCTCAGACAGGCACTTATACATGATGAGGACCAGAGTATACTGAGGCTTGTTCAACCAATCACAGAAGTCCAGCGGTTTGTCACCTCACCTGTATTTAAAGGGTTTGATTCCAAAACGCAATAAACACACATTTTTCACATTTAGCTTTTTTTTTTTTTATCTGAAAATGAATTGTTCCTTTCTATGAACATTTACTTTAGATGTGCTTTAGAATGTGTTTTGTTGCAAAACGCGATATCGGACACTATGCGCTGTGTCCCGAGCCTTGTGTTTAGACAGTTGGGACATTGACGTTTCTGCATTATGATGCATTTACATGACACTACAACATTCTATGGCAGCCATGTTATCTCCCATTAACAGAATGACAATTATGATGTGTTTAGCCTACATGACAGTTCAGCCATGTTAGTACCCCATTATCGTCACACATGGAATTTAGTAAAAAAAAAATATATATATTACAAATTCAAAGAGTTGGCCAAACTCTCTAAATATATGGCTCTGGCTAGATCCACTGTCCAGATGCATGGAACATTCCATATGTTTCTTGTCACTAGCGTAAAAGTTAATCATTTAGCGAATCATTTCCATTATATTTGTCTGTTCAGTCATAAGTTAGTTTTTTCTAAATATCTTTTCCACACTTAGGAATGTAATCATATTAAAAACATTTTTATTTACCATCGCTAGGACCCAGATCTCAATACTTAGGTCACTTTTTCAAAACTTCATACAGATCTCCTAACCAACTTTCAGCTTGGCACAGCAGTTAATTTCACATCCAAAATGCACGAACACTACAAAAACACTTCATACATGTCTCAAATCAACTCATTCTTCCATAACACTAGCAAAGGTTGTCACCCAACAAGCACACTGTCAGTCATAAATCAACGACCTATAAAAACACCAACAACGGGTAGCATTGCGCAATGTTTTCTTTTGTCAAATGTCTTTACAAAACAAGAATGACACCTCTCTACTATTCAGAATTCATTGCAGTATATGTTACAGGAATGAATCAGACATGATGTCATATGTTATGCCATTTTACCATTGAGTGATTCCAAAATACAAGATTTTGTATATACACCATCTACCGGATACAGTAGCAATGCTTGTCAACCCTGTCTTCTGCATGTGGCCACAGGTTCTCATCCACATCACATCTTATGTCATCTTGGGCAACGCACCTAGGAACTAATCTATTGGCCTGGTCCATCCCTGGCAATCTTCCTCCTCTGTCAGCCACTTCTCTTATCTCTGGCTGGGTCCATGTTTACATTTACAGTACAGCATTACTCCTAAGATGTCCCCTTTTGTATAGATGGTAATGAAATTGAAAGACTTAACACCTTTTGTAGGGGTTCAGCTACAACGGGAATCAGCTGTGGTGTGTCTAATTGTTTTGATAGTATTTCATTTGTTAGATGTGGAATATATTTCGGTATAGTATTACTGTAGAAGTGTAGGAAATTGCTGTCTTATTCAATGTTGTGTTATGTTAGGTTTTGAACTTAAGTTTAACAGTTTTGAATAGAGTATGTACAAATATGCAAACTGGCCTGTAGGTACAGTGCCTTGCGAAAGTATTCGGCCCCCTTGAACTTTGCGACCTTTTGCCACATTTCAGGCTTCAAACATAAAGATATAAAACTGTATTTTTTGTGAAGAATCAACAACAAGTGGGACACAATCATGAAGTGGAATGACATTTATTGGATATTTCAAACTTTTTTAACAAATCAAAAACTGAAAAATTTGGCGTGCAAAATTATTCAGCCCATTTACTTTCAGTGCAGCAAACTCTCTCCAGAAGTTCAGTGAGGATCTCTGAATGATCCAATGTTGACCTAAATGACTAATGATGATAAATACAATCCACCTGTGTGTAATCAAGTCTCCGTATAAATGCACCTGCACTGTGATAGTCTCAGAGGTCCGTTAAAAGCGCAGAGAGCATCATGAAGAACAAGGAACACACCAGGCAGGTCCGAGATACTGTTGTGAAGAAGTTTAAAGCCGGATTTGGATACAAAAAGATTTCCCAAGCTTTAAACATCCCAAGGAGCACTGTGCAAGCGATAATATTGAAATGGAAGGAGTATCAGACCACTGCAAATCTACCAAGACCTGGCCGTCCCTCTAAACTTTCAGCTCATACAAGGAGAAGACTGATCAGAGATGCAGCCAAGAGGCCCATGATCACTCTGGATGAACTGCAGAGATCTACAGCTGAGGTGGGAGACTCTGTCCATAGGACAACAATCAGTCGTATATTGCACAAATCTGGCCTTTATGGAAGAGTGGCAAAAGAAAGCCATTTCTTAAAGATATCCATAAAAAGTGTCGTGTAAAGTTTGCCACAAGCCACCTGGGAGACACACCAAACATGTGGAAGAAGGTGCTCTGGTCAGATGAAACCAAAATTGAACTTTTTGGCAACAATGCAAAACGTTATGTTTGGCGTAAAAGCAACACAGCTCATCACCCTGAACACACCATACCCACTGTCAAACATGGTGGTGGCAGCATCATGGTTTGGGCCTGCTTTTCTTCAGCAGGGACAGGGAAGATGGATGGAGCCAAATACAGGACCATTCTGGAAGAAAACCTGATGGAGTCTGCAAAAGACCTGAGACTGGGACGGAGATTTGTCTTCCAACAAGACAATGATCCAAAACATAAAGCAAAATCTACAATGGAATGGTTCAAAAATAAACATATCCAGGTGTTAGAATGGCCAAGTCAAAGTCCAGACCTGAATCCAATCGAGAATCTGTGGAAAGAACTGAAAACTGCTGTTCACAAATGCTCTCCATCCAACCTCACTGAGCTCGAGCTGTTTTGCAAGGAGGAATGGGAAAAAATTTCAGTCTCTCGATGTGCTAAACTGATAGAGACATACCCCATGCGACTTACAGCTGTAATCGCAGCAAAAGGTGGCGCTACAAGGTATTAACTTAAGGGGGCCGAATACTTTCGCAAGGCACTGTACATAGAATTTTGGGTGGTGCTTGTGAGTGAGAAAATAATTCATGAAATTTGAAAGATGTAGTCATTGAATGCATTTTGTGCCAAAGCAATGAACAATGATCGACAGTTTAGCCCACATAGACTGCTGTTGTACTCACTGTGTGAAGAGTTTTGAAAAAGTGATTGAGGAATGGGTCCTAGTGATTTTTTTTTTTAAACCACAGGCTTAGTCATCCAGATGTGGCCATCGAGTCTCTGGTCCTGGCTTTCGGGCTCTCTCTATCACCCCGCACCTTTTCTATGGTAGTGGAGGTGGCTTTGACACCGGTGCGTTGACAGGGGATCAGTGTATTGGCCTATCTGGAGCTCCACACTGCTGCGGTGACTTCCCATATTAAGTCACAGGGGTTCATAATGAATCATGAGAAAAGTTGTTAGACTCTGGCTCAGCACTTTCAGTTTCTGTGTCTCATTCTGGACTCGGGTTCTGAATCATGTGTTTTTGTCCCAACAGAGGAGAGTCGCATACTGGCTCTATCTGGCACGGTTTCAGCTGGGACACTTGTCCCAGGGATTATTGGGTCTGCTGGCCAGTTCGATAGCTGTGGTGCCTCTGGGAGGGCTGTTGATGCGTCTGTCAGCGCTGGGGGATTGCTACGCATCTTGATGCATCTCGACAGAGCCATCGGTTGGCGTCCCTTGTCTTGTCTAAGGGCGTTGACTCCTTGGAAGGACCCGTGTTGGTGGTGGCGTGCATCAACAGGTAGGGAGGGATGTGGTCTATGGTCTTCACGGTTTCCACAGACGCGAAATTCAGAGATCTGACCTGGGATCCGCGTCCTAAATTCAGACTTTTGTCTCGGATCTGGGTCAGGTCTGATATAATTGCCACGAGTCTCGGGCATGTGCAATTAATATTGATGTACCGACTGGACCCGATTGGACCTGTTCTCTGTTAATTTTGTGTTTGTGTGTTGAGAACTGCGCAAACTTGTTATCTGTGTCAGCCAATTGAAACTCAATAAAACGTATCGCTTATGTCCAGCTGAAACTGGTTCCGGCTGCTCATCTCACTTACGCCTGCTGCTGCTGAAGAGAGAGAGAGAGAGAGAGAGAGAGAGAGAGAGAGAGAGAGAGAGAGAGAGAGAGAGAGAGAGAGAGAGAGAGAGAGAGAGAGAGAGAGAGAGAGAGAGAGAGAGAGAGAGAGAGAGAGAGAGAGAGAGAGAGAGAGAGAGAGAGAGAGAGAGAGAGAGAGAGAGAGAGAGAGAGAGAGAGAGAGAGAGAGAGAGAGAGAGAGAGAGAGAGAGAGAGAGAGAGAGAGAGAGAGAGAGAGAGAGAGAGAGAGAGAGAGAGAGAGAGAGAGAGAGAGAGAGAGAGAGAGAGAGAGAGAGAGAGAGAGAGAGAGAGAGAGAGAGAGAGAGAGAGAGAGAGAGAGAGAGAGAGAGAGAGAGAGAGAGAGAGGAGCCTTGGTCTAGGCTACTGTTGATTGTGAAGATGGAGTCCTTTTTTGTTGAAGTTAACAAAAGAAAGAGTACAGTGAAAAGATGGGGAATGTTTCTGTATTGTAGTGGACAAAGAGGAGAAGAACGTTGGAGAGGCCAAATGGACTGTGCAACTCACTATTGAGGTTGGAAGCAATTTTCTACTTATTTTCGTATTTATTATCAATTGTTTAGTCATTTTTATTTATTCATTATTTTACCAGGTAAGTTGACTGAGAACACGTTCTCATTTGCAGCAACCACCTGGGGAATAGTTACAGGGGAGAGGGGGGGGGGGGTGCATGAGAGAATTGTAAACTGGGGATTATTAGGTGACTGTGGTGGTTTGAGGGCCAGATTGGGAATTTAGCCAGGACACCGGGGTTAACACCCCTACTCTTACAATAAGTGCCATGGGATCTTTAATGACCTCAGAGTCAGGACACCTGTTTAATGTCCCACCTGAAAGACAGCACCCTACACAGGGAAGTGTCCCCAATCAGTGCCCTGGGGCATTGGGATACTTTTTTAGAACAGAGGAAAGAATGCCTCCTACTGGCTGTCCAACACCACTTCCACCAGCATGTGGTCTCCAATCCAGGGACTGACCAGGACCAACCCTGCTTAGCTTCAGAAGCAAGCCAGCAGTGGGATGCAGGGTGGTATGCTGCTGGCAAATTATTTTCTTTGTAATTATTGTTGTAGGCCTATTTAATCATCTAAACCTGTTCTTTAAATAGCCTGTGCAAAAAGTGTTTTGTTTGATTTTGTTGAGACATTTTTGTTGGCTAAATTAAGTTCCAAAGGAAGTGCACACAAGCACACATCATTTTTTGATCATTTGTTTTTGTTTTTAAGGACACGTAACTGTGTCTCTCTCTTAAACCTGGCCCATTATCTGCTCGCATGGAGCAGTGCGCATTTCCTATCTTTCAATTTGACGTATCTTCCCAGGTCCCTCAACACGGATGCAGATATATGTTCCGGGGGGGTCCTATCTCTACAGAGTGGAGACCGCACCCCTCGGGTGGTTGCCCAGATTTGGGACCAGTTCAGCACGGTCGACGTAGATCTTTGCGCATCGCGTGCATTGCCGTCTGTTCTTCTCAATGAAGGATCTGCGCGCTCTGTTGGGAATGGAGGCTTTGGCATATCAGTGGCCTCTGACCCTGCTCTATACGTTTCTTCCGGTGGACCTCATTCGTGGAGAGGGTCTGTCAGGAGGGTCTGTTGTTGATTCTGGTGGCTTCCCGTTGGCCCAGATGACCCTGGTTCCCGGAGATCATCCGCTTGTTGGGCGGGGGACCCGTGGAGGTATATATTGTCCCAGGCGCACGGGAGAGTTTGGCACCCACAACCGCAGATATGGGATCTGTGTCTGTTGTGCGCTTTACACATGTACACTACATGACCAAAAGTATGTGTACACCTGCTCGTCGAACATCTCATTCCAAAATCATGGGCATTAAAATGGAGCTGGTTCTCCCTTTGCTGCTATATCAGCCTCCACACTTTTGGGAAGGCTTTCCACTAGATTTTGGAACATTGCTGCGGGGACTTGCTTCCATTCAGCCATAAAAGCTTTAGTAAGGTCGGGCACTGATGTTGAGCGATTAGGCCTGGCTCACAGTCGGCGTTCAAATTGATCCCAAAGGTGTTCGATTGGGTTGAGGTCAGGACTCTGTGCAGGCCAGTCAAGTTCTTCCACAACGAACTTGACAAACCATTTCTGTATGGACCTCAGTTTGTGCACGGGGTATTGTCATGCTAAAAGAGGAAAGGGCCTTCCCCAACCTGTTGCCACAACGTTGGAAGCACAGAATCGTCTAGAATGTCATTGTATGCTGAAGCATTAAGAGTTCCCTTCACTGGAACTAAGGGGCCTAGCCCGAACCATGAAATACAGCCCCAGACCATTATTCCTCATCCACCAAACTTTACAGTATGCATTATGTATTCGGGCTGGTAGTGCTCCCCTGGCATCCACCAAACCAAGATTAATCTTTCGGACTGCCAGGTGGTGACCCGTGATTCATCACTCCAGAGAACGTGTTTCTACTGATCCAGAGTCCAATGGCGGAGAGCTTTACACCACTCCAGCCGGCGCTTGGCAGTGCACATGGTGATCTTAGGCTTGTGTGCAGCTGCTCGGCCATGGAAATCCATTTCATAAAGCTCCCGACGAACAGTTCTTGTGCTGACATTGCTTCCAGAGGCAGTTTGGAACTCGGTAGTGAGTGTTGCAACTGAGAACAGACCATTTTTAGGCTCTACGCGCTTGAGCACTCAGCGGTCCCGTTCTGTGAGCTTGTGTTGCCTACCACTATGCGGCTGAACCATTGTTGCTCCTAGACGTTTCCACTTCACAATAACAGCACTTACAGTTGACCGGGGCAGCTCTAGCAGGGCAGAAATTTGACGAACTGACTTGTTGGAAAGGTGGCATCTTATAACTGTGCCATGTTGAAAGCCACTGAGCTCTTCAGTAAGGCCATTCTGCTGCCAATGTTTGTCTATGGAGATTGCATGGCTGTATACACCTGTCAGCAACAGGTGTGACTGAAATAGCCATATCCACTTATTTGAAGGGGTGTCTACATACTTTTGTGTATATAGTGTATACGGATAGGACCAAGGATATCTGCATTGTGAGCAGCGTTTGTATTTTTTTTTTGCCAATCCAGCTCGGGGTAGGGCCCTTTCTAAGCGTCTCTCTCATTGCACTGTGGAGGCTATGTCCCTGGCATATGACACCAAAGGATAATGGTTGCCTAGCGATATGCATACTCACTCCACTCGGGGTCTGACAGCTCCTTGGGCATTGTTCAAGAGCATGACAAGTGGGGATACTTGTGCTGCAGTAAATTGGGGTTTCCCACATACCTTTTGTGAGGTTTTATCACTTGGATGTAACTGTTCCTAGTGTGGCTCCTAGTGTTCTTATGGCTGGCTCCGGGAGTGGGAGTTAGGCAGCGTGCAGGTTGTGCATTTATCCGGGTTACCACAGTTCCTATGTAATTGAGCCTTGGGCTGCCTGTGGGTGCGGCAGCGTGTAAAGTGTGCATTATTCGGGTTACCATAGTTTCCTTTGGGCGTGCGCCTTGAGCTGCCGTGGCAGTGCGCGCGTACACAAGTTACTGCAGGTTTCCTGTGGGCTTGAGCCTCCAGCTGCCGTGGTTCATCGACTCCGGTCGATGCTATGCAGAGCACGTGTTGCGCTTTACAGAGTCACGACAGGTGTCCTGTTTTTTTGGGACTTGCGATTCCTTGTACGAGTTCTGGTTTTTCCGGCTCACAAGGTAAGTATTGTTCTTGGAACCGTGGGGTCTGTGGACTTAGGCTGTGGTGGCAGCGTGTCAGTACACATAGCCAAGTTGCAGCAGGTTCTTGTTCCCTATATGGGGCTCTGACAGATCAGTCCTCATCAGGCTCTGACAGTTCAGGCTTCTCCGGTAAGTATTAGGGAAGAGGATGGCTTCCGTAACCTCTTTTTGGAGTCGGTGACACGTATGTGTGCTTGGGCTGCTACGGGCCTGGCCTCCAAGTTTGGTATCATCTGAGCCGGCTTGGGGCGTGATTGTATGTCCCTTAGTATGTTATTCCGAGTGACCGATTGAAAGGGAACATAAGGTTATGAATATAATTGCTGTTACCTGAAGGAGGGAACGAGGTATAACATATTTTGGTCCAACATATTTGGGCTCACTGAGTTGAGGAATACTTGCAGCCCCAGTATTATAGCCAGGAAGGCGGGGCTTCCGAGGGCGGGCTTAGCATCCATTGGTCCGGTCCGTAGGGCGTGATTTCAGTTTTCTTCAGGTGAATATGATTGGTCGTTGATTTCGAGGTATGTTATACCTCGTTCCCTCCTTCAGGGAACAATAGTTATATTCATAAGTGTTCATTCTCTTGTACAGTGACTCCACTCAGCCCACAGCGATGGTAGAGCTGAACAGCCCAACAGTCCAGACAAATCCACACTACTGAGCATGAACACATCCCAGCGAAAGCTGCTTGGCTGCTTCAGCACCCAGGTGGTTCAAATGGTCTAAGATAGCCTTTCAAAACACTAGGCACCTTTTTGGATATTGTAAACATGAGAAGCAATTGCGAGAGTCAGAGAGCGTTTACATGAGTGTGCATGCGTGTGTTTGTTGTAGATAGACATGTGAAATAGCTTTCTGGTTGTACTGGAGAACAATAATACAAGTAATAGTATTTACCATTACGTCTAATCCCATAACAAGTAGACCTATTTACCATTACGTCTAATCCCATAGCAGGTAGACCTATTTACCATTACGTCTAATCCCATAGCAGGTAGACCTATTTACCATTACGTCTAATCCCATAGCAGGTAGACCTATTTACCATTACGTCTAATCCCATAGCAGGTAGACCTATTTACCATTACGTCTAATACCATAGCAGGTAGACCTATTTACCATTACGTCTAATCCCATAGCAGGTAGACCTATTTACCATTACGTCTAATCCCATAGCAGGTAGACCTATTTACCATTACGTCTAATCCCATAGCAGGTAGACCTATTTACCATTACGTCTAATCCCATAGCAGGTAGACCTATTTACCATTACGTCTAATCCCATAGCAGGTAGACCTATTTACCATTACGTCTAATCCCATAGCAGGTAGACCTATTTACCATTACGTCTAATCCCATAGCAAGTAGGCTCAATTTACCATTGTCTAATGGAGTAGCAGGAAGACCTATTTACCATGGACGTCTAATCCCATAGCAGGTAGATTCCATTTACCATTACGTCTAATCCAGCAACTATTATGAGCCGTCCTCCCTCAGGATCCTCCACTGGTCTAATGGCTGGAATGGAGTCAATGGAATGGTATCAACCTCATGGAAACAATATGCTTGATTCCATTATTCCATTAACACTGTTCCAGCAACTATTATGAGCCGTCCTCCCCTCAGGATCCTCCACTGGTCTAGTGCCATAGCAGGTAGACCTATTTACCATTACGTCTAATCCCATAGCAAGTAGGTTCTCTTCTATACTCATCAGCCTGTTCTACTCTCCCCCATGTCTGAATCCCCTGTCATACTACGGCCATGGATGGAGAGGAAGGCTGGAGTAAGGCAGTAGAGGACACAGGAAGTCACCGTTTACCATACTACATCAGCAGCTAGTGTTCACTTGGACTGGGCTGTAATGTGAGTCCCGACCCATTTGCTTTGTCAGATAACTGCCCATTTATCCCGTGTTTATACAGGTGATTACATTGAGATTAGAAATCTATTTGTACGCTGGTGCCTGCCTGTCCTTGTTCGTGTGCTATAATTTATTTAGAAGTAGGCACACTGTGTGTCACCGACATTAGGGGTCATAGGTTCTTCGAATTCTAGTTTCATTTCATTTGGTATTAGTATCCATTTTCATTTAATTCCTGCTCTGAAAAAAGGCATTGGTTTCCATTGTGCAGCATGTGTTACCAAGATATACTAGGAGTTGTGAACATGATGAATAGACATAGCCCAATGTACAGATGGCTCCTCCCCTGGCATTGAGTGATTGATTGGTGGACTGACTGACGAAATGGTTGATTGGTTGGTGGGAGATGGTAAATGGAGACGGGATACCTTAGTTACAGTACAAGGGGTAGTCCTTCGACCCTCTGGTGAACAAGCGCCACAAACATGAGGGTCATATGCTTCATTTGTTGAGCATGAAATATGGATGATGATGTGGGTATCAGTGCTAAGACATTCTTAAGAATAGAGTTGCAAAGTGTGGATCTCTATGTAAGACGACTGTATTTTTGCTGTTACTAGCACTGTTTTATAGTGTCTGTGCTTAGTCTTACGTGTGTGTGTGTGTGTGTGTGTGTGTGTGTGTGTGTGTGTGTATTTATGCATTCATGTACTACTACTGTATGTGCAGTGTGCATATGCTATTTGTGCGTGCAAGCATGTGTGTGTTGTTTGCTTTACTCACACAAGCAGAGGCTCCCACTCGCGTTGCTCTGAGCTTTGAGTGGACAAAAGGCCACAGTGGAGCTGATAGAGGGAGACCGAGGCAGACGGAAGGAGGAGAGGGAGGGTGAGTGGGAGCGAGAGAGTGGTGATGAAAGAGAGGAGACGGGGAAAGATGACAAAATGAGATGCAGGTTTAGTCTGTAAAACCAAAGTGTTGAGCACCCAGGGTCCAGTTGTTATTGTCTCCAGGGGATTGGAACCAGCCAGCCAGAGTCCCAGCCTCCCAGACTCCCTCCCCCAGGCCCAGGGTCCCTGAGCCACACCCACCCCCTACTGGGGGTAGAAAGAGCGAGGCCTCTGGGGGCAAACACCCAGGCAGCATCGCCATGCCAACACCACGCGAGGGCGAGATGATATATAGAAACGTCCATTTATTTCATTATTTATTCTCATAAAAATCATATCACCATGGCAACAGGACTTTGCAACTTCTCTCGTCTCTCTTACACTCTCTGAGAAAAATCACTGAACCGAGAAACAGCATAAATCTTCTACTGTCTAATTTACACAGGAAAAGCATGCCTTACACAGGCACTCTCTTTTGCTCAGTACCACACACGCAGACTTACAAGAATGCAGACACACACTTGGAAGTTTACATACACCTTAACCAAATACGTTTAAACTCAGATTTTCACAATTCCTGACATTTAACCCTAGTAAACATTCCCTGTCTTAGGTCAGTTAGGATTACCACTTTATTTTAAGAATGTGAAATGTCAGAATAATAGTAGAGAGAATGATTTATTTCAGCTTTTATTTCTTTCATCACATTCCCAGTGGGTCAGAAGTTTACATACACTCAATTAGGATTTGGTAGCATTGTCTTTAAATTGTTTAACTTCCACAAGCTCCCACAATAAGTTGGGTGAGTTTTGGCCCATTCCTCCTGACAGAGCTGGTGTAACTGAGTCAGGTTTGTAGGCCTCCTTGCTCGCACATGCTTTTTCAGTTCTGCCTACAAATTTTCTATGGGATTGAGGTCAGGGATTTGTGATGGCCACTCCAATACCTTGACTTTGTTGTCCTTTAGCCATTTTGCCACAACTTTTGAAGTATGCTTGGGGTCATTGTCCATTTGGAAGACCCCTTTGCGACCAAGCTTTAACTTCCTGACTGATGTCTTGAGATGTTGCTTCAATATATTCACATCATTTTGCTTCCTCATGATGGCATCTATTTTGTGTATTAGACCAGTCCGTCCTGCAGCAAAGCACCCCCACAACATGATGCTGACAACCATGTGCTTCACAATTGGAATGGTATTCTTCGTCTTGCAAGCCTCCCCCTTTTTCCTCCAAACAGAACAATGGTCATTATGGCCAAACAGTTCCAGAAAGTACGACCTTTGTCCCTGTGTGCAGTTGCGAACTGTAGTCTGGCTTTTTTAAGGCGGTTTTGGAGCAGTGGCTTCTTCCTTGCTGAGCGGCCTTTCAGGTTGTGTCGATATAGGACTCGTTTTACTGTGGATATAGATACTTTTGTACCTGTTTCCTCCAGCATCTTCACAAGGTCCGTTGCTGTTGTTCTGGGATTGATTTGCACTTTTCGCACCAAAGTATGTTCATCTCTAGGAGACAGAACGCGTCTCCTTCCTGAGCGGTATGACGGCTACGTAGTCCCAAAGTGTTTGTACTTGCATATTGTTGTTTGTACAGATGAACGTGATACCTTCAGGCATTTGGAAATTGCTCCCAAGGATGAACCAGACTTGTGGAGGTCTACAGTTTTTTTTTCTGAGGTCTTGGCTGATTTCTTTTGACTTTCCCATGATGTCAAGCAAAGAGGCACTGAGTTTGAAGGTAGGCCTTGAAATACATCCACAGGTACATCTCCAATTGACTCAGATTATGTAAATTAGCCTATCAGAAGCTTCTAAAGCCATGACATCATTTTCTGGAATTTTCCAAGCTGTTTCAAGGCACAGTCAACTTAGTGTATGTAAACTTCTGACCTGCTGGAATTGTGATACAGTGAATTATAATTGAAATAATCTGTCTGTAAACAATTGCTGGAAAAATTACTTGTGTCAAAGTAGATGTCCTAACCGACTTGCCAAACTATAGTTTGTTAACAAGAAATGTGCGGAGTGGTTGAAAAACAAGTTTTAATGACTCCAACCTAAAGTGTTTGTAAACTTCCGACTTCAGCTGTATATAAAATGCCCGCTGTGTACTGTATGTAATGCTAACAGATCCAGTAATAATGTGCTGATCTTTTCTCATGCTGTGGGATTTGATGTTTTGCAGTGTGTGGGGACATCCATGGGCAGTTCTTTGACCTTATGAAGCTGTTTGAGGTGGGTGGCTCGCCGGCCACGACGCGTTACCTCTTCCTGGGAGACTATGTGGACCGGGGATACTTCAGTATCGAGGTAAGAGACCTTTAGACTGGGAGGCATTCCTGCCTTATCCACATGGAATGAGAGACAAATGGCGTCTCTGTCCTGCTGCCTCGCTCCCTGTGCCACTCCGTGTGCTGTGCTATGTCCCTGCGATGCTATATTGAAGCAGCTATAGTGTACTGAAGCACCGCAAAAACACCACGTGGCCAGCTTCCCCTGGAATCTTCCGTGAGGAGGAAGGAGGAATCATCCAATCACATGAAATCGATGCTGACAAGTTGCATTTGCATAAAGGAAGGCTCGCTGGCCTGAGGGGTTGATTATCCGCAAACAGACTGGCTCCACCAATTCTCATGATTATCATGCTATCTTTATCAGCTGTCACCAAATCAATGGCTGGGGGTCCTCATTTGATATATACTGAACAAAAATATAAACCTAACATGTAAAGTGTTGGTCCCATGTTTCATGAGCTGAAATAAAAGATCAGAGAAATGTTCCATAAGCACAGAAAACGTATTTCTCTAAAATGTTTGTTTACATCTCTGTTAGTGAGCATTTCTCCTTTGCCAAGATAATCCATTCACTTGAAAGGTGTGGCATATCAAGAAGCTGATTAAACAGCATGGCCATTACACAGGTGCACCTTGTGCCGGGGACAATAAAAGGCCACTCTAAAATGTGCAGTTTTGTCACACAATGCCACAGATGTCTCAAGTTTTGAGTGAGCATGCAATTGGCATGTTGACTGCAGGAATGTCCGCCAGAGCTTTTGGCAGAGAATTGAATGTTCATTAATCTATCATAAGCCGCCTCCAACGTCGTTTTAGAGAATTTGGCTGCACGCCGAACCGGCCTTACAACCCACAGATCATGTGTAACCACACTAGACCTCCACATTCGGCTTCTTCAATTAGGGGACCGTCTGATACCAGCCAAACACTGTCGATAAATCTGAGGAGTATTTCTTTCTGTAATAAAGCCCTTTTGTGGGGGAAAAACGACTTCTGATTGAGAAGGCCTGGCTCCCCAGTGGGTTGGGTTGGCTCCAAGTGGGTGGGCCTATGCCCTCCCAGGCCCACCCATGGCTGCGCCCCTGCCTAGTCATGTGAAATCAATAGATTAGGGCCTAATGAATTTTATTTCAATTGACTGATTTACTTCTATAAACTGTAACTCAGTAAAATCGTTGAAATTGTTGCTTGTTGCGTTTCATATATTTCAAATAAAGGTCCATTTTCAGGCCTTATCTGGTTTGAGCTCGAGGCAGTCATTGATCGTGATACGGTCTGATTTTATATCCAATGTTATATAACGCTGACGTTGTTATCGTCAAGCTGCAGCCTGATGCAGGCCTTTTTTTTTAGGTCCTGAACAGTGTATCATATCATTCAGTTTTTGTGTGTGTATGTAAACTGATCTAATAACCCTTTATCTACTTTCTTGACAGTGTGTTTTGTACCTTTGGTCGCTGAAAATCCTCTACCCAAAGACGCTATATTTACTGCGAGGAAACCATGAATGTAGACATTTGACAGAATACTTCACCTTCAAACAAGAATGTGAGTATTCTCCAGAGATGTTCTATTTCTGTGTCATCTCGTGCACTGTTCCTTGAGAGGCTATGAAAGGATTCTTGAAAATGAAAGCGTGATACATTAACGAAAAATAGTGGATGGATGGTTCGAGCCGAGGTATCCCATGAGGAGAAGCAGTACTACAAGTACTACAAGTACAGGTAGACCTGGAACCTATTTCCGTATCTTCTCCCGGTGGCACATCACCATGGTTACCAATGCTGTGAAAGGTTGGGGATTAGGAGTTAATGAAAAAAGACTGGCATGGCATACAGACACACACAAACAAAGATGAAATCGGATGAGCCTGGGGAGAAGTGTGAGAAGGTGTTGTGATGAATATCCGAGATCCCTTAGCTGGGAAGGAATATGACAGATGGTAGAGGTGTTCTCTGGGTCTTAGGTGATTTACCCAATAAATTACTGGGAGTTTATATATGAAGTGTGCGACTCTTTATTTGATTGTTTTATAGTTCTCTGGGTCTCTAACATCCATGGAGAAGTGCATGTTGGGAGTCATCTTGTTCTTCTCTGCTCAGTCAGATCACACAATACAGTATATCCTCTTGAGAGAGGATGGTTGGATGTTATTACGAAAAGACATCCAAAAATGTATGCACTCCCTACTGTACGTTGCTCTGGCTAAGAGTGACTAAAATGTCAAATGTTTTTGACTGTGAGATATTGTGTTTGTTCTTACTTGGACTATCTGTTCCAGGCTGAAATCTCTCTTAAGCGTGAATCATGCGTTAATATCAATGGACAGCTTATGTAACAGTCAAAGCTATTAGCTCGTATCTCACATCAGGATTCCACCTTGATGGATGACTTGTGTGGTCCCTGAGGTCCCTGTTTGTATCATTGCACTGATCCAGTTGTCTCTCTGTGATGGACAGGTAAAATCAAGTACTCAGAGCAGGTGTATGACTCATGCATGGACGCTTTTGACTGCCTTCCCCTGGCTGCCCTCATGAACCAGCAGTTTCTGTGTGTCCATGGAGGACTCTCACCAGAAATACACAACTTAGATGACATAAAGAAGGTATTGAACTACCACCATGGCACTCACTGACAAGCCGTGCATAGGAAAATCAAATCAACTGTGTTTTCATCTCTTCGCATACTTCCGTACAGCACTTGTGCATGTTGTGTGTGTGAGCGCATGCGTGAGCACCAGTGTACGTGCGAGAGAGTGTTGTTTTTGTGTTTGAATATTTGCGTATTTGCTCGTTTTTTTGAATTCAGTACGTTTCTCTCTGCTGTAGATAGACCGGTTCAAGGAGCCTCCAGCGTTTGGGCCCATGTGTGACCTACTGTGGTCTGACCCTCTGGAGGACTTTGGCAACGAAAAAACCCAGGAGTTCTTCAGCCACAACACAGTCCGAGGCTGCTCCTACTTCTACAGGTCAGCTCTCTCTCGCTCCCACCTCAACACTTTCTTTCATAACGAGTCCTGGTGTTTTTGAGTCGTCAATTATCCCACTCTGGATCTGTCGACCAAACAATTACCTCCAAACCAAACGGCACGAATCCACAATCTCAAATTGTACACACACAGGGAAATGCAGCGCGCACACAGCCACGATGTGCATCTGTGTTGCCGTGGTTCTGTATCCTGTCAGCCATAGTGTGTGCCGTTTTATATGTCATGTCTGTGTGAGATGCAGCCGCTGCACTGACCTACATTCTGGGTGCCGAGGATATTTGGGCGGAAAGCCTTGGACGTATATGGGGCTGCATTCGGTAGGCTCTCAGTAGGTGCTCAGAGCCCGGCCGTTATTCGTTTATTTTCTTTCCTGCCCAAATCTTTGAACACTTAAATATTTCACACGCCTATGACAACTTAGATGGGGCGTGGCTGTAGGGAGGGGTAGAGGGGATGGTGGTGGTAGGATAAGATGGAGATGATGGTGCAATACATGGCTGTGGTAGGTGAACACATCCTCATAAGAGGCTTTTTTTTACACACATAAACAAGTGCACACCTCAGGTCATTTGGTCTGTCGGTTTGAGAGGGGGCATATGGGATCCCTGGTGATTAGTAGGTGTTATTGGTGGATCTCAGCTGGCTTATGTCCATGTTGTAAATGCTTTGTGTCCTTTTATGGACTGTATCATTCTGAATGACCATAGCAATACATGGAAGGGAACTATCAGACAGCCACATAACACTATGTTTCCCACCTGGCATCCTTGTTGTTAGGTGGTGGACTGTGCTTTTTTTATAAGATGAGGTGAAAGACCTACGGTCTGGTTTGTCGGTGAGGAGTTACAATAGTGTATTCAGGGGAACAGTTCAGTAGTGCCTCTCATCCGTCACTCTGTAGCCCGACGGCTTCAGCACCTGATGGTTTCAGCACTACAGTGGTCCAGAGAAACGCCTCAGGAGCCAAATCTGACACAGACATGAGAGACCACCTTCTCTGACCAACTGAGCCATGGATTTAAAAAACTGCAGCACATTTGGGTACAAATGCACAATCAATATGCAGGCTTGAGTCATCTGTATGTGCATAAAAATTGTTCATAACCATGGTGAAAGTAATCTCCTGTTATTTTCAGATTTTTAAAAATCATTTACCACAGCAATTTGCAGGTTCTATTCATGCTGATTGCAGTCTCTCTCTTTTTTATGTTCATGATCTCATTGTATATAGTGAAAGTAGTATAGTGAAGCCCTGTCATAATTAGTCCGAGAGCTAGCTAGCAACCAGGGGCAGATTAAGAAATCATAGGCTCCGGGGCTTTGTTTTTTAATTTTTACAACCTTTCCACCCTAACCGGCCCACCATCATGTTCTGTAAACAAATCCTTGCGCCAAGATGCAATTGGATGCGTGGTAAATTTACTGTTGAAGAGCAGGGGGAAAAAAGGTTATAATAAAACCATAAATGTTTTTATTTAACTAGGCAAGTCAGTTAAGAACAAATTATTATTTTCCATTACTAACAGTGGGTTAACTGCCTGTTCAGCACGGGGATTCGATCTTGCTACCTTTCGGTTACTGGCCCAACGCCCAACACATTAGGCTACCTGCCATGACACAGATAGGTTACAGTTGAGCAGAGGCATATTTAGGATTCCCCCCCCTCCAAAAAAATCTGCCTTTTATAAACGCATTTCATGCAGTTCTAAGTAATGTACATGACAGAAGACACTAGCGAAAACTTTTCTAATACACAAATGATCGAAATGACTGGCTACACTGATAGACTGACAATCTGGTCTTGGATTTAACAAACAATAGCCCAGGCCAATGAAGCGACACACAGAATGTACAATATTAGGAGGCAATATATACTGTATATACAGTATATATTCGCTACTAAATCAAAATTCCAGCTGTACATTGACTCCCAAGTGGCGTAGTGGTCTAAGGCACTGCATCTCAGTGCAAGAGGCCTCACTACAGACCCTGGTTCAAATCCAGGCTGTGTCATATCTGGCCTTGATTGTCCCATAGGGTGGCGCACAATTGGCCGGGTTTGGCCATCATTGTAAATAATGTGTTCTTAACTGACTTGCCTGGTTAAATAAATAAAATGTTTTAAAAAACCTAATGATGAAGATAGGCTATTGCCACAACGAGCATATCTCAAGATGAGCTACTTTGAACAACAGTGTTGCTGTTAGCTACAAAGAAAGTTATATTGGTTCGACAGATTAGTCTTCTCTTTTCAGCAGTAGGCATTTGCTTTCCAAACTGTATGTTTTTCCTGATTTGTATTTTGAAATCTGCAAAAGGTAAACCGGTTTTGGTGTATTATGGGGTATTGTGTGTAGATTGACGAGGGAAAAATGCATTTGATACATTTTAGAATGAGGCTGTAACGTAACAAAATGTGGAAAAGGCCAAGGGGTCTGAATACTTTCTGATGGCACTGGAAATAATACATACTGTATATCGTCCTTAATCAGCCCCTACGTTAATCTTGCCCTGCTAACATCAACCACTGCTGTTTTCAAAATTGCCACCTTTGGTCCTTTCAATCCCTGTGAATATGCCTGCAGAAGAAACACATCAGATGCTCCGTTTTTCTGTCTGCAACCGTAGGCATGAAACGTTGGTGTGAGGTGGGGGTGGGGGTGGGGTGGGGGGGAACAATGCCGTCTTGGGGACATTGCTTGAAATACATTTTACCTTACGCCGACACACACTATGATTATTAACCATATACACATCCTGGCTTCTTAACGTTGGTTAAGCTTATAGATTGAGAGGTCAAATTGGAGCTTTGGGAACTGGAATGGAATCGAGCTGAATCTGTATCAGCATCTCTGTCTGTCTGGATCAGCAGGATGGAGTGAGATACAGAGGGTGGGGGGGGTTGATATATTAGATGCTGCTAGTGGGGTATCAACTCCACTTGCAGCTGCTGTTGTGAGGTTAAAGGAGAGGAATGTAGAGGAGATGAGAGGGGGCGTAGACAAGTACACGGGGATCTCCTACTCCAAACCAGGCGGTTGAAATGCACCGTGGGTGAGGCGGAGTCGAGCGTGGAATAAAAGAAGGGCCAGTATCAACTCAACACTGCCGTCTATCCCACAACCCCCCTGGGGCTCTGCAATGAGCTGTTGCTATGACAACTCACTCCTCCAGACCAAACTGGAGCGAGTGATAGGAAGAGGGAGAGCTACAAGGAAAGGAGTGATCTGTGAAGAGAGAGAGAGAGAGGCGGAGAACCAATGCTGTCAAGCAGGCCGTCTCGTCAACAGTATGCCTAAAGGATGGGGAAAATGTCCTAATCCTCACACTTCCTGTCGGGTAGAAGTGACAGCCAGTTAGCCGTCAAATGAGAGCTGACATGATGGTTTGTTGTGTTCTTTAAGGCCCAGTGAGTGGCATTAAGTTGCTTTGGGCGACCTGTGAGCCATGTGTCGGGCTGGGATGGGCTGTTACGTCTTGCATCATGCTGAGCAGTGATCTGATAACAGCACACTGACGACTGCTGGTGCTCTGCTCTGTTTTGTTTTCGGACAATGTCAATGTTCTACTCTGTGGCTGCACCAGGGGTGTCATACTCGGTCATGCTCCATTTCGTAAATGTAATATGTAGAAAATAATGTTTGTATTCAGTTGAATGTAATGTGTATGCTCTGTTACACAATACCTCTGCTTTCGGCACGCTGTTCGATTCCATAGGTCAGGCTGTGTTGCACTGTGATATGTGTCAAACAGTGTGAATGTGTATATGACATCCCTAAACCCTCCCTCCTTTCTGCCTTGCAGTTATCCAGCTGTATGTGAGTTCCTACAGAACAATAACTTATTATCAGTCATCCGAGCACATGAAGCACAAGATGCTGGGTATGTACCGACACACACTTCTCTCTCTCTCTCTCTCTCTCTCTCCCGCTCTCTCTCCCCCTCTCTCTCACACACACTTCTCTCCCTCTCTCTCTCACACACACACTTTTCAGTAGCTTTTACACAATTGATGATTCATCCAGATTATCAACCTGAAAACACCTCCCACTCTCTCTGTGGTGCCCTATAGCTACCGGATGTACCGGAAGAGCCAAACCACCGGCTTCCCCTCCCTAATCACCATCTTCTCAGCGCCAAACTACCTTGATGTTTACAACAACAAAGGTCAGTCAATCTGCTCCATGTATTTGTGGTGCTACTTTATGAATCTATGTGAACCAGTAAATATTTGTAGTGAATGTATGCTGGAGCAAGTGTTTGCTGGTGGGTGGTGTTCAATGTGTGGCTTGTGGAGATGGATCGTGGGACATGGGGAGAGCGTAGGAGGGACTGTCGGTATGACTGACTATCTCCATGTGGCTTTATCTCTCCTGATGGAACTGCAACGGCATTTCTGGGGCTCAAGAGGGGCACCTAGTGGTTGATCATCTCATCTCTCTATGGGTCTCTGCCTCTGTTTATCTGTGTCTCTCTGCATCTGTTTCCCTCTCACTCTGCCTCTGTATGTCTCTGTCTCTGTCTGTCCCTGCGTTTCTGTGTCCGTCTCTCTCACACGCAAACACATATCAAGATGTGCACCCCCACAAGACTAAGAATGTTTCTCCACTACATTTCTGGGACTCAAGAGGGGCACCTAGTGGTTGATCTCATCTCTCTCTATGGGTCTCTGCCTGTCTCTGTTTCTTCCTGTGCCTCTGTTTCTGTCTCACTCTGTCTGCCCTTGTCTCACTGCCTCTCCCGCTGCCTCTGTGTCCCTGCCTCTGTCTGTCCCTGTGTCTCTGTGTCTCCCTGCCTCTGTTTCTCTCTCACTCTTCTCTTCCTCTGCATCTGCCTGTCTCTGCCTCTGTCTGTTGCTGTGCCTCTCTGCCCCTGTTTCCCTCTCGCTCTCTCATCCTCTGCCTCTGTTTCTCTCTGCCTCTGTCTGTCCCTGTTTCTGTGTCTGTCTCTGCCTCTGTCTGTCCCTGAATTTCTGTGTCCGTCTCTCTCTCACTCACACGCAAACACATATCAGGATGTGCAACCCCACAAGACTAAGAATGTTGCTCTAGCCTAGTATCTCCTTGCCACTCTGAAGAGCCAGTGTGTTATACGAGCTCTACTCTTGGTTTCATATTTTGATTATTAGATGTCTTTCCTTGTGGTGGTGTTTTATACAGTCATTCAAAGAAAGTGTGTTTTTAGATGTCGTGGATTGTGTTACAACTTTTAGTAAAAAAAAGGCTCGTTCCTAAATCATATTTGTCAAGAGAAAAAACTCCTATATCAAGCTTATACTGTATATAGTGGAAGTAGCATAGGGAAGCATTGTCATAATTATCCTTGCTTAGCATCAGCCGCTGCTGCTGTTTTCAAATGTGACAACAACAAAACATCAAACAATCAATCTCTGTGAATATATCCCTGGTAGAAGTACATCAGATGCTTTGTGTTCTGTCTGCAACGGAAGGCATGAAACGTTGGTGTGAGAGGGGTGAAAAAAACCATGCCGTCTTGGGAATTGACAGGATTTCGAACGCGTTTCCATGCAACGCTGCGTCATTGACATAGGAACAGGGGGGCCTCAACATGGAGGATGTGACATTGAACCGTGAGCCTGGAAGACATACAGAGCTTTAGCAATGTATCACTCAGAACACCGATGGTCATTTTTACTGTGTTGTTTCTGCACATCTATGTTTTGTGTAGCAATGTGTGTATCCATGCTGAAATGTTTTATGTTACCGGGACCCTCTCAAGTTGTTCCCCCTCCACAGCTGCAGTCCTGAAGTATGAGAACAACGTGATGAACATCCGGCAGTTCAACTGCTCCCCTCATCCCTACTGGCTGCCCAACTTCATGGACGTGTTCACCTGGTCCCTGCCCTTTGTGGGGGAGAAAGGTACCACTACTACCCTTTCCTTATTCATTAGTAGCGCATTTATCAGTGTAATGACTAATGAGTACAGTGGTGTTTTAATACAGGTTCATCACACTGAGCTAAGTTAGGGGTCCTCAAACCTTTTCTGCACACAACCCCAAATGGACACACCAACAAAAAAAAATATGCAGGGGATCACTTTTGGAAAATGTATATTTATTTTCCTCACCCCAAGTTTGGTGTTACAAAATAATCTTATTTTGATAGTATGGACTAACATTCAGTGTGATATATGCAGGCTCTTAGACTGCTACGATATGCAATGACTGTGTCCTTCCTATACTTAACCCTCTTACCTCATTTTATCATGAACAAATATGTGCGGCAGCACCCTCATCTGAGAACCTTTGACCCTTTGACCCTTGTCCAGTCACAGAGATGCTGGTGAACGTGTTGAGCATCTGCTCTGACGACGAGCTCATGAACGACGGAGACGACCAAGAGATCCTTGATGGTGAGTCACTAATATACTGCACTGTTAAGAGTCCAATGCAGCCATTGAAAAAAAAAAAATCTCAATATCAAATAATTTCTGGTTATCAATTAAATACCTTACTGGTCAAAAAGAAACAAAAATTGCTTCTTAGCAAAGAGCAATTTCTCAAGCAATAATTTTGCTAGGACTCTGGGAGTGGTCTGAGTGGGGAGGGGAGAACTGAGAACTAGCTGTTATTGGCAGAGAGGTTTGGAACTCTTTCTTATTGGTCTATTAAGGAATTGAATTGAATTCAGGTGGTCTTTTCATACAGCTCTTACACTTAAAGAGCATTGTCATCATTTTCACAGTTATATTATCCAACCTCAGAGTGTGGAAATATATACACTACCGTTCAAAAGTTTGGGGTCACTTAGAAATGTCCTTGTTTTTGAAAGAAAAGCTATTTATGTGTCCATTAAAATATCATATTGATCAGAAATACAGTGTAGACATTGTTAATGTTGTAAATGACTATTGTAGCTGTAAACGGCTGATTTTAGTTTTTTAATAGAATATCTACATAGGCGTGCAGAGGCCCATTATCAACAACCATCACAGCTGAAAACTGTTGTTCTGATTAAAGAATCAATCAAACTGGCCTTCTTTAGACTAGTTGAGTATCTGGAGCATCAGCAGGTTCGATTACAGGCTCAAAATAGCCAGAAACAAATACAAGTCAGTTAAGAACAAATTCTTATTTTCAATGACGGCCTAGGAACAGTGGGTTAACTGCCTGTTCAGGGCAGTTAACTGCCTGTACCTTGTCAGCTCGGGGATCTGAACTTGCAACCTTCCAGTTACGAGCCCAATGCTCTAACCACTAGGCTACCCTGCCGCCATTAACAATGTCTACACTGTATTTCTGATCAATTTGACGTTATTTTAACGGACCAAAAAAAAGTGATTTTCTTTCAAAAATAAGAACATTTTTAAGTGATCCCAAACTTTCGAACGATAGAGTATATAATACACAGGACAAATCAAGTTTTTGACTGCACTAGGCCTTTAAGAATCCATTCGTGCTGTAGTGTATCACATTCCCCTCCCTGGCATAGATCCCGATAAACAATTTAAAAACAATGTATGTGTACTGTATATTAAATGTCCTCTGGGTATTTGTTTGTTATGAGGGGCTCTTTGAATTACCTGTAAAGAATTTAAATGGATCACTTCAATGTGGCCATAAGACTCACTCCTGAGATCTGAAAATGAGTGTTCTCTCTTTCTAGCCAACGCAGCTGCAGCTCGGAAGGAGGTCATCAGGAACAAGATCCGCGCCATTGGGAAAATGGCCACGATGTTCAAAGTGCTTCGGTGAGAATGTTCTTCACCTCACTTCACATGAGCTGTTACACATCTCTAATGTGGAATATAGAGTTATTATAATTGAATATATATATATACACAGTAGAAGCCGACGTGAGTGATCTTTGTGGATGCCCTCTGACCTGTGTGTGTCCTGCAGGGAGGAGAGTGAGAACGTGTTGACGCTGAAGGGCCTGACGCCTACTGGCATGCTGCCCAGTGGGGTGCTCTCAGGGGGAAAACAGACCCTGCAGAGTGGTGAGGACCAGGCCCAAGCCAGGCCATGTTTTTTTCTATCCTCCCTCCGTCCCGCCTGCCCTCTCCTCGTCTCCCACCCTGTCTATCCGTTCCTCTTTCTATCACTGTGACTCTTACTCTCTTTCTGTCACAGTCTCCGTCGCTCTCCGTCTCTCCCTGGGTCTTTGTCTTCGTATCCGTCCTCTGGTCCCTTTGTTTCTGACCCAGGTTTGCGCAGCCACCCGTAACTCTGGAGGACTGCAGATTCTGCCTTCTTAAGCTATAGCTCGACAGAGAGAGAGAGAGAGAGAGAGAGAGAGAGAGAGTCATCTCACCTGTATTCACTCCCATCGAGTTTCTCTTTGAAAAGCTGGGTGAGGTGTCTGTGGGCCTCCAGAGTTACTCTTACCCAGCCCTGGGGTGTTCCCCAGTCCTTTGGTCACTCAGTCTGTTGTGTTCTACAGAGACTGGAGTGGGCTGCTGATCCAGCCTGCCTGGCTGTGTTGCTGGGTTACATGTGTGTCTCGCTGGTCTCTGGCCAGCTGCCTACCTACCGCCAGGGGGGGGGCTGCATTCTGCATGGCTTTGTCAGAAGTAACTCGCTCCCCTCCTTTCCCCCTCCCCCAGCCACCACCGAGGCCATCGAAGCCATCGACACAGAAACTGAGGACGGAGAAGGTAAAGCTGCGTCCCCCACCCCACCCCTTTCAGCAGGACATGCATTGGGTCAACTACCCATCGGTGACAATAGCAGTTCATATTCAGCCTGCATCGAACATCTCAGGGGGACAGTTGGTTTAGAGTGGGTAGCACGGAACTTTGCAGTACCTTGATTACAAGATATCTCAACTATATCAGTTATGATATAAGGGCCAGGATATATAACAATAATTACATAGTGTGCTCAATGAAAAACAAAGCTTTTTCACAAGTTTGATACCTCACATAAACATACAAATGCACATATATTAACAAATATACTGGTACATATAAACACATGGATTTGTATGGAAGTAATTTAAGCCATGCAAAGTGAGGTGCTACCAAGAGATGCATGATGGTTTCGGGTGACTTTTTATGCTCAGGCATGATTCCTTCATTTTTATTTTGGGGGATTTGGCTTATCTTCCGCCCCCATCTGGTTGAAAGATGCATCGCATGCAGGGAGAACAGGACACAGGTGAGCCCTAAGGTGAAATACAGTATGCGTCATGATGTCAACTGAATGATATCATGAGCGTGATGCTATCTGTGTGAACCATAGAGTCTCTGGACACTTTAGTACCCATTTAACAGCTGCAGTTAAACAACTGCCTGTATCACGGCAGAGTTGCGATAAACTATCAGGACTACGTATGTTGCAGAGGAGGCTGCTGAGGGGAGGATGGCTCATAATAATGTCTAGAATGGCGTCAATGGAGTGGTATCAACCACATGGAAACCAAAGTCTTTGGTGTGATTGATACCATTCCATTGACTCCATTCCAGACATTATTATGGGCCGTCCTCCCTCACCAGCCTCCATTGGTATGTAGTATGACATGCTTATGCCATGTAGCTGGTACTGTAATGTCACGTTGGCTTCATGATGCATAATAATAACAACAGTAAAATAAGGGTGCCCTTCAAGTACAGGAGGGTGCTATAGTGATAAACAAGGGTCCCATTTTAGTAAAGGAGGGTGCTAGTGTAGAAAACAAGGGTCCCATTTTAGTAAAGGAGGCTGCCATTCTAATAAACTAGTGCTATTCTAGTAAACGAGGATGCCATTTGAGTAAAGGAGGGTCCTGGGTGCTATTGTAGTAAACAAGGGTGTCAGGACACGAGGGTGCTATTATAGCCATGGTTGTTTATCTGAGTGGCTGGGTGAGTCGTTGACTCGTTATCCCAGATGTTTCTCTTAAAAGAGCCTGTGAACATCCCAAAGGGTTCTGATATCACTCTGTCCACAATTAAATCTTATTCTAATCATCTTTGTCTTACTCAAAGCTGTGTTCAGATGTTCTCTCTAGACGAGTGTCAAATGATCTTTGAAATCACAATGCTAGCTTGTACTGCTGTGTGACATGAGAACGCTATGTTTGAGGGACTGAACTATTGTAATGTTCTATTATGTTGAGGCCCAGTGTGGTACTTCCCAATAATATTTGTATCGTATGAGCGTACACAAAGAGGAATTTCAAAGGATTTAAAATCCAGGTTTATTATTTATGAATGTTGTCATGAGACAGTAATTCTGATCCCCTGTGTCCCCCCTCTCTCTCCTCCCACCTGTCCCTCCTCTCAGCCATCCGTGGGTTCTCTCCCCAGCATAAGATCGCCAGCTTCGAAGAAGCTAAGGGGCTAGACCGTATCAACGAGCGCATGCCACCCCGCAGAGTCGGGGTCAACCACGTGGGACAGTCCATGGGCAAGATGAACATGTCCGAGGCCAACGGCACGGAAGACAATGACAATGACAACAGCAACGTCCAGTGACGCTGAGGCCCGCCCCAGAGCTCATGCTACTGCTGCGCTGTGCGACAAGATATCGCCAAATGGTGATATCAGACCTCCGAATAAAGATACAACAGAACACAGACACAACACATCTGCATCTACCGCTGCTGCTCCTACATCCAATTAGAGAAACAAATCAAATGTTAAGTCTCTTGTACAAATGGGTAAGGTGGTATATTTTTTGACGCCAGGTCACCACATGGGGGGGAACTGAGCTCAGAAGGGGAGGTTTTCCCGCTCTTTGGTCTGTGGATTGGGAGGAGGGTAGTGGGGTCAGAGATTAGGGAAGGGACATGGAGGAGGCGAGCGGGGCGGGATGGAACTTGTCAAGGGGGTGTGTTCCTGTGGGTGTGTCTGCTGGTCCCTTTCTCAGTCCAATCACAGACCTAGTAAGCAGGGTTTAGAGTCCCGAACTCTCTCCCATGTCCGCTACATCCTCAAAGGGTATGATACGAGACCCATGCCACACACACATTTGACTATTTTTGATTAAGTTTCACTCATGAACTCATCTCAAACAGAAATAATCTCGCTACTCAACATGTTTTGCTACTAGTAGTAATAGAAACAAATCCAAAAAGAGAAAATGTTATTTGTAAGAAAGGGCATTCGAGAAGGAAAAATATGTACGTTTTACTACTTGCAATGCAATCTTACCGGAGAACTTTTATTTCTTGATTTATTTTGTGGTAAGACGCCATGAGCCTGCAGAGGGTAGGGGTGGAACGTGGGCTTGACTGTGGCCTCTCCACCAACCAAAGCCACAGTCTGTCATGTTTAGGGGCTGCAGTTCCAGCTACCTTCCACCTACCTTCTACCTGATTGTTGTTTTTCACTTGCCTGTAACTAAAGAGAGAGAATGCACACGGTATGTCAAATCTGCTGTCGCAGTAAAAAAAAAAAAAATCTTATATCTATATATATATAATTAATTATAAAGAAGGACAATAACAAAGACAATGATTTTTAACAGCATCTACGTTATGGAACGCATCAATGCATGCAATTAAGTTCCTTATTGATATGTACCATTTTTATTGTGATGTGTTTCAATAGAGTAGACTTGAATTATTTCCCTCTTCAAAGAGTTTTTTTTACATATCATTTTTCATTCTTGCTTCCTTTGATTTGTTTTTGTACATTTTTTTCATCAATATTATTTAACATTTTATTACGGTTTTGTATTTTTATATTGTTTCGCTCTACAGACACAGATGCTCTCTTTAAGGTGTGAAGCCTTGTTTTTTTTCTGTTCTGTTGGTGTACAGAAGTTATCCAATCGTTTGAATGAACATATTACTCCGTGATAAGCAACATTCAGGCTACCAAAGCATGCTCGCATGGTTTGTTCAAATGTAAACAAATTGGACATAATGAAAATCCTGTGTCTCTCTTTCTTTTAAAAGGAAAAAATATATTCTCATTAGTTCTTGATGATATTCCTATAATTCTAACGATTTAAGCTTACAGTTTTTCCCCCCCTTCCACTGTTTTCTGATCCTTGATTGGTCTAGACATGGTTTATTCCGAAGAAGGAATTTAATGGATTTTAACTTGTGACAATTTTTCTTGTAATTTTCTCTGGAACTAATTTTTGGCATTTGAATTCCTAAATGATACACATATGGTAAGCATGCCCTATGGGACAAATCATATTTTTTACTCTTGAATAAAATATGCATGAATCAGTAGTGTGGCTTCAAGTTTCTTATCGATAGATAGGAAATGTGTGCAACATGATGTAAATAGGATGCCAATTTAAGCCACACCTAAACAGTATGCTCTGCGGGACGAAGTGTGTGTGTCTGCTGCGCATATGTAAAACGGGCAGCTTCACTGTTTTCGAAGGGAGCTGCTTTTCACAGCCAACTTGGATCCCATACAGTGGGCGAATGTGCTTTTCTCTCCCATTTCCATGTGGGCATTCGGTCTGCTTCCCGTCATTCTTCCACAGGAAACTCCGGGAACAGCATCACACAGGCCATGGCAACCACTCCCACCTCACACTGAACCCACTGTAGGGGGCAAGTCTATGGATCAAGACGGTAATATCCCGTTACCAGGACCTTAACCATACTCATTAACACATACACGCAGACTCAGGTCACAAGTTGAGCCAGTTGCCTTACACAGACAGACATACTACTCAGAGTCTCCATTCTCTCTCCTACACAGTTGCTCCTCTTGCCCCTGCGTGACCTCACACACTCATTCATTTTACACACACACGCACACAACCACACACAGTGGGAACGTGAGACGCTCCAGTCAGAGGAAACTTTGTAGATTTGGACATTGATCTGCTTCTATATCCCATCACTGCTGAGTGTGTTTCTCCTCATTCCAGCAGGTAGGTTCAAATCAAAAAGGCAGCGTAGCCAGATTACAGGTACTGTTGACATTTATTAAATTGTACCGAAACTTCCTGTTGTCATCACAACTCTCCTCACAGTACATGTCAAACGTTTGGACAACTACTCATTCAAGGGTTTTTCTTTATTTGTTTTACTATTTTCTACATTGTAGAACTATGAAATACCACATGTAGTAACCAGAAGTGTTAAACAAATCAAAATACATTGTTCTATGTGAGATTCTTCAATTAGCCACCATTTGCCTTGATGATAGCTTTCCACACTCTTGGCATTCTCTCAACCAGCTTCATGAGGTCGTCACCTGGAATGCATTCCAATTAACAGGTGTGCCTTGTTAAAAGTTCATTTGTGGAATGTATTTACCTAATGACTTTGAGACAATTAGTTGTGTTGTTACAATGTATGGGTGGTATATAGAAGAGAACCCTATTTGGTATAAAATACCAAGTCCATATTACAGCAAGAACAGCTCAAATAAGCAAAGAGAAATGACAGTTCATTATTTTAAGACATGAAAGTCAGTCAATATGGAAAATTAAGAACTTTGACAGTTTCTTCAAGTGCAGTCGCAAAACCCATCAAGCGCTATTATGAAACTGGCTCTCAGGAGGACCGCCACAGGAAAGGAAGACCCAGAGTTACCTCTGCTGCAACGGATAAATTAAGGAGAGTTAACTACACCTCAGATTGGAGCACAAATAAATGCTTCAGAGTTCAAGTAACAGACACATCTCAACAATTAATTGTTCAGGGGAGACTGCATGAATCAGGCGTTCAATCTTCCCACCAGAGGTGTTTCCAACAAATTGACTTGTTTTTTTTAATTTATTTATTTATTTTATTCTAAATTTATTTTATTCATAATATAAACATCAACTTACATTGCTACATCAAACATGTCTAACAAACCAAACACAGGTATTAACAATGCTCAAACATACAAAAAATATAAATAAAAATAAAATACAAAAATTAAACAATTTAAGTGCAATTATATTCACTCTGAAAATATCTTATTATAATGATTCATGAAGATGTTATTATTTTTGTTATTCACTAGGATTAGTTTTAATAAGATAATTCAATTCAATTCAAAAATTCAAAAATTGGTAATTTTGCTATTCGAATTTTGGAATTTTTGTTTGTGTATAAAGTATTTGGCAACAAGAATAAAAACATTAATCATTTCAGTGGTTTTGTTATCATTGCAATAGTAACATATAATATATTTTATGTTAAAATTATAGGCAGTGTTCATAATGGTAAATAAGTACTGTGCAAGGTTTTCCCAAAATTCTGACACAAATTTACATTCAAAGAACAAGAAAACGCAGATATCATCAATAGCCACAAATTTGGAAATCATAGAATTACATGGATATATCTTATGCAAAATGTTTAAGTGCACTTCCTTAACTTTGTTTGGTATACAGAATTTGTAAGACCTTAACCATGCATTTTTCCAGACAATGTCAGGAATAAGCATGTTCCAGAAAAACTTTCCTCTCGGTGTAAGTTGGTTTTGTGAATGAAGAATTTGTCTTATATATTTATTACAACAAGATTTCTCAAGTAAGCCCACGCCTTCCAATCTGAGTTCTGGATAAACTTTGTGATCATTCCCAAAATTAAGATGACTTTTCAAATTAACTTGTTGTAGATAAAAGGCTGTGCGTGATGACGTAAAATTCCCATGTACCGAATAAAAAAATACAAGTTAAGGGTTTCCATAGCATTTTTAACTATACTTGTGGTTTCCTCACAAAAAGAGTTTGCATTATATAGCAAGTGTGCCCACTCTGGTATTGGCATATGCATTATAGCCAACAGACAGATACCGGTAATGCTGTTGTCTATAGCCTACATCAGGGGTTCACAAACCTTTTTAGCCCGCTACTCCATTTTGATTTCTGAAAACTGTCACGACCCCAACCATGTGAAATAAATTCTATAATTAACGGCAAATTAAAACTTTTTTTTATTTGGGGCTATGGCAGTCAATTGAAAAAAAATCTAACATTATTTCCCATGGTCTTCTCAACTCACCATCACATACTTTTAATGTGGGGCTATGACAGTCAATTGCATATTAGTCTGACTTACACCATGGCATTGTTGAATACTTGTTTCTGATTGGCTTGAAGGGCATTCTAGAGCACACATTGTTTCCCTGTAACACACGTGGATGGTAGAATTCAATGGCTATAGTTCATCCTCACATGTTCTGTGTTTGAGCTGCTTTTGAAAGCGAAAGTCGAGTTGTAAACATTTATAGGTATTGTTGAATTCAATATTCACCATGGCAAACTAGGACTGATGGTTTGTTTGATTAGCTAAACTAGCAAGTCTGTTTGGTTACCACAGCAACTACTGCAGCTAGGCCTATCCAGAAAACTTGCTAGCTACTTCAGTGGATGTTGAACACATTTCTACTGGCAAATGAACAACAATTTGTTCAATTACAGCCATGGTATAATAGGGATAATCAACTCGGGACTCTATGCGTTCTCTGGAAAATAATGCAACTCTGTGGAAGCTCAGTTCCACTCAGCTAGCACACAGTGGAACACACCTTCCGCGTTGTTCATTATTTTCCATAGAATGCATAGCCCCTCTTGGATTATCCCTTACTCATCTCTCCACCACTAATGAGATGGGTGTGCTTGATGCATGTCGCTTCAGAGCTTCTCAAAGTCATGGGGCGTGGTGACAGTGCGCACCTCATCTCTGCTATGACAGCCAAACTGGATTGAGATTTGGTTTTAATGCAGATGAGAATACTGAATCCAGCTTCATAGGGATATGCGCTGACGAAGGGTACCACAAGTTTTTTTGTTTTTTTACCCCCTTTTTCTCCCCAATTTCGTGGTATCCAATTGTTAGTAGTTACGGTCTTATCTCATCGCTACAACTCCCGTACGAGCTCGGGAGAGGCGAAGGTCGAGAGCCATGCGTCCTCCGAAACAACCCAACCAAGCCACACTGATTCTTAACACAGCACGCATCCAACCCGGAAGCCAGCCACACCAATGTGTCGGAGGAAACACCTTACACCTAGGGACCTGGTCAGCATGCACTGCGCCCGGCCCGCCACAGGAGTCGCTAGTGCGCGATGAGACAAGAATATCCCTACCGGCCAAACCCTCCCTAACCCGGATGTCGCAAGGCCTATTGTGCGTCGCCCCATGGACCTCCCGGTCGCGGCTTGTTGCGACAGAGCCTGGGCTCAAACCCACAGTCTCTGGTGTACCATGAGTTTTATAGTGCTTTCAAGACAACTGGGATCTCTGAGCAATAGGTCAAATTGTGACGTCAGTGATTTTCAGGTCAGAAAATTGGAACTCTAGAAAGAGAAGAGGCCCGAGTTCCCAAGCTGGAATTCCGAGTTGGATGACCGTTCAAAACTATTTTTTCCCTTCGGAGCTCATTTTTTCCAAGTTCCCAGTTGACTTGAACGCTTAACTGCGGAAGACACATTTCAGTTTAATTCATTCAGTTGTACAACTGACTAGATGTTTCCACTGAAGTCGGAAGTTGGAGATTTCCGAGTTCCCAGTTGTTTTGAATGCGGCATTAATGCTCAGAAGGAGACGGTTCCGCGTCTGCTGGGTATTCCCTTTGAGTTAGGAAACAAAACTCCCCCTTAGTGAACCATGAATGCATTAATTCAGATGACAGCTCGATTTCATAGAACATGCTCTGATCCCATATTGCCACATTGTTTTGTGAACAGGCGCAGTGAGTGTGGTTTGATGTAGTTTACAATTGAAGTTACCTGCTGCAGTATATCTCCTAGTTCTGTGCTCAACTCTATTGACACCAGATGTTCTCTGTGTATCATAAAATGCATCCATGTGGCAGAGGGAGACGTACTCATAACTAGGGTGCAGATGCCCTCCGTCCCGCCATAGATGAAGCCCCATCTGTGCAAAAGCCCACCAATCGATCCCATGGAATCTGTTTTCGTGAATATAGCCATGCAGCACACTGAACATCCCCTGTGCCGTTTCATGCTTGGGAATCATGAGACAGAACAATATGTCCTTGTGAATAGCATCCCCCGACACGTATGGCGAACAAAAGTAAATGCATGTGCATCTAGGCCCTCACAGCGAACGTCCATTTGCCAAGCATAAACTGGGGACTTTGAGTTGTTTAGTAAGTTTCCCCTTGATTGCTAGAAGCATCAATTCTTCGTTTAACAGGTTATCTGACAAAGGTATTGATGTGCGTTTCTGTGCCTCTGCCTCCCCACATCAATTGCGGCCGGTAACATCAGTCTCTGCAACAGTTTAGGGTTTCAGAGCGTAGCAGGCCTAGCCATTTACCGTGAGAATGATTGAAGTAAAACAGTCAAGGGCTGCCTTTTCCCAAGATCTAAGGTTACTCGATGGTTTAATTTTATCTTTAGATTTCAATAATTGTTTTACTTTTACCCTTTTTTCCTCCCCAATTGGTAGTTACAGTCTTGTCCCATCGCTGCAACTCCCCTGCGGACTTGGGAGAGGCGAAGGTCGAGAGCCATGCGTCCTCCAAAACACGACCCTGCCAATCCGCACTGCTTCTTGACACAGTGCTCACTTAACCCGGAAGCCACACCAATGTCTCAGAGGAAACACCGCCCAGCTGGCAGGTGCCCGGCCGGCCACAAGGAGCCACTGGACTACCTGATTAGATTATTATTAAGGACAAAAGAGCAAGATTATTTTTGTTTGTCAAAAAGCAGCCAAGCATCGATTATCACGTCACCAGAATAAGACCTTCGATATTTATTGAAAAGGAGCATTAAGCTCATCGCCATGCACTTTCACCACCCTGTGAAGTTCATCATCATTTATTTAATCTGTAGCCTATCAAGCTTCATGCTTTCCCATGATGTCATATTTATGCACAGACTTTGATCTACAAGAAGTACATTTGATTGAAACACAACTCTGATGGTAAAATGCGCCAGGGTTTCCCTTAGCCGGGAATTGCGGCATTTTGCCGATAATAAAATGAAAAGCCAATGAATACAATTGTAGTTGGCCAAATTATCGAGGAGAGGCTGTTTATCATAGCCTACACTGAATTTGTGCTTCAGCACCATTCTCTCATGCCTTGAGGGCAAGTGAGCCTGCTGCTGAGGAGCAAGAGAGAGCAAGAGAGCATCCTTGCCCTAGGCCACTGTTGATTGTAAAGATTGAGGCCTTTTTCATTGAAGTAAAACAAAAGTTAGAGGGGGGAAAAGTATGCCTATAGTGAAAAGCCTACAAGGGGAATTTAATATAAGTTTTAATGTTGTAGTTGAAGAACACTGGCATGGCCAAATACTACTGCTACTGTGCAACTCCCTATTCAGGTAGGAAGCAGTTTTGGAACTTATTTATAATCAGTTGTTTTATCATTATTGTATATCATTGTTATTATTGTAAGCCTATTTATTAATAACAAATCAAAAAAAAAATATATATATACACGCAAAACCTGTTTTATGTAACCCTTTCCAGCGTTCAAATGACTAGTGGCCTCATGGGTGGAATGTTATTAATATTGTTCATAATTTCTTAATTAATAGATTTTAAAGGCGCCGAAAAAGATGCCGTTTTACGATCCCGTAACCAGTTGTGCTATTGTGTATGTTTTTTTTGCGTTATTTGTAAATGATTTTGTACATAATGCTTCTACCACTGTGTCTTATGACCGAAAAGAGCTTCTAGACATCAGGACAGCGATTACTCACCCCGTACTGGAGGAAAACTTTTTCTTCAACGAGTCGGACAGGAAGGATTTACTTCAGGCCCAACAAGGCCTTCATCCCCGTCATTCGTAGGAGAAAGAGACAGAGGTATCGTAAACAAAGATCCGGGTGCCTTGTTAGGATCCATTGCCGAGAGGATAATTGATCCTAATAGCCAACGTACAATCAATCCATAATAAAATAGACTACGATCATGTATATCCTACCAACGGGACATTAAAAAATGTCATATCTTTTGTTTCACCGAGTCGTGGCTGAACGACGACATGAATAACATACAGATGCCGGGTTTTAAGCTTTTTCGGCAAGATAGAACAGGGGTGGCGGTCTATGTATATTTGTAAACAACAGCTGATGCACGAAATCTAAGGAAGTCACAAGGTTTTGCTCGCCTGAGGTAGAGTATCTCATGATAAGCTGTAGACCACACTATTTACCAAGAGAGTTTATCTGTATTTTTCGTAGCTGTCTACAGACCACCACAAACCGAAATTGGCACAAAGACCGCACTCAATGAGCTGTACACGGCCATAAGTAAACAGGAAAACGCTCATCTAGAGGCAGCACTCCTATTGGCCGGGGACTTTAATGCAGGAAAACTCAAATCCGTTTTACCTCATTTCTACCAGAATGTTAAATGTGCAACCAGAGGGGCAAAAAAAAACAACTCTAGACCACCTTTACTCCACACACAGACATGCGTACAAAGCTCTCCTTCTCCCTCTATTTGTCAAATCTGACCATAATTCTATCCTCCTGATTCCTGCTTACAAACTAAAAACTAAAGCAGGAAGCACCAGTGACTCGACCAATAAGAAAGAGGTCAGATGAAGCAGATGCTAAGCTACAGGACTGTTTTGCTAGCATAGACTGGAATATGTTCCGGGATTCTTCCGATGGCATTGAGGAGTACACCACATCAGTCACTGGCTACATCAATATGTGCATTGAGGACGTAGTCCCCACAGTGACCGTACGTACCCCAACCAGAAGCCACGGATTATAAGCCACATCTGCACAGAGCTAAAGGGTAGAGCTGCCGCTTTCAAGGAGCGGGACTCTAACCCGGAAGCTTATAAGAAATCCCGCTATGAACCATCAAACAGGCAAAGCGCCAATACAGGCCTAAGATTGAATCGTACTACATCAGCTCAGAAACTCGTAGGATGTGGCAGGGCTTGCAAACTATTACAGACTACAAAGGGAAGCCAGGCGTGAGTTGCCCAGTGACACGAGCCTACCAGACGAGCTAAATTACTTCTATGTTCGGCAAATAACACTGAAGCATGCATGAGAGCATCAGCTGTTTTTGACGACTGTGTGATTATGCTCTCTGTAGCCGATGTGAGTAAAACCTTTAAACAGGTCAACATTCACAAGGCCGCAGAGCCAGATGAATTACCAGGAGGTGTACTCCGAGCATGCGCTCACCAACTGGCAAGTGACATTTTCAACCTGTCCCTGACCGAGTCTGTAATACCAACATGTTTCAAACAGACCACCATAGTCCCTGTGCCCAGGAGCACTAAGGTAATGTGCCTAAATGACTATCGACCTGTAGCACTCACGTCTGTAGCCATGAAGTGCTTTGAAAGGCTGACCATGGCTCAAATCAACACCATTATCCCAGAAACCCTAGACCCACTCCAATTTGCATACCTCCCCAACAGATCTACAGATGATGAAATCTCTATTGCACACTGCCTTTCCCACCCGGACAAAAGGAAAACCTATGTGAGAATGCTATCCTTTTTGGGATAGGGGGCAGCATTTTCACTTTTGGATGAATAGCGTGCCCAGAGTGAACTGCCTCCTTCTCTGTCCCACATGCTAATATATGCATATTATTAGTAGTATTGGATAGAAAACACTCGGAAGTTTCCAAAAATGTTTGAATGATGTCTGTGAGTATAACAGAACTCATATGGCAGGTGAAAACCTGAGAAGAATCCAACCAGGAAGTGGGAAATCTGAGGTTTGTAGTTTTTCAAAGCTTGGCCGACCGAATGCACAGTGTCTATGGAGTCAAGTTGCACTGCCTACGGCTTCCACTAGATGTCCACCGTCTTTAGAAACTTGTTTTAGGATTCTACTATAAAGGAGGCTCATGAGACCTGTTTGAGTCAGTGGTCTGGCTGAGTGCCTTGATCTCATGACGCACGGTCACAAGAGAGTTAGCTCTTGTTCCAGTGCTTTTCTTCAGACATAGGAATTCTCCGGTTGGAACCTTATTGATGATTTATGTTAAAAACATCCTAAGGATTGATTCCATACATCATTTCACTTTTTTCTACGACCTGTAACGGAACTTTTCAAGTTTTTGTCTGGACGAAGTGCTCGCGTTTCATGAAGATGAATTACTGGGCTGAACATACATATATTGTGTAACATGATGTCCTATGAGTGTCATCTGATGAAGATTATCAAAGGTTAGTGATTATTTTTATCTATATTTCTGCTTTTTGTGACTCCTATCTTTGGCTGGAAAAATGGCTGTGTGTTTTTTTGACTTGGCGGTGACCTAACATAATATGTTGTGCTTTCGCTGTAAAGCATTTTTGAAATCGGACACAATGGGTAGATTAACAAGAAGTTCCTCTTTCATTTGCTGTATTGGACTTGTTAATGTGTGAAAGTTACATATTTCTAAAACATATTTTTGAATTTCACACTCTGCCTTTTCAGCGGAATGTTGTCGAGGGGTTCCGCTAGCAGAACGCCTGCCCTAGAAAGGATATTCATTGACTACAGCTCAGTGTTCAACACCATAGTGCCCTAAAAGCTCATCACTAAGCTAAGGACCATGGGACTAAACACCTCCCTCTGCAACTGGATCCTGAACTGCCTGATGGGAAAACTAACATGGTCCAAACGCACTAAGACATCCGCACGACAAAGCCTATTCCCCCCTCAGGAGACTGAAAAGATTTGGCATGGGTCCTCAGATCCTCAAAAGGTTCTACAGCTTCACCATCAAGAGCATCCTGACTGGTTGAATCACTGTCTGGTATGGCAACTGCTCAGCCTCCGACTGCAAGGCACTACAGAGGGTAGTGTGTACGGCCCAGTACATCACTGGGGCAAAGCTTCCCGCCATCCAGGACCTCTATACCAGGCAGTGTCAGAGGAAGGCCCTAAAAATTAACTAAGACTCCAGCTACCCCAGTTATAGACGGTTCTCGCTGCTACCGCACGGCAAGTGGTTCCGGAGCACCAAGGCTAGGTCCAAAAGGCTTCTTAACAGCTTCTACCGCCAAGCCATAAGACTCATGAACAGCTAATCAAAGGGCTACCCAGACCCCTGTTTTACACTGCTGCTACTCTCGGTTTATAATCTATGCAGGTCACTTTAACTCTACCTACATCGACTCTGTATTGGTACTCCCTGTTTATAGAAACGCTATTGTTATTTTACTGCTGCTGTTAAAATTATTTGTAACATTATATATATATATATAAAAAATAAAACTTAACTTGACCTAGTATATGACTGAGAGGCTCACTCTCCTTTCAGGGAGCTTGTTCAGGGGTGGGTTGTATTTGAGATGGGAGTATCGAGAATTGACAATTGATATATGCCCTTGGATGAGGTAATGTTTTGGTAATATGAAGTACCAAGAATGAGAAGTAGAACCTTGTCTTAGAGAGCAAACTGAATGATAATTTATAGCTAATGCTGTCTGGCTATGGGATACTCCTCTCTCAAGTGAAAGTCTTCCTTTGTGCAGTTTTCCTAAGACCTGTGGTTCATCATTGTGAGTTGAGAGGGTTGTATCTTTGCTATAAAATATCTCAGTTGCCATTATGTTGACACTCTCAGAGAATTCATTTACAGACACTGAATTGATCTGAGAGTCAAAGGGCTATTGGTGAAGCTCATATTATTAAAATATTAAGTTTAAAGTATAACTCTGACTTGTGTGTGGTTTGTAAACTCTCCTTTCACTTAGTAATACAGGAAATTACCACGACAGGCTATATTACAATTTAGCTACTGCAAGCCTATGATATGAAGGCAGTATGCACGGCGCTCCAGCAGACTCTTGACAGTTACATTTGAGGTGAGGAAAAACGTTTCAGGCCTATCAGAGATAGCCCTAAAATATAATGCTTATTTGTATGCAAAATATCCTGATCGAAAACGAACGAATTAACCTTTTACTGTAAATCTATATATGTATGGCAGACGCAGTAGCCATCTGACATAAAGAAATGCATGTCGGTGTCTTAGCATGCGATTTGCATATCTCGATCTATCTCTCTTAGGATAGGCCTAAGCTTCTCTTCCTTTATATAGACTATATTTTTTTTGTAAATATTAATATTATACAGTGGACATCTAAGCCTATAGGCATATGCATGCAATGCCCTGATGCATTTAACACTCAAATCTCCGACAGCTGAACCAAAAAATAGGCTATAAAGTTTGCTACACATCGAAACACAATGAATAGTGTTTTTCATGTGTTATAATCCGTTTTTAAGGACACGTAAATGTGGTTTAATTTGAACAATATCCATCGTTTACCAAATGTCTGTTAAATTAAAATATTCCCGGTCACGATTGTCCAATGTAAAATCTTCCCGAATTAACTCCTTAAATGCGCCTGTTTGTTTTTATGCATATTTTAGAATATTCGCATGAAAATCTGTCGACAATTGCATGGAAACCTATAGACACACTAAAGACTATAAATGCGCTAGTCCAGTGTCATTTTCATTATGCCTGCACATCATGGTTCACCAGCAGCCCCAAACATCTAAAGAATAAACTACAGACTAGGGTTGAATATTTTCCCAATGTAATTCTAAAGCATATGTCTTGATTTGATAAGAGCTTTGATCGGCATGATAATTCAAATCTGATGCTACCTGAGCCTGATGAGCTATACATTAAATACATTTTAGGAGCCCAAATAAAAAATTAAAAAATGATTGTGCTTTTATCCAATACATAGCCTATGTTATAGGCTACCGCATTTTTCGCAAGACAGAAAAACCCATAGATGTAGCTATATTAAAACACAAGATGACCCTGGAAAGCCAGGTGGAGATGTGTACATTAAGTCCTTATATTACTGTAGCATATGCTGCTGCAAATGTAGGGACCACAATGGAAATAAGATCTCAACTTTATTGCGCAATCCCGATCACTTTTTAAACGATTTGTGTTTATACAGTAGGTTTTACGTTGGGGAGGGGGGTGCATTTTTTAATGATATTGTTGAGTTGGACCAGTCTCCACCTCCCCCAGTAAATTTCACTTGCATATGATCAAATATGAATGACTGTTTAGACAATGATTAAATACAGGTTATTGGCACTTTTATACTTTTATCTCGGGGAGGGTTATTTAGAACGTTTAAAAGATTCCGTACCCCGGAAGTGAATGGTTAGTGTTGTGGTAACCTGAATCAAAGCACACCAGTTCTATAATGTCGGTATTACATTTCTCAGTCATGCACGGATTTGTAGTACTTCAGTTTTGTATGTCGACTTGAATAGGCGCGCTTGCACCCGTGTTCGTGTCTGAATTGTGGCAGTCGTCATCATCGCTATGATACCTGATAGTTACGGCGAAATATCGTAGCTAACCGATTGCTGGCTAGCTTAGCTAACGTTAGCTTGTTATCTGGATGTAAACAAAGCTAGTTAGTTACCGTTAATTGAGGTGACATACAACGTCCAGGTACTTCTGAACATAAGATAGCTAGCTTAACTAAAATCTTACAATTTCAGGCAGTCAACCGCATTTGTGTAGCTAGCGTACTGTAGCTAATTGGGGTTGCAGGCCTCTGAGAACAAGCTAACGGTAACAAGCTAGCTACAGTAGCTAGCTATCGAACAGCTGTCAAAATGGATAGAGCTGAATCAGATCGGTTGATAGAGAAAGCAAAGCTGTGCTTGCGGTCAGGGCGGAGAGAAAAGGCCCTTCAACTGTTGTATGAAGCCCAGAAAATATTTCCCAGCACTCGGGCCAGAGGTAAGTGTCCCGTAATGGCCGTCTTGTTAGCCTTGCTTGCCAACTTGAATGTTAAAATAGAAAGTGCAACGTCTGTATCTTGTGAATGTGAATTGCATAATGTATGCTCGAATCAGCGAATGTGTTATGCATGTCATCTGAATATTTACAACATGGTCAGGCTTATAATATAAACAATATTTTTAGATAGCATGTTTGTGCCTGTAAGTGGATTTACTTTTTATAAGCTGTAGGCCACACTACAATGTATAGTTACTGTAACTAGTCATGTTTATTTGACTTACTTGCCGTGTTATTACTCAACCTGGAGGTGCAGCTGTCAGCCAGACAAATTGGTTGTTATTGTTGAACAAGGCAGTTCCCCGGTAGGCCGTCATTGTAAAATAAGAATTTGTTCTTAACTGTCTTGCCAAGTTAAATAAAGGTTACATTTAAAAATAAATGTTTGTTTTTTTCTTCAAAACACCTGCTCTTTTCATGACAGACTGACCAATAAGGATCCCTTATTGATATCACTTGTTAAATCCACTTCAATCAGTGTAGATCATTGGTCACCAACCTTTTGAGTGAAGATCAGTCATATAATAAAAAACGACTTAAAAAACGTAAGCCTATTTAACATGAACCATTTAAAAACCGTTCTGTAGCAATGAGATTTGTGCAGTAGGCTATAAGCCCAATACATTATCACTACATATTGGCTATGCCGGAATTGCCCTGCCAATGCTATTATTCTCAGACCATTTTGAAATTATATAAAAAAAATATTTTGTATATGATCACACTGTTCATAGATCATTTTTTGTATTACTTGTGAGGCACAGCTAAGTGAGCTGGGCTGATGGCCTGCATCTGAGGGGAGGGAGGGAGCAGTGGTGAGGCTGCCTCTCACCGTCTCTCTCTCCCTCCTTCCTTCTGCTGAGAAAATGGGGACACAAGTCTTCCAGCTGATGGCGAAACTTAAGAGCCAATTTAAGCTTGATCTGAAAATGTGGTCGGAAGCGCCGTGTGGATGGTGTGACGCAATCGCGGGGCCTCCAGATGCATGCAGAGGCCAAACTGACCGCATCGCTGTGCGCCTCCCAAATTTTGTAACATTGCTGAGAGCTCCAAATAGCCTCATGCACCAATTCATGTTACTCCTATGACCCCCCAAAAATGAAATAGTCCTCAATATTAAAAAAGACATAAGCTGCTAATGATAACGCAAGGTTATCGGAACACTTACAGGCTCTGCATGGTCATTCCGACATCTGCATTGGCCGTGCAGCATTTATGATGTTATGGCCTCTGCAGAACTCTGGGCACTCGTACTACTTGTGTTTTGCCGAGCAGCGCTGCGCTGTTGTCAAGGAGGTGAGTTTGTGTTTTATACAGGACCCATCCGCTCTCACCTACCAACAACCAATCATGTCTATACGGAGCCCTCCGCATTGTTTAAACATTTGAGCGGAGCAGAGCATGCGGTACAGGAGCTCCGTTTGGCCTCTGCGTGTCTCTGGAGGCTTCGCAATTGCGTCACACCTTCCACACGGCACCTCCGAACACATTTTCGGATCAAGCATAAATTGTCTTTGCTATACTCATTACAATTTAGCTGGTTGTAGCATTTTACGTGTTGAACAAGGTGTTGGTGGTGCTGAGTTACAACTTGAACATGAAGTTACCCATAAAAACAGCAGCCGGCTCTTTGCCTTATTCATTCTCTCTAGTGATTGTTTTGAAATCTCACAGTATCAACTTTGCTGTGCGTTCAAGGCTTTTGTTTTTTTACAGTCTAAGGCGCAAACTGTGCAGACATGGTGATCTGAGCTATTTGACTGGCCAGCGGTAGGCCTTCTGGTGCACTCGATTTGCTCTCTGGGCCTGGCGTGTAGGACACATGAAATGGTTCAAAATGGGAACACTTTGCCTTGCCGGCGCTAGGGCTGTTGAATCAAGTGCACCTACCGCCAACAGCGCAAAAAAAAAAATAGGAGCCCAAGGCTTTTTCGTTGGGTTTTTACAGAAATGTTTGGTGATCAACTAGGAATCCCTTAGAGATCTACCAGTTGGTGACCACTTGTGTAGATGAAGGGGAGGAGATGGATTAAAGAAGGATTTTTACGTCTTGAGACAATGATGGTGTATGTGTGCCATTGCGGGTGAATAAGCAAGACAAATTGCCTTTGAATGAGGTATGGTAGTAGATACCAGGTGCACCGGTGTGAGTGTGTCAAACTGCAACGCTGTAGGGTTTTTCATGCTCAACAGCTTCCTGTGTGTATCAAGAATGTTCCACCACCCAAAGGACATTCGGCTAACTTGACACAACTGCAAGAGTCAACATGGGCTAGCATCCCAGTGGAACGCTTTTGACACCTTGTAGAGTCCATGCCCTGACGAATTGAGGCTGTTCTAAGGGCAAAAGTGGGTGCAACTCAATATTAGGAAGGTGTTCCTAATGTTTTGTACACTCAGTGTAAGTAACTCATCATCTTCTGTTGACAAGAAGGGACTAGGTTAGGGGAATGCATGTTTCAGGTACACACCTGTCCAGACTGGCTGTTTCTTCTATTGATATTTGCACCCATGCCTGATCTCCCCATCAGTGCTGATTGATGCCATAGTGAGGAATGGAAGCTCTGCTGCTCCAGAGGAGCCCCACATACCCCCACCGCGTGGCTTTCGATCCAATGAAGAGGACGGGGATCGAGAGGAAGTGCGCAAAGGGGCCAACGAGGAGAAGAAGACCTACACAGAGGATCAGCGTCAGGGTGTTCTCAGGTACCTGAGTGATAGGCCTACGTTCATTTTGAGCACTTACAGACCTTCGCTACATTTTGTCAAGATGTCCGCCCAGTGACAGGGCAAATGCACATTGTCCTGTTTTGGTATCAGTTTTCGTACTAATCTTTGTGAGGTTTGATCCATTGCAGGATAAAGAAATGCAAGGACTTCTATGAGATCCTGGGCGTTCCTAAAGACTCTAGCGATGAAGATCTGAAGAAGGCATACAGGAAGCTGGCACTGAAGTTCCACCCTGACAAGAACTGTGCCCCGGGAGCCACAGATGCATTTAAAGGTAAAGGGATGCCTCTGTTAGTGCTGTGTTTCCCTGACCTGATCCAGGACTCATCTGAGTCACATCTTTCTCCTCTGTGAGCAATTTTTTTTTAAATTCTAACAACAAAATAGATGAATAAATAGGGCCTCTGTATATTGTGGGACTGCTGGTGCAGATAATTAGCTCCTTAATTATCATGCTATTGTGGCCCGGCATGTGCATCGAGTCAGACAACGACACACCAAGAGCATCAATCATAGGCCTGATAAGTGGTTTTTTTTCTCCCCTCTACAGCCATAGGCAATGCGTATGCAGTGCTGAGCAATGCTGAGCAGCGTCATAAGTATGACCAGTACGGAGAGCAGGCTCCCTCTGAGAGCACCACCCACTCCTCAGCCCAAGCTCGCCACGGACACTACCGCAACTTCAACAGGAACTTTGAGGCTGACATCTCCCCTGAAGAGCTTTTCAATATCTTCTTTGGAGGAAGATTTCCCACAGGTAAGATTTGCGTGTGTGTGTGTGTGTGTGTGTGTGTGTGGAAGTCGAGGTTATTAGGAGTAAACTGAAAAGGTTACAGCGTGATTGAAATTGAAAGGAAACGTTACCGCGTCAGCGGAGACGGCATTCACGGGAAACGCTTGCATATGTTCGGCTCAATCGGAAATGACCTTTACATTTCTATTGCGTAATCTGTAACGCTTCAGCGGTAGATTGAATGGAGCCCTAAAACAAATCATGAAGACTTTTGTAAACGGAAATAAAGTGAAGAAACCCATTTGAAAAACTGAAACATGAAAAACATCAAATTATGTTCAGTTTTAGTTTGTTTTCTCCTAAACTTTGGGCAAAAACTTAATTGGATTTTCAAGCTCCCCCCAATGGGGTTTAAGCTTCTTTTTTCCCCCAATGGGGTTTTCATGCTTGCTTTATCTGGCAGGTAAATGCCACCAGGAGATGACAATGGTTGAAATAAGCCTAGCGTGTGCATCACTAGTCTCTCAAGGCTTGACCGGTTGCCTCCCACAATGGACCGATGTTCCTGCAGACACGTCTGTAGAAGTGTCTGTGTCAGTTGGGAACAGAGGAGAGTGGGAAATGGGATGCGTCTCACCGCCGTATCTGCTTGTTGCCCAAGTGTAAAACATTCCTGCCGGACACAACGTAGTATCTAGCTAGCAAGACGGAGAATGGTTATTTGTAATGAGTGCTTTTTGCAAGTGGCTAGTTTGCATCTACCTTCACTAAAAACCAAGTGCAAAGGCTTTGCCTGCAAACTTTAGTTTCTAATCGTGATGTTCTGGCCCGCCTACCCAGACTCATGAATTGTAGAGAGTTGTGTGTCTTAAGACGACTCTCTCTGGAACAATCCCCAATTCCCCCCCCCCCCCCCTTTCTAACATCCTCCCCAGACCTAGCGCTGCTGTTGCCTAGGTCTGGGATTTCCGAGACTAGTGCGCATCACTATCACTGTAGCTAACAAATGTGCCATGACTTGTTGTTTTTTCCTCTCTTTCAGATATAGGTACTTGTTTCTTACATGTACTACTAAAGCTTTAAAAATATTAGTGTAAAAATGGGCAAGTTTTCTTCCATATTTCTGCATTCAGTCTAGGCACTAATTGTTTTAAATCAAGTCACAATGAGGTTGACAATTTAAACCTATCAATTTATGTATTACTGCCCCTGTGGCAAGAAGTCAAATCCCCCAAAATTATAGGCCTACAAAACTGAAATGTCTCTTAGCCTCCCACGCCTAGTCTACTTTGCCCTTAACATTAAAACTGAAACTAAATAATATGAAAACTAAAACTAATAAATCAAGTCAGAAAACAAACTTAAACTCACATTTCAAATAAACATAGAAAAAACGAATAGAAAAAAAAAAAAAACGATAATAACCTTGGTGGAACTGTGTGCATGTAGGTGTCTGAAAGAGAGATGGCGTGTGTTCTCTCTCTCTTGTTCCTTTCATTTTGGATTAGTCACCTTGTCGGTTGTTGCGTAGTAGTTACACGTGTGTTCTGCTCCCTCAGGCAACATCCATGTGTACACAAACAGAGGCGCCACCTACTCTAACTTCTACCAGCCTCGTCGGCGACGTGCATATGAGAGGCGCGATGAGGAAGTGGAGGAGAACCGCAGTCCGGTCAGTCAGTGCCCACATGAGGAGGAATCTCCTAGAAACTCCCGCCAGTTCACATCATAGATGTTCTGTAGCTGTGTGATTAACCCAACAGAGCTACAGCGGATTTTTCTATGGGCGTACAGTTTAACTCGCATGGCTACAGCGTATGTATTTCCTATGTGTTCACAATTAATGCTGGGCCTTACATTTAGATCTCTTTAAGATTGGGTTTTTTGATCCTGTTTCTGCCATTTTGGATAGTATTTCCCTTTATGCAGTGCTACAATAGGCAATAAAAATGAGAACCTTATGCTGCTCCAAGAGGGTCAGATAAAGGTTGACCAATGAAACGGACCAGCTGTGAAAATGAGTAAACTAGCTTTTTTTTTTTTTGCAATAAGCAATAGAGTCCTAGAAACATTACTGCAGATTTGATTTTTACATGTATTTACAGGTATATGGTTTGGTGTAAACTTTTGCTTTAACATATCTTTCTGGCGTTGCCTTTCCTCAGCAGAACACCTTCACTGCCTTCCTGCAGCTTCTTCCTGTGCTGGTGCTGATCCTCATATCTGTTGTGACCCAACTGATGGCCACCAACCCTCCCTACAGTCTCTTCTACAAACCGTGAGTCAACCACATCAACCAAGCTTCTTGATGACACGTTTGCCTCTAAAGTAGACTGCATGCGTATGAGCCTCATTCAGACTAGTTCCATGGTAGCAACTGGGTGCAGAGTGCATGAGGACCCTTTAAGAGCAGGGGTGGGCAACTCCAGTCCTCGAGGGCCTGATTGACGGCGCACTTCTTCTCCATCCCTAACAAACACAGCTTATTTTCATCAAATTGCATTCTAAACTGAAGATCATGATTAGGTGATTAGAGCTGGGGCAAAACTGTGACACCAATCAGGACCTCGAGGACTGGAGTTGCCCACCCTGCGTATGCGGGTGAGGTGTGACGTGTATTTCCCCCTTAAGTCTGCCTGTAGTGGGACTGACTGTATATTTGTCTTTCAGGGCCATGGGTCTGGTTGTCTCCCGGGAGACCCAGAATATGGGTGTGCCCTACTACGTGGACAAGGGCTTCCAGAAGGAGTACCGTGGGGAGTCCCTGGAGGAGCTGGAGAAAACCATAGAGAGTGACTACATTGAACACCTGCAGAGCAGCTGCTGGAAGGAGAAACAGCAGAGTAAGTCCAGCTGCAGTCAGATCCTGGCAGCTTGGCACGGTCCCCATTTGGAGACATGTTGACTGAGGCAGCCACGCATGGTTAATCCATGTTGCAGAGTATGAATTTGATCCATATATAAGCTGATATGTTTTTCTCTCCATCCTCGTTCAGAGTCGGACTTGGCGAACCTTGCCCAACTGTACCGTGATGACAGGCTGAAGGCGAAGGCTGAGTCTCTAAAGCTGGACAACTGTGACAAGCTGTACCGCTTTGTGGGCCGACAGAGAGGAGAATGAGGGGCTTAAGACAGGAGGAGAGGGAGGCATCTCTTTGCAGCTGGGAATTCGACACTACTCGTTTTAAATTTCATTTATTTATTCAAAATCGGGTCTTTTTTTTTTTAAGAAGAAGAAGAAGAATTGTCTCTTCTCGCTGGTTAGAGCACCGTGGCAGCCAAAGCCATTTTGAATTGAAACATTGTGCCTTCTCTCCTCTCGGATGGAAGAACGTGGAGGAGCATGTACTGTAAGCTGCCAAGCCTGGCTCTTTGTAGATAACATGAAGCCCTGACTGGCTGGCTCTGGGATTGTTGTATTGATGTACAGGAGCCTTGTTTCTACTTCCTTACATTAAGGAATATGGGCTTGCTTACAAGGTTTGAGAATATGGTTCTGTTCAGACGTACACTTTCTGTTAGTCACCTGTTTGAAGCATGTTTAGTACTGGTGGGTTACTCATTTTTATCTGGATTTCTGTGGCGTGGGTTACATTTGAGTATATTGAGTAGGTATTGGGAAAGAGCATAGCTAGAGCCGTGACTTAGTTTTGAACTGGGAAGAACGTTTTAATTGCGAAGGCAGGCAAGGACCCGAGAGCCAGTAACTTGTAGAAAAGGTTCAGATACAGAGGCAAACGATGTGAGAGATTCTATTTGAAAAGACCGCTCTATAGGGTCTTAAACTGTGAAGGGAAAGTGTAGATTTGTCACGCCTGCTCGTTAGAGAAACAAAGCAAGGCAAGAGCTATACATCTCTAGCGTATTAGATCCACATACAATTTAACTGCAGATCTCTGTTTTATGTGAAGACCGATACGTTGATCCTTTTTTTTCTCCTTTTCATTTGCCGTGCATTAAGACTTTGCCAGACAGCGTTGCTGTTAGTTGTATTTATTGTCCGTTATTTGGTCATTTCCTTCTCGAGCACATTTTTGATGCTGTTTTAATTCTGAGCCCGATGTCCCTATTCCCTGATGCATGCATAGTTGATCCAGGCCTTTGTGTTACACATCAGGTGCTCAGTCGGCCGCAATTCTCTGTGAAGGACTATTATTAAGAGCAATCCACACATCCTGCCCATTTCATGTAAATCGACTAACTTTACTAAAGAGCTTTTAAACATGCTTTAGTTTTGGTTTCTCCAAAAGGAACAGTTGTTTCAGTAATAGTTTCAATATTCTAATGCTTGACCTTTCCTTTTAGTCAGATCATAAATCCAGCAGGCGGGGGGTTAACGGCCAAACTAGTGGCAGACCGACAGGATGGGGGGGATTACAGATTAGACCTGATGTTAACTGGAAACCTAGTGGTCCCTTGGCTAAACTCTGGTGTCCCGTTGATTTGTGCTGCCAGAGCAGGTTTTCAAGCTGGTTGAATAAAATCTTAAAACAATCTATTGGTGTCTCTGGGGAGCTTTTGTTTTGTTTCCTGATGCTATACTCCCATTTTCCAACTGATTCAGAATGTTTAATAGTCACATGTACAGGGTTACAGGTGTGATTGCAGGGTACAGTGAAACTCTTCGGCTTTGAGCTTCAACATGCAGTGAAACTAGTGAAATAAAATAGAAATACAACTCACTCTCTCTCTCATATACAGTTGAAGTCAGAAGTTTGCATGCACCTTAGCCAAATACATTTAAACTCGGTTTTTCACAATTCCTGACATTTAATCCTAGTAAAAATTCTCTGGCTTAAGTCAGTTAGGATCACCACTTTATTTTAAGAATGTGAAATGTCAATAATAGTTGAGAATATTTTATTTCAGCTTTTATTTCTTTCATCACATTCCCAGTGGGTCAGAAGTTTACATACTCAATTTGTATTTGGTAGCATTGTCTTTAAATTGTTTAACTTGGGTCAAACATTTCAGGTAGCCTTCCACAAGCGTCGCACAATAAGTTGGGTGAATTTTGGCCCATTCCTCCTGACAGAGCTGGTGTAACAGAGTCAGGTTTGTAGGCCTCCTTGCTCGCACATGCTTTTTCAGTTCTGCCCACAAATGATGCACAGGTGCATGAATTGTTTATGGTTCATTGAACAAGCATGGGAAAAAGTGTTTAAACCCTATGCAATGAAGATTTGTAAAGTTATTTGGATTTTTACAAATAATCTTTGAAGGACAGGGTCCTGAAAAAGGGACGTTTATGTTTTTGCTGAGTTACACACACACACACACACACACACACACAGTCCATTTGGAAAGTATTCAGACCCCTTGCCTTTTTACAAATGTTACGTTACAAACTTATTCTAAAAACGTATTAAACTACCCGCAATACCCCATAATGACAAAGCGAAAACAGGTTTAGAAATTTTGGCAAAGTTATTTAAAAAAAAAACAAATATCTTATTTACATACGTATTCAGACCCTTTCCTATGAGACTCAAAACTGAGCTCAGGTGCATCCTGTTTCCATTGATCATTCTTAAGATGTTTCTACAACTTGGAGTCCACCTGTGGTAAATTCAATTGATTGGACTATATAAAAAGGTCCCACAGTTGACAGTGCAAGTCAGAGAAACAAACAAGCCATGAGGTCGAAGGAATTGTCCATAAAGAACACAGTGGCTTCCATCATTCTTAAATGGAAGAGGTTTGGAACCACCAAGCCTCTTCCTAGAGCTGGCCAGCCTGGCCAAACTGAACAATCGGAGAAGAAGGGCCTTAGCCAGGGAGGTGACCAAGAACCCAATGGTCATTCTGACAGAGCTCCAGAGTTCCTCTGTGGAGATGGGACAACCTTCCAGAAGGACAACCATCTCTGCAGCACTCCACCAATCAGGCCTTTGTGATAAGAGTGGCCAGAAGGAAGCTACACCTTAGTAAAAGGCAGATGACAGCCCAGTTGGAGTTTGCCAAAAGGCACCTAAAGGACTCTCAGACCATGAGAACAAGATTCTCTGGTCTGATGAAACCAAGATTGAACTCTTTGGCCTGAATGCCAAGCGACACGTATGGAGGAAACCAGGCACCACCCCTACGGTGAAGCATGGTGGTGGCAGAATCATGCTGTTGGGATGTTTTTCAGCGGCAGGGAGACTAGTCAGGATCGAGGGAAAGATGAACGAAGCAAAGTACAGAGAGAGTCTTGATGAAAACCTGCTCCAGAGTGCTCAGGACCTCAGACTGGGGCGAAGGTTCACATTCCAACAGGATAACGACCTTAAGCACACAGCCAAGATAATGCTTAAGTGGCATTAGGACAAGTCTCAATGTCCTTGAGAGGCCCAGCCAGAGCCCGGACTTAAACTCAATCGAACATCTCTGGAGACCTGAAAATAGCTGTGCAGCAACTCTGGGGTCTGAATAGTTTCAGAATGCACTGTATATACTGGTGTTACACCCGAGCTTATGGCGGGAATCAGTTAAATCACACGCTGTCGACAATGTGCCCATTTCCGATTGAGCCGACATGCAGCATTTACCATAAATGCCGTCTCCACAAACATTGCCTTTAAACAGTGCATTGTCGACAATGCTCAAACGGATTGCCTTAGAGTCCCAACCTTAGTCCTTTTTGTGGGATTTCCTTAAAAAATAAAAAATAAATAAAAATCACACACTGCCTGGTTTGCTAAGTTGGGGGACCACAATCTTGCAACTAATATGTATTATTTTGAAACATTCATTGCCTTTAAAAAGGCACCATATGTTAACGCCTGTACAATAGTATACAAAGGACTTAAACTCATGAAACACATACACATACACAATGCAAGGTATTTCAGTTTTGTGTTGACAGACACATACAGTACGACCCTGGTCATCTCATTCAGTCAACTGTTCCTCACTCTGTTTATCCATCTTGCTCAGTTTAAGAGGGGGACTCGATTCATGAGTTGGAGTATGTGTTTCTCAGTGCTGGGGTTGCGTTTACTCTAAACTGCAATTCAGGAACTGCATTGCTCTCTCAGCCAGACATACCGTGTCTAGTTGAAGTGAGAGGACATGAAAAGACATTGACCCAGACTGTGGTGTCCTTCGTTACCTTAAGCAACTGGGACATGACCATGGATAGGGGGTACCAATCAGTTGTACTCCATCCAGAGTCATCCGCAGGTGCTCCCTGCGACTCATTTCTTCATCTTCAGGTCAGCTTCTATGGCACAATGGCGCCCCCTGGTGCCCCCATCCTGTAGAAGCACAGAGAGGAGATGGGTTAACTCTGGTCCAAAGCCATCACACTAGACAACACCGGACAGACTGGCCCTCATATTTAGTGTTTGTTTGAACATGATAGGAAACATGGTTCAACATTTAGACTCAATGCAACTTGCAAACGCATGGGTCAATTAGCTTGTGTGCATGAAAGTTAGCGAGTCAATTTGTGTTTCTTTGCCTGCGTGTGTTTTTAGAAGCGTATGTGTGTGAGAGAGAGAAAGAGGGAGAGGACATTTAAGAAAGAATACTACAGAGCAGGGGTATTCAATTTGCCTGTCTACCCATCCACATCGTTCCGGCCAAACGCCACTCCCGCTAAAGTTTCTTCTACATGATGAGTCTGGATTTGCTTCTCGAATGCGAACCCATTCTGACCGCTCTGATTGGTCCCCCGAAACCAATGAGCTGGGCCAGAGCCGGCCTACACGAATCACGTCATTTTTGACGACAGCACAAACAACTTCCCGGATAGCAGGTTCAGCATGGAGCGATCGATAAGAGCAACGAAAATCAAATTCAGGATGAGTCGTCAGGCAAGTATTCAATCTGACTTGGGGCCAGAATGCAAATACCCCAGCTGTCGTCTTGCAGCTCGTAACCTGCAGACTGGGTACTTACAAAGAGAGAGAGAGAAGGAAGGCAGGAGAGGCCATGGGGACACTGTCCTGTGAGAAGACAGAGGATAGTCAGAGAGAGGGAACAAAGACACACAGAACAACGAAAGAAGAGGAGTCGTGGAGCACACACAGTGACGACACGCTGACGACACACTCCAAAAGAAAAGAGAACTGCATAAAAATAAATTTAAAAAGACAGACCCCCTCCAAAAAGATTGAGAAATGAGGTGCATCATATAGGGAAAAACATGGAGGGTATAAAATAAGTGAACACCACCAGTCATGGACACTATAAATACAGTATAGAATATAAACCTGTGGGAACACATACTGAAGCAGGATCCATCTTCTCACAGGAGTGGTCCACCAACTGACCCAAGTCCTTTACTTAAACGCAGGTGGGTAACCAATTCCTCACTTGGATTGTGAAGATATCGTTTGAGCCTTTTTTGTTGTTGTGATGAACTAAATATAAGCATTCCATCTTAAAACTTGAGCTCCAAAATGCAACATGTACCATGTGACTTTTGGCCAAATATGAAATGCTGTAGCATTGCAAATAACTTTAGTTTCAAATACTATAATATACTGTAATACTCGAAGCAAAAATATGTATCTTTCATTTACAATCTGTAGAAACGACGAGAATAGAAAAGTTCAGAACTTTTGTGAAACATCACAGTGGAAAAATATGCGTCGGCGAGAAACCAAAACTGGACGAGATAGAGAAAGATGGGAGGGGTTGAGGGTAGCTGAAGGCTGGGCCTAAAAACAAACAAACGATAACTATTGTAAAATATACCGTCTGTAGGAACTGGAAGAAGCAGCCTAAGTATTGCTATCCATTAGTTTACTCCAAATATATAACACACATGGAATCATGCAAACAAAAAAAAGTGTTTAACAAATCAAAAATATGTTATATTTGCAATTCTTCAAAGTAGCCAACCTTTGCCTTGATGACAACTTTGGACACTCTTTGGCATTCTCTCAACCAACCAGCTTCATGAGGTAGTCACCTGGAATGCCTTTCAAACAGGTGTGCCTTGTTAAAAGTTAATTTGGAGAATTTCTTTCCTTCTTAATGTGTTTGAACCAATCAGTTGTGTTGTGACAAGGTAGGATTGGCATACAGAAGATTTACCAAATAGGTCTAAGACCAAGTCCATATTATGGCAAGAACAGCTCAAATAAGCAAAGATAAATGACAGTCCGTCATTACTTTAAGACATGAAGGCTATTTGACCAAGGAGAGTGATGGAGTGCTGCATCAGATGACCTGGCCTCCACAATCACCCGACCTCAACCCAATTGAGATGGTTGGGATGAGTTAGACCGCAGAGTAAAGGAAGAGCAGCCAACAAGTGCTCAGCATATGTGGGAACTCCTTCAAGACTGTTGGAAAAGCATTCCAGGTGAAGCTGGTTGAGAGAATGCCAAGAGTGTACAAAGCTGTCATCAAGGCAAAGGGTGGCTACTTTGAAGAATCTCGAATATAAATATATTTTTTTGTTTAACACCTTTTCTGTTACTACATTATTCCATATGTCTTATTCCATAGTTTTGATGTCTTCACTATTAGTCTTTATTAAAAATAAAGAAAAACCTTTTAATGAGTAGGTGTGTGTTTAAACATAAAGGGGGATTGGAAATGATGCAGACAATTACACTGATAGAAGCCACAATCTATGTGCAATATTAAAGCTGATCCAAAAAATACTATAATACAAATTGAATCTGCCCCACTAAATCCAAAACAACTCATTCTAAACCCCCCCACCCCTAAACCTTGAGCCTCTCTCCTGCTTTGAGTCTATCTACCAGCCAGAGACACTGGAGAAGAACACAAGGTTGGAGCGCTGCCATGGCTATGTCTTTACACACATTAATGCAGTGAAGTGGGGTACACACACACACGACACAGATACAAACACAGATCAATGAAGCTAACAAAAAGCTAACACACACACACAAGCGTAGACACAGAGGCAGTGAAAAGATGAATGAAGGATGAGAAATAAAATATCAGTGTGTGTGTGTGTGTGTGTGTATCAGATTGACAGTTGAGAGAGTTGAGAGAAATTTAACCAGATTACATATGCATAGCCTTACCTACACTTTCACCAGTATCCCTGACATTGATTGGTACTGTACTGGTTCTGACCTTGTATACAGTGTAGCTTCTGGTGTGTATCTATTTTATATGACTTAGTATTACTGCATGTTGAGGAAGAGCTTGCAAAGCAAGCATTTCACACCCCTGTTAACACCTGCTGTATCCTGTGCACGTGACAAATCAACTTTGATTTGATTTCAACGGCGTGGACTCGCAAGGGATCTTTGTCTCGCGTTGTCCCTATATCTGCACAGGTATGGGTGCAGTGCGTGCGTTTGACTATTTTGTGTTTTGTGTCTGTAATGCAATTCAACAGCATTAGCAGTATTATCGGAGGGAGTCAGGTTCCTATCTACTATCATGAGTTCATCACCATCTAAGCCCATGAAGCCCACCAACTGTATGGTCTCCATTCGAGTGCAACTCAGAATGGAGACTAGAGAAAGATTTCAGTGGGGAAATGGATAAAATTAACACCGAAGCACATGATCATGCATTAGGAAAACACCCGTGACTGACATACTTGGCGCCCCTCCTATAAGATCTAGGAGTGTGTTTAGCTGCCTTCCAAAAGGTAAGAGACTTGTGTCCTCTCCTTTCCTCTGCAGTTAAACAGATCCCTAATCTGTCGCTTCTTGCATCCCCAAATCCTCACTTTCCTTTCCTCTCCTAGACTCTCCATTCCCAATACTCTCTCCTCTCCTCCCACCACCTATCTAAAGACCCTCCGTCCCGTGCTGTCCCACTGAGAGGAGCACCTTGTCCGAGGGGTCCTGCTTGCGGGTGCTCTCCCGGCCCCTCAGGCTCTTGGCGCTGACGCCCTACTCGGAGGTCTGCATGATGAGCTGTGTGGCCAGGAACTGCTGGATCTGCTCCAGGACGTCCCTCTGCATCTCCAGGGCCATGTGGAACACGTCGTGGTCACAGCTGTTGTACATCACCGCGTTCTGGAACATCAGCATGATGTCCCGCTGGAACTCTGCCGTGGTGCGGATCAGACCGGTCTCAATGCTCTTCTTAATAGTGGACAGGTCCATGGGCCTGGGGCGGAGGAGAACGGAGATGGTCAGAGTGTCCAACAGGTCCACGGGCCTGGGGCAGAGGAGAACGGAGATGGTCAACAGGTGTCGGAGATGGTCAGAGTGTCCAACAGGTCCATGGGCCTGGGGCATGGGCGGAGGAGAACGGAGATGGTCAGAGTGTCCAACAGGTCCATGGGCCTGGGGCGGAGGAGAACGGAGATGGTCAGAGTGTCCAACAGGTCCATGGGCCTGGGGCGGAGGAGAACGGAGATGGTCAGAGTGTCCAACAGGTCCATGGGCCTGGGGCGGAGGAGAACGGAGATGGTCAGAGTGTCCAACAGGTCCATGGGCCTGGGGGCGGAGGAGAACGGAGATGGTCAGAGTGTCCAACAGGTCCATGGGCCTGGGGCAGAGGAGAACGGAGATGGTCAGAGTGTCCAACAGGTCCATGGGCCTGGGGCAGAGGAGAACGGAGATGGTCAGAGTGTCCAACAGGTCCACGGGCCTGGGGCGGAGGAGAACGGAGATGGTCAGAGTGTCCAAAAGGTCCATGGGCCTGGGGCGGAGGGCCTCCAACAGGTCCACGGGCCTGGGGCGGAGGAGAACGGTGATGGTCAGAGTGTCCAAAAGGTCCATGGGCCTGGGGCGGAGGAGAACGGAGATGGTCAGAGTGTCCAACAGGTCAACTAAGTGGGGGGGGGAACGACCAAGCCAGCAGAGAAAGCGCCTGTCGCCTGTGTCAGTGGTCAGTGCTTACCTGTGCACAATACTATGATACCCTGGGGCATTGTCATCAGTCACAGGCTGCAGGAACACATTAGCATACCTGCGCCAGGAAAACAGCAAGGGCATCACTTTCAAAAGCTAAAATGAGAGGCAGGCTGCATGGTCCTGCTGTAGACCTGGGTTCCATGAGCGAGCTTGTTACCTGTGATTGGCGGCTGCTCGCCATACCAGCATGATGGCTTTCCTCCAGATCTTCTGAGTCTGTCTGGCCTCCTGGTCCTCAATGCACATCGAACTGCATAGACCAAGAAAAGGAAGAAGGAGTTTAGACGTGATATAGACATGCTTGGTGGTGTGTGTGTGTGTGCACGTGTCTGTGCCTGACTCACAACTGGGAGGAGGCAGGGCTGCTGGGGATAGAGTCTGCGGTGGTGTGGAGCTGCAGAGAGGAGGCTGTGTGCAGACTATAGCTGTCCTCACTCTCACTGGCTGGTGGCTCCAGCTCCGTGTCCCCTTCTGCCTCCGACAGGTAGGCCTCTTCACCCCCCCATCCGGGCCCTCTTTAGTCTCTGAGGCACTCCTCTCCTCTCAGTCTTCCTCCTTCACATGCAACACGGGTACAGAGACTGAGTTAGATACCTACAGTAGAAAAGAGGAGAATCCTTTGTCCTCCTGATACTGAGCAAATTCTGCTCATCGGAGTATCTCGCACAGGCTTTGAAAAAGGACCTGCTAGTGTATACTTCCTCTTCCAATTATAATGTGTGGGAGGTCAAATTAACAAAAAACTATCTACCAACTCAATTCATTTGAAAATGTTGATGACTTCTTCTTGTCATTACCATTCACCTGATGATTCACCATTTACTCCTGAGGTGCTGACCTGTTGCACCCTCTACAACCACTGTGATTATTATTTGATCCTGCTGCTCATCTATAAACGTTTGAACATCTTGGAGAACAACCTGGCCTTAATGGCCATGTACAGTGGGGCAAAAAAGTATTTAGTCAGTCACCAATTGTGCAAGTTCTCCCACTTAAAAAGATGAGAGAGGCCTGTAATTTTCATCATACAGTGCCTTGTGAAAGTATTCGGCCCCCTTGAACTTTGCGACCTATTGCCACATTTCAGGCTTCAAACATAAAGATTTAAAACTGTATTTTTTTGTGAAGAATCAACAATAAGTGGGACACAATCATAAAGTGGAACGACATTTATTGGATATTTCAAACTTTTTTAACAAATCAAAAACTGAAAAATTGGGCGTGCAAAATTATTCAGCCCCCTTAAGTTAATACTTTGTAGCTCCACCTTTTGCTGCGATTACAGCTGAAAGTCGCTTGGGGTATGTCTCTATCAGTTTTGCACATCAAGAGAAATTTTTTCCCATTCCTCCTTGCAAAACAGCTCGAGCTCAGTGAGGTTGGATGGAGAGCATTTGTGAACAGCAGTTTTCAGTTCTTTCCACAGATTCTAGATTGGATTCAGGTCTGGACTTTGACTTGGCCATTCTAACACCTGGATATGTTTATTTTTGAACCATTCCATTGTAGACTTTGCTTTATGTTTTGGATCATTGTCTTGTTGGAAGACAAATCTCCGTCCTAGTCTCAGGTCTTTTGCAGACTCCATGTTTTCTTCCAGAATGGTCCTGTATTTGGCTCCATCCATCTTCCCATCAATTTTAACCATCTTCCCTGTCCCTGCTGAAGAAAAGCAGGCCCAAACCATGATGCTGCCACCACCATGTTTGACAGTGGGGATGGTGTGTTCATTGTGATGAGCTGTGTTGCTTTTACGCCAAACATAACGTTTTGCATTGTTGCCAAAAAGTTCAATTTTGGTTTCATCTGACCAGAGCACCTTCTTCCACATGTTTGGTGTGTCTCCCAGGTGGCTTGTGGCAAACTTTAAACGACACTTTTTATGGATATCTTTAAGAAATGGCTTTCTTCTTGCCACTTCCATAAAGGCCAGATTTGTGCAATATACGACTGATTGTTGTCCTATGGACAGAGTCTCCCATCTCAGCTGTAGATCTCTGCAGTTCATCCAGAGTGATCATGGGCCTCTTGGCTGCATCTCTGATCAGTCTTCTCCTTGTATGAGCTGAAAGTTTAGAGGGACAGCCAGGTCTTGGTAGATTTGCAGTGGTCTGATACTCCTTCCATTTCAATATTATCGCTTGCACAGTGCTCCTTGGGATGTTTAAAGCTTGGGAAATCTTTTTGTTTCCAAATCCAGCTTTAAACTTCTTCACAACAGTATCTCGGACCTGCCTGGTGTGTTCCTTGTTCTTCATGATGCTCTCTGCGCTTTTAACGGACCTCTGAGACTATCACAGCGCAGGTGCATTTATACGGAGACTTGATTACACACAGGTGGATTGTATTTATCATCATTAGTCATTTAGGTCAACATTGGATCATTCAGAGATCCTCACTGAACTTCCGGAGAGAGTTTGCTGCACTGAAAGTAAAGGGGCTGAATAATTTTGCACGCCCAATTTTTCAGTTTTTGATTTGTTAAAAAAGTTTGAAATATCCAATCAACGTCATTCCACTTCATGATTGTGTCCCACTTGTTGTTGATTCTTCACAAAAAAAATACAGTTTTATATCTTTATGTTTGAAGCCTGAAATGTGGCAAAAGGTCGCAAAGTTCAAGGGGGCCGAATACTTTCGCAAGGCACTGTAGGTACACTTCAACGATGACAAGACAAAATTAGAAAGAAAAAAAAAATCCAGAAAATCACATTGTAGGATTTTTAATGAATTTATTTGCAAATTATGGTGGAAAATAAGTATTTGGTCAATAACAAACGTTTATCTCAAAACTTTGTTATATACCCTTTGTTGGCAATGACAGAGGTCAAATGTTTTCTGTAAGTCTTCACAAGGTTTTCACACACTGTTGTTGGTATTTTGGCCCATTCCTCCATGCAGATTTCCTCCAGAGCAGTGATGTTTTGGGGCTGTTGCTGGGCAACACAGACTTTCACCCCCCCAAAGATTTTCTATGGGGTTGAGATCTGGAGACTGGCTAGGGCACTCCAGGACCTTGAAATGCTTCTAACGAAGCCACTCCTTTGTTGCCCGGGCGGTGTGTTTGGGATCACTGTCATGCTGAAAGACCCAGCCATGTTTCATCTTCAATGCCCTTGCTGATGGAAGGAGGTTTTCACTCAAATCTCACGATACATGGCCCCATTCATTCTTTCCTTTACACTGATCAGTCGTCCTGGTCCCTTTGCAGAAAAACAGCCCCAAAGCATGATGTTTCCACTCCCATGCTTCACAGTAGGTATGGTGTTCTTTGGATGCAACTCAGCATTCTTTGTCCTCCAAACACGACAGGTTGAGTTTTTACCAAAAAGTTATATTTTGGTTTCATCTGACCATATGATATTCTCCCAATCTTCTTCTGGATCATCCAAATGCTCTCTAGCAAACTTCAGACGGGCCTGGACATGTACTGGCTTAAGCAGGGGGACACGTCTGGCACTGCAGGATTTGAGTCCCTGGCGGCATAGTGTGTTACTGATGGTAGGCTTTGTTACTTTGGTCCCAGCTCTCTGCAGGTCATTCACTAGGTCCCCCAGTGTGGTTCTGGGATTTTTGCTCACCGTTCTTGTGATCATTTTGACCCCACGGGGTGAGATCTTGCGTGGAGCCCCAGATCGAGGGAGATTATCAGTGGTCTTGTATGTCTTCCATTTCCTAATAATTGCTCCCACAGTTGATTTCTTCAAACCAAGCTGCTTACCTATTGCAGATGCAGTCTTCCCAGCCTGGTGCAGGTCTACAATTTTGTTTCTGGTGTCCTTTGACAGCTCTTTGGTCTTGGCCATAGTGGAGATTGGAGTGTGACTGTTTGAGGTTGTTATACTGATAACAAGTTCAAACAGGTGCCATTAATACAGGTAACGAGTGGAGGACAGAGGAGCCTCTTAAAGAAGAAGTTACAGGTCTGTGAGAGCCAGATATCTTGCTTGTTTGTAGGTGACCAAATACATATTTTCCACCATAATTTGCAAATAAATTCATTAAAAATCCTACAATGTGATTTTCTGGATTTTTTTTTTCTTTCTAATTTTGTCTGTCATCGTTGAAGTGTACCTATGATGAAAATTACAGGCTCCTCTGATCTTTTTAAGTAGGAGAACTTGCACAATTGGTGGCTGACTAAATACTTTTTTGCCCCACTGTATTATGTAGTTATTATTAGAGAGAAGGCTGATATAACTATGGTTTATAGGCAGAACAGGTATCCATCAACATTTTTAGGTGCACGAGGCGGAGGACGAGCACCTTATCCTCAATGATGGCAATGATGTCCCCAGGTCCAATTCATCTCCCATGTAGGGCACCGTCACTAGGCCCTCTTCTGTCCCCTCCCCTGGGCCAGGCAGGGAGGCCTCCACCTCATCCCTGCCTATACACACACACACACACACACACACACACACACACACATACATACATACATACATACATACATACATACATACATACATACATACATACATACATACATACATACATACATACATACATACATACATACATACATACATATAGTATTAACAGCGTTATAATATGATTCATATTCAATCTCTGCGTAAAGACAACAGATGGAGGACATGATCATGGTGACAGGCTTCACGTTCATGTCGGAGGAGATGAGATGGAATGAGATGCCATGTACAGTAGTGTGGCGGTCAGTTGAAAAGACACAGAAAAGATGCTGGGGAGGAAGTGACGACGAGAAAAGAAGGAGGAGGACCTGTATAAAAGCAGAGGGAGGGAGGGGAGGGAGGAAGGGAACGGGAGAGACCTGTGTGTAGTGAGGCTGGGGAGTCCATAGTGGGGGGGGTTGCAGCAGCAGTGAGAAGGGCACTGGAGGAGTCTGTGCTGCTGGCCAAGGAGCCCAGCGGGGCTGAGAACTGAGGCCCGGCCTCCAGCAGACGAGAGAGTGTAGGGGCACCTAGCGCACACAGACACACATACACACACACAAACACGCAAAGCGCACAGAGCCTATATCTATAATCACAAATGCCACACTAAGCAATACAACATTTTTACTATTTGACGACCTAAGTTTAGCAAACGCATACATGGACAGGTACACATCTGCAAACATTCTAGAAGCAAGCTTTCTGCTGGGTGTTTATGCAATGGCACAAGTGTGTGTGTGTACGTGTTGCTAGACAGCCAGGGAGAATGAAGCCTGTGAGCTGTAGCTCATGTGCTATTGTCATATTACCAGGCAGGTCACAATCTCCAACCTATAAGGCAAACACAGCACCTCTGTAACTGCCACAGGAATCATCTGACGATGAGTCTGAGATGTTGAAACGGCTCTATGGGTCATTACATGTGGATGTTTTCAAATAGTATGGAAGTGAACAATCCCTATTGCATAATATAGTGTTTCCTCTCGGACATACCAGTCTGGGGCTTGTGGGTATGAAACTGCCTTTCTTCAGTAGCTCAGAGAGGAAAGGGGATGGTGGTGGCGTGTCTTTCTGGCCCAAGAGCTTCTTTTGTGGGGAGTCATCTAGAAGAGTGCCCAGGCCTGACTCTGCACCAACCATCCCATAGGCCTCAGTCAGGGGCATGAACCCTGCTGCTTCTGGGGTCTACGGAGAGGAGGGGGAAAATGATGTTGGGAAAGGGGAAAAGGAGGGATATAACATGCAAGGGAGTAGGGCAGGCAGACCGAAGAAAAGGCATTTTGTGTAGCATGTGGCAGCACATCAAATTGACAATGACAAATTGACAAAAAAAGAATGTTTTTACTGAACTCCAATCATCTCTCTACCTGCCCCTGCCCCGTTCCCCTGTAGCTGACAGGGACTCACAGTCACTGAGGTGCTGGGGTATGTCCCCTTGGCAGAACTCGAAGCTCCCCGGGGGAGAGCGCACGGTCACACTTGGGCACTCGTTTCGGGGTGTTCTTCACCGCCTGTCTGGCTGGAAGGGGGGTGGGGCGTCGGGGTGAGACTGTTCTTAGTTTGACCAATCACACTACAGTTGAGCCACTAATGACTTTGACCCGCGTTTGTGGCTGTGTACACATCCATCTCAGCCTTAGACATACTTTCTGATGGAGCTCCTCATCCAAACCCCTTGGCATGATATTTATTTCAACATCCCCTGTGGGTTTATTGAATCATTCAACAAACATAAAACACATCTGAATCAACCTGTATACTTCCTGGTATATTGAGTTCTACAAGGTCTGGAATAAGACTGATACAAAGGGGTGACCAAGGAGCAATAGAAGGAAATAGTGTTATGTTTACTGAGCAGGTAAAGAAACGCTACAGGCAAAAGCAGCTTGTGGTGTGCATGAAGTGGGTTATCTTTTACCTAGATAGGCTGTATCTATGGCCTTTCTTTTCACGTCTGCCTCCTCCTCTTCCTGTTTCTTCTTCCTGACAGGCACAGAAAGTCGTTTTTCCCCCCCAGAAAAACACAAATAGATGCAGGTAATGAGATACAGAAATAGTAACAGAAAGTCTCATACTGCACAATCTCTCTCCATAGCTCTTCAAGTTTGGAGTCCAGGTTCCCGGCTTGGATCAGCTCTGCCTCTTTCTTCAGCTTCCTGTGAATGCAGCAGACCAACAGTTGACATCAGTGTTGGGTCAATAAAGTAGCAGCAAAGATCTACCGAAGGCCGTGAGTCTCTTGAATAGATAGTCCCACCTCGATCAGAGATAGCACAAAGCCTGTGTACCTGTGCTTCTCCTGTGTGTCTCTGATCAAGCGCTTCAGCTCCTCAATCCTCTCTGCCGTGAGCCTTCGCACGATCACATCCTCCACCGTCTCCACCACCTCGCCTTTCTCACCCCGCTTCCGTCTGGCGAGAGATACCCGCGTCATGAACATAACCCAGACAAGATCATGTAATCCATAAACCATTAGCTGCCTCCTTCAGACTAACACGCTAGCCACACTATCCGTGTTCTCCGACCCCTCTGGTCGTAGGAAATGCAACAGCAGGACCATCACAGATCCAGTCGCACACGGGAAAAGACATCGACATAAACGGTGACTGCTGTGCTCACTTTGGGGTCTCTGTCGTCTCCAGGAGCTCTGAGTACTGGGAGGCACAGTGCTAGATGAAAAAGAGAGCGATAGGAGAGAGAAGAGTAAGCCAGTTATTTCCTTGAATTCAACAGGCTGTACAGTGTCTTGCGAAAGTATTCGGCCCCCTTGAACTTTGCGACCTTTTGCCACATTTCAGGCTTCAAACATAAAGATTTAAAACTGTATTTTTTTGTGAAGAATCAACAACAAGTGGGACACAATCATGAAGTGGAACGACATTTATTTGATATTTAAAACTTTTTTAACAAATCAAAAACTGAAAAATTGGGCGTGCAAAATTATTCAGCCCCCTTAAGTTAATACTTTATAGCGCCACCTTTTGCTGCGATTACAGCTGTAAGTCGCTTGGGGTATGTCTCTATCAGTTTTGCACATCGAGAGACTGACATTTTTTCCCATTCCTCCTTGCAAAACAGCTCGAGCTCAGTGAGGTTGGATGGAGAGCATTTGTGAACAGCAGTTTTCAGTTCTTTCCATAGATTCTCGATTGGATTCAGGTCTGGACTTTGACTTGGCCATTCTAACACCTGGATATGTTTATTTTTGAACCATTCCATTGTAGATTTTGCTTTATGTTTTGGATCATTGTCTTGTTTGTCATCATTTTGCTTTATGTTTTGGATCATTGTCTAGTTCATCCAGAGTGATCATGGGCCTCTTGGCTGCATCTCTGATCAGTCTTCTCCTTGTATGAGCTGAAAGTTTAGAGGGACGGCCAGATCTTGGTAGATTTGCAGTGGTCTGATACTCCTTCCATTTCAATATTATCGCTTGCACAGTGCTCATTGGGATGTTTAAAGCTTGGGAAATATTTTTGTATCCAAATCCAGCTTTAAACTTCTTCACAACAGTATCTCGGACCTGCCTGGTGTGTTCCTTGTTCTTCAAGATGTTCTCTGCGCTGTTAACGGACCTCTGAGACAATCACAGTGCAGGTGCATTTATACGGAGACTTGATTACACACAGGTGGATTGTATTTATCATCATTAGTCATTTAGGTCAACATTGGATCATTCAGAGATCCTCACTGAACTTCTGGAGAGAGTTTGCTGCACTGAAAGTAAAGGGGCTGAATAATTTTGCACGCCCAATTTTTCAGTTTTTGATTTGTTAAAAAAGTTTGAAATATCCAATAAATGTCGTTCCACTTCATGATTGTGTCCCACTTGTTGTTGATTCTTCACAATAAAATACAGTTTTATATCTTTATGTTTGAATCCTGAAATGTGGCAAAAGGTCGCAAAGTTCAAGGGGGCCGAATACTTTCGCAAGGCACTGTTTATACACTGAGTGTACAAAACATTAAGAACACCTTCCTAATATTGAGTTGCACCACCCCCTTTTGCCCTCAGAACAGCCTCAATTCGTCGGGGCATGGACTCTACAAGGTGTCGAAAGCATTCCACAGGGACGCTGGCCCATGTTGACTCCAATGCTTCCCACAGTTGTGTCAAGTTGGCTTGATGTCCTTTGGGTGGTGGACCATTCTTGATGCACACGGGAAACTGTTGAGAGTGAAACACCCAGCAGCGTTGCAGTTGTTGACACAAACTGGTACCAACTACCATACCCTGTTCAAAGGCACTTAAATATTTTGTCTTGCCCATTCACCCTCTGAAAGGCACACACACAATCCATGTCTCAATTGCATTTGGGCTTAAAAACCCTTCTTGAACCGGTCTCCTCCCATTCATCTACACTGATTGAAGTGGATTTAACAAGTGACATTAATAAGGGATCATAGCTTTCAGTCAGTCTATGTCATGGAAAGAGCAGGTGTTCATAATGTTTTGTACACTCAGTTTATTGACAGTCCAGGGCAGTGGAAGAGGACAATGCTGGAAAATGAACAGGGCTCGGGAAAGTACAGTTAATATGCAAAGTACCAGTGTTTCCCGAGGATTCTTTTCAGCAGCAGTGGAAAAGTTAGTGTGAGGGGGGCGGGGCTGTGGGCGTGACCATCAGCACCGTTTTAGAGGCCCTCCTCTTGGCAGCAGAGACAAAATGTTGCCGTCTTAAAGCTAATTTCCTGGAATTCTACATATTCTTCCATGGCTTATATCATGTTTTTATGCTATTTGAGTGACTCAAACATTATAATTAAATCAATGGGGGTCCCATGCCATGGCATTTTTTTTCATTTTAGATTCTCCTCAACTGTCTAGTTTTTAGTTTGATAATTGTTAGTTCTCAAAGATGATCTTGTTTAAAAACATATTGGTCAATTACATTTTCTATATACTTTATATCTGGTTTTAGTTGTTTAACTTTACACTGAAAACATGTAACCATCCCAAAAAGTATTATCTAAAATAAAATAAAAAATGAAAACATTGGTGTGCTGTTGTTAAATGCATATAGGCGAACCGTTGAAGGACGCATGCCACCAATCTCACTCAATCAACCCTTTCGGCAAGAGTCCATAGTGTTACTGCATAGTGGGCACCAAGGCTAATATATTTTAGATGCTATCATCAGGTTCTTGTTTGTTCATGGTGTTCATCTATTGAAGCATAGCCTACCTTTTGTGAGAACCAGTCAGGGGGTCGTCCTGGCTCTGCAAATGGTTTGATGGCTCGACTGACAGACACCCTGTGGGTATGGATATCGTATATTTACATCATCACAATTCCTATTCGACTGACCAGTTCTATTCGAAAATCTTTCCTCGCATAATCAATTGCCTGACAATTACCCTATTGCTTGTTTCCATTTATGGAAGTCTTACTCAGTGAAAGTTGGTGGCTGGCTAAGATTCGACTGGTCTGTCCCAAAAAAATATTAGAGTAACATGATGTAGGTCGACAAGCGTGCTGCATTACCAGTTCTGGTCCCCACTCTTCATGACAGAGGTGGCCAAGCACAGCTTCTCCCTCACCGACCATGGCTCCGTTGGCCCCATGGCAAGCAACTTGTGTTCTGCAGATAAGGAGTGGATAGGGGGGGACGCCCACTTATTAGTCAGGACAGGTAATATATGTTTTTAATCACATTATATTTTACAGGTCAGGATGTCCCAAGATCCTGCAAAACAAATCCCATTGTGTGAACTAACAATTATTAAAGACGATCTCAGATAAATAACTAAAGAAGGTTAGGCCACACTGAATACCAAGACTCTACCCCATGTACGGACGGGTGAAAATAAATGTTGCACTAGCCAGAGCTAGCCGCCACCTTGAGAGCAGTGTTACGAAATGCCCAACGAATATTTCAAAAGTCATGAAGCACCCATAGCAACACCTTTCTAAGCGGACATATGAAACTATTAACTTCCGCACAAATACGCACAAGCACATACCAGCAATGTTTTGCTGGTGACTTACTATAGCTAACTAGCGAGATTCTGCTAACTGGTCAGCTAACGAAGAGAAGAGTGAGCCATTCATTCAACGCTCGTACTAGCAGGGGTTGGCTTGTAAGAATTGACCGATCTGCAATGCCGTCCAACTTTAGATCAATTGCATGACTATCGTGTGCAAACGGTTCATGAACACTTGGATGCCATGCATTAAAAAAAGCATATACAGTATCTAATTTGACAGCAGGCTCATTTACTCACTTCCAACCTCGCTCGCCATCTTCTGGTCATACAATTACTCCACCCACCCAATATGACTCAGTACAGTATAAGCCAAATTAGATCATTCAGATGAAAAAGTGAAATGTTAGTTACGCGTAGACTCACTGTGGCTGCCGCTGTGTAGAAGTAATAAGTACATTAACTGAACAATTTCCAACACCATAGTGATGTGTTTGATAACTATTCGTTTATAAACTCATGTTGTCCCGTACTGACACATCGGGGGATTAGCTCAAATGGTAGAGCGCTCGCTTAGCATGCGAGAGGTAGCGGGATCGATGCCCGCATCCTCCACATTTTTTTGTGAATGAAAAAATGCCCACCTTGTATTGATGTCGCATCTTAATAAGATAAATACCCTGGCCCGTGTAGTTATTTTTTTAAATTGCTATTCCTCTCTGTAAGGAAGAGGTCGGGATTCGGGACATTTGGTACAGGTAGTGTGTGGCTGTGTGCTTATTCTTTGCCTCCAGCGATGCTGCCTGGTTCAAGTTCTTTTCAAACCCTCATTGCTACATTGGTGACAGAAATCCCATCCCTGTACTCACAGCATATAGTGTTCTTGCTCTCTAACCACAAAATCACCCATCACCCTTTCCCTCTTTCAGCAGTTCCCCTTAGATTTGATAGGGCTAGTTTTTGACCCTGACCAGACAAAACCTAGTCATAGTCTTGGACGACAACCGGTCCGGATTAATAAAAGAAAAATCCAGGACAAGGGTCCATGCAAATGGCATTTTCCTAAATAACAGACAGTATTTGGAACATTTGTATATATAAAATAACCCACAAATAACAAAAACATTCAAGTGATAAAATAAAAACTTTCTAAATTCGCATTCTTTAGTCATTTTAGTGGACCAATAGAACACTATTGTCTGTTGCCACGAACTTCGTATTGGTCAGCATCCGTGTAACCGTTTTCCTGTGATTGGTTGTGCACATGAAGCGCGATGTTTGAATTGGTTGAATCAGTAGTCGCGTTGGGGGAAGTGGCTGTTTGGGAAGGCTCACAAGGGGACATTGCCAGGTGGACTTTTCATGGCAAGATCGAGTAAATTGTTTCGGTTTCAAAAGTTCGATTTTTTTGGGGGGCAATTACCAGGATAACTTACAGACGCCACTCAAACCGGTACACCCCCTTGACTGGCGAGGTAAATAATTCCGCTTTGACTTGATAAAGAAGCCTGAAGCGAAGGACCTTGGCTTTGCTAACTAACGTTAACAGTAACTGTCTACGGTAGCAACTACTAGGATAGCTTGTTTTTGCTAATCCGCCAGCTAGTTAAACAAATGAAGAATGAAAAAAAGAAGCTTCAACACATAGCTAAGTAGTTTAATTATTATTAAGAAACGATGAACTACCTGACGGTAACTATTTAATGTTAGCGAGCTCAACAAACCAGCGCGTCTGCTTGCGTGTACCTGCCAATAACAGACAGCCAATGGATTGCATTTATGTGGGTTCAAAAATCTTGGCTGCGTTTTCAGCGCTGCAGCAACAGTCCTGTAGCTACTTTTATGTCTAAAAGTAACAATGCCGTCATTCCATTTCGGATTGAGGCATAACAATAACGTTAACTGGCTCTACGCAACAGAAGAGGTTGACATTAAACCACTTTTGAGCTCGGAAAACAAACTGGGATAACAAACCTCTAGAATAAACACAGGTCTTGTCTTGTGGAGACCTGCAAACTTTACTTTTGGCCCTCAATTTATGTAAGGTCCCCTTCTAACAGATAGCCTTGTGTGTGTGTGTGTGTGTATATATATATATGAAAGTGGACCCTTTGCACCAACTAACTAAGTAAACCTGATAAACCTGTTGATGTAGATTTCACTTACCCTTGACAGCTCTGTGATCCCAGAATCTTAATTCAGTCACCCAACAGGTTGTTATGGCATTATCTCTGGCGTCTCCGTGTGGAGTCCTGTCTAGCGAGGAAGATGGCATGGCTGTGTTTGAGTCCACGGCAGCTGACATCGGAGGCCGACTGAACGGGGTCGTTCTGCCTGAGCTCTCCATCATCTCCCCGGGGCTAGAACATCGGCCATCCATCAGAGAGGTGGGAGGCCTTAACTGAAGTAATAACACTGTGCTCAAAAGATACCAAAGGTTCCTTTTATTACAGGCCTTACCGGTACATCAGCGAAAGTAACACAGCATGGTGATGACTGTTTCTGGTGAATACTTTTGTCACTGACTCTTCTGATACAGCTGTTTTATAAGTCGGAGACTATTTGTGAGTGTTTGAGTTTTCCCAGACTGTGTCCCTTTACTTTGCGAAAGGCTTTCGGGTAGACGCTGGACAGTTATTTATTGGGCGTGATGCCCTCCAACAACTTGTCACACGGCAACGAGAGAGGCCATCTTTTCACAATAAGAACTTTATAACACACAAACACTGTAATCCTTTATCCTCTGGTCAAAAGTTACAAACCATTTGCTTAGTGACCATTTTCTCAGAAATCCTCAGAGCCATTCTGACCGTCTGTCTGACCTATCAATCCTGTCTGTTGTTTCTTTTTTCTTCTCCTTGTCATTTATTCATTCACAAACATTTTGCACCTCAAATACCACTTTCCATTGATACTTTCTAAGTGTGTATGTAGCTGATTTACACAAAAGGGGATCTGTGATAGGCCTATAGTATGAAAATGGTCAGCGATACATACGACTCCATTGCTCATCGCAGAAGTACAGTACTGTCGCACATATCTGTCCGATATTTAGAACACGTTGGGGAAGCCTGGAGTGGCCAGACAAGGCAACGGTGACGAGGGGAGCACTGACAGAGTGAGGGTGTTTCTGCGTATCCGCCCTCTGACTGAGGGAGAGAAGGAAAGCGGAGAGGAACAGGTACGATCTGCACTTAATCATTGCGTCTCGCTCATTATGACATTCTCCACGTCAAGACGTGTAATTTTCCTTCCTCTCATTTCAGGGCTGTGTGTGTGTGCAAAACGAAGAGAGCCTGATGCTCAAAGCCCCCAAAGACTCCCAGAACATGAGGTGTGCAGAGAGGGGAGTCGCCCAGAGCGTGCACAAATTCAGCTTCTCGCGGGTAACCGATTCCCGTTCATAAACAACCTGAGAGATGAAAGACTTTACACACACAATACTTCACTGGCGTCTTTTCATATGTGCCTCTGCAGATCTTTGGCCCGGAGACCACACAACAGGACTTCTATGAGAGCACAACGAAGGAGATGGTGAGAGACGTGCTTCGTGGCGAGAGCCGTCTCCTCTACACATACGGCGTCACCAACTCTGGCAAGACCTACACCGTTCAGGGTGAGTTTGGATTGTTGATGTAACCACAGAAAGGCAAGAGTTTCTACCGCAGTGTGTTTATCTGTTTGGTAAGTATATGATCATATTAACAGTGGAGATCTCACCGAGCGCTGACGTGACCTTTCCCCCTGTAGGAGTGGGTCGAGAGGCAGGCCTCCTTCCCAGAGCCCTGGTGTCTGTGTTCAGGAAGCTGCAGGGCCGCCTCTACGGGGCCATGGACCTCAAGCCTGCCCTCTACCAGGAGGTACGCCAGCTGGATGCCGGCGAGGTCCGGGCTGAGGAGATCCGCAGAGACTCTCTGCTCAAAGAGGTGAGGGGAGAACGGGTCAGGCAGTGAAAAGTGTGGGCGCATTAGATGAGTGGTTCTTTTACGGCCAGGTTGCTGCAAGTCACGTTGTGACACGTGCACTACCCCCCCCCTCCACCCCCGTGTCTATCACAGGAGGGTGGCATGACTTCTCGGATGCGTGACGGCACCAGTACCTGGGACAGCGGCATTGGTGGACTCTCCATAACCAGCCACATCGCCACCCAGCTAGAAGGTAATGTTCTGGATGTCACATTGCTCGGGTCTCTGATGCCCAGTGGGCCCTAAAGCAGAGTCTAGAGTTAGGCCTATGTACACAGCTTTACAAAGCTGCTTATTATTATTATTATTGTATAGTCATCAGAAATATGTGGTGTTCCTTTTTGTATAATCCTGGTGGTTGCCTATCCACTGCTCAACATGCCCTTGTCTCTCCCTCCCGGCAGACTCAGACAGTGTGTTGCTGGAGCCTGACAGCTTGTCCCACAGTGGAGGGGAGGACCTGGAGGAGGGAGTGCAGTTCTCTGTGTGGGTGGCCTTCTACGAGATCTACAACGAATTCCTGTACGACCTGCTGGAGACTCCGCCCTCCCTGCAGCCCAAGAAGAGGGCCACTCTGCGGCTGAGTGACGACAAGCAAGGAAACCCTTACGTGAAAGGTAACACACACATTTATATTCACAAAGAGAATGGTTTCTAATCGTGATTTATATTATGCAGATCATCCTGGAGAGCTTTTCGTTGTAGTTTGTTCACATTACTGACCGTTTTGCTGCTGTTTGTTTTGCAGACCTCACCTGGGTGCAGGTCCGCAGTGCAGAGGAGGCTTGGAGAGTGCTCAGGGCTGGCCGGAGGAACCAGAGCTTTGCCAGCACTCACCTCAACCACAACTCCAGCCGCAGCCACAGCATCTTCTCCACCCGGATCCTGCACGTCCACCCAGAGGCTGACCGGGGCCAGGCCGCACGCGTCAGCGAGTACGTCCCATCCAGGCTTCTCATTCTCCGGCCCACTGTCTTATCCTGAGTGTCCATGGCCTGGCATTAGTAATAGCGATTCTGTCCCACTAGGCTGTCTGTCTGTGACCTGGCTGGCTCAGAGCGTTGTAAAGACCAGCGCAACGGGGAGCGGATGAAGGAGGCCAACAACATCAACACCTCCCTCCACACCCTGGGCCGCTGTATCGCTGCTCTGAGGCACAACCAGAACAACAAGTAGGCTACACACACTCTATGCCAGAACAACAGGAATTCATCAAATGCGTCAATCAAATGGAATTTAGAAAGCCCTTTTTACATCAGCAGATGTCACTAAGTGCTTGTACAGAAACCCAGCCTAAAACCCCAAACGGCAAGCAATGCCGATGTAGAAGCATAGTGACTAGGAAAAACTCCCTAAAAAGGCAGGAACCTGGGAAGAAACCCAGAGAGGAACCAGGCTCTTAGAAGTGGCCAGTGCTCTTCTGGCCGGGTGGAGATTATAACAGTACATGTCCATTAAGGCCAGGTTGTTCTCCAAGATATTCAAACGTTCATAGATGAACAGCAGGGTCAAATAATAATCACAGAGGTTGCAACGGGTCAGTACATCAGGAGTAAATGTCACTTGGCTTTTCATAGCAAGGCATTCAGATGTTGAAACAACAGCAGGTGCGGTAGAGTTAGTTGAAAACAGCAGGTCTGGGACAAGGTAGCACGTCTGGTGAACAGGTCAGGATTCCATAGCCGCAGGCAGAACAGTTGAAACTGGAGCAGCAGCACAACCAAGTTGACTTGGGACAGCAAGGAGTCATCAGGCCAGGTCGTCCTGAGGCATGATCCTCGGGCCTGACAGCCCCCTGGAGAAAATTAGATTAGAGGGAGCATACTTACATTCACACAGGACACTGGATAAGACAGGAGAATTACACCAAGTATAAGACCTACCCTAGCCCCCGGCACATTGACTGTTTCATATATACTGGAGGCTGAGACGGAGGGGGGTATAGATTTTTTTTTTTTTTAATTGGAGGACCAAAAAAGCTGATGCCGAAAGAAATAAAATAAATTGTGTGTGTGTGTGTATAATAATGACAATTACAACCATACTGAATTAACACTTATTTTAACTTCATATAATACATCAATACAATCAATTTAGTCTCAAATAAATAATGAAACATGTTCAATTTGGTTTAAATAATGTAAAAACAAAGTGTTTGAGAAAGTAAAAGTGCAATATGTGCCATGTAAGAAAGCTTATGTTTAAGTTCCTTGCTCAGAACATGAGAACATATGAAAGCTGGTGGTTCCTTTTAACATGAGTCTTCAATATTCCCAGTTAAGAAGTTTTAGGTTGTGGTTATTATAGGACTATTTCTCTCTCTACCATTTGTATTTAATTAACCTTTGACTGTTGGATGTTCTTATAGGCACTTTAGTATTGCCAGTGTAACAGTATAGCTTCCGTCCCTCTCCTCGCCCCTACCTGTGCTCGAACCAGGAACACGTCGAAGCAGCGTTACCCATACAGAGCAAGGGGAACAAACACTCCAAGTCTCAGAGCGAGTGACGTTTGAAACGCTATTCGCGGGCGCACCCCGCTAACTAGCCAGCCATTTCACATCGGTTACACCAGCCTAATCTCGGGAGTTGATAGGCTTGAAGTCATAAACAGCTCAATGCTTGAAGCATTGCGAAGAGCTGCTGTCAAAAGTATGAAAGTGCTGTTTGAATGATTGCTTACGAGCCTGCTGCTGCTTACCATCGCTCAGTCAGACTGCTCTATCAAATCATAGACTTAGTTATAACATAATAACACCCAGAAATACAAGCCGTAGGTCATTAATATGGAATCCAGAAACTATCATATCGAATACAAGACGTTTATTCTTTCAGTGAAATACAGAACAGTTCTGTATTTTATCTAACGGGTGGCATCCATAAGTCTAAATATTCCTGTTACATTGCACAACCTTCAATGTTATGTCATAATTATGTAAATTCTGGCATATTAGGCAGCTCAAACTGTTTCATATACCCTGACTCTGCGTGCAATGAACGCAAGAGAAGTGACACAATTTCACCTGGTTAATATTGCCTGCTAACCTGGATTTCGTTTAGCAAAATATGCAGGTTTAAAAAATATATACTTCTGTGTATTGATTTTAAGAAAAGCATTTGGTGTTTATGGTTAGGTTCACGTTGGAGCAAGACCTTTTTGCGAATATGCACCACATCGATTATATACAAAGCAGGACACGCTAGATAAACTCGTAATATCATCTACCATGTGTAGTTCACTAGTGATTATGATTGATTGATTGTTTTTTATAAGACAAGTTTAATGCTAGCTAGCAACTTACCTTGGCTTACTGCATTCGCGTAACATGCAGTCTCCTTGTGGAGTTCAATGTAATCAGGTGGTTAGAGCGTTGGACTAGTTAACTGTAAGGTTGCAAGATTGAATCCCGAGCTGACAAGGTAAAAATCTGTCGTTCTGCCCCTGAACAAGGCAGTTAACCCACCGTTCCTAGGCCGTCGTTGAAAATAAGAACGTGTTGTTAGCGGACTTGTCTAGTTAAAAAAAAGATTAAATAAAGGTGTAAAAAAAAACGGCCAAATCGGCATCCAAAAATACAGATTTCTGAATGTTAAGAAAACTTGAACTCGGCCCAACCTCTAGTATAAAATGTGCTGTCCAGATGGTCTCCTGTTGAACCCATTCTCCTGTCCCTACAGGCCACGAGCCCCTCAGGTGGTGCCGTTCAGAGACTGTAAACTGACCCGAGTGCTTCAGGGCTTCTTCTGCGGCCGCGGGCGGTCCAGTATGGTGGTCAACATCAACCCCTGTGCTTCGACCTACGACGAGACCCTCCAGGCCCTCAAGTTCTCTGCCATCGCCACACAGGTACAAACCCATCTCACCGTGCCTTGCTTTGCAGTTACACAGCCCTGGCATCAGAGAGAGCCGGTCAGTGGGTGTAGTTGTGACGTTTGCAGGGGTCGTTAACGCAGAATTTTGCATTTAACACGGGAAAGGTAAAAAGCAGAAAAAATATCTTGCTGCATTTTGTAAACGCAGATCTACAATGCCTCTTATTGTAAATTCTGCTCAGCTTCAATCTGGTTGCTCCAAATCATGAATGGAAAAGGACTTATTTTGTGCTTCAGTTGCATCTCTCCTCTTGGATAAAATATCTTTGTTCTTGTCATTGGATCACCAGATAGGGCTCTGACTGTGTAGGCTACATTTCTCCGGCACCTTCCTCCAAGTGTAGTTTTTCTACAGTAGCAAGTTAAAATGCAAGATTAACTTCAATCAAAAATGTGGAAATGTAGCTGGCTACATTCTTACTGTGATGAGCATTAGAAATAATGGCCATGCATGTTTTTTGTTTTGCAAAAAATACCTTGCATTTCATTGTAATCTAATTTACTTGTGTGGCTGCTAGTCAAATAGCGTTGCACTTCTTTCAACTGATGAAAACGATTCCCTGCCGAATGTTGCACTAATATATTTTGTGTGAAGGAAAACTATGGTGCACGCACACCCCTCATCTCTCTCTCTCAAAAAAAAAAACACTTTTAATATAAAACGCAGATTGTTTTGATCTACGTCGGTGTGGTCTGTCTCCTCTCTCAGCTGGTCCATGGGCCGTCCACGAAGACCCGGGTGGCCTACATCCTGTCCCTGCTGCGGGAGCCCCAGCCTCACTCCAATGACAGCACTCTGATGGAGGAAGACGAGGACAGTGATGGTGAAGAGGGGGACATCACCATGTTCGATTCAGATGTATGTCTCTCCCCCCTTGTGAAGAAATGGTCAACTGGTAGGCATGTGAAGACCTGTAGCTCAACCAGTGTGCATGACTGAGTCACGTCTGCTGTGTTCAGGCTCTGTTGCGGGCCATCGAGGTGCTGAAGAGGGAGGTGCAGCGGCAGCGGGAGGAGAAGGAGGTGCTGGAGGCCACCATCAGGGAACAGGTGTTCTCTGAGATGATGGAGGTGATCTGTGGTATGGAGAAGGACTTCAGCCAGACCCTGGAGACAGAGAGGGCTCTGTTGGAGGAGAGGTTTGAGGACAAGATCAACAACCTGCAGAAAAGCCTCCGGAGATACTACAACCAGGAAATCGAGGTGAGCGGGATAGGACAGTCTTTCGGTGATGCGTTATCAGCTATTTCAGTTGGTTTTAAAATGGTGGCATTCTCATGCTACGGAAGGTTGATTCTTTTCCACATTCCCACCCATCCCAGGAGCGTGATGAACAGATAGTGGCTCTGACTGCTGCCTTGGAGAAGGGAGGGGTAGCCCTAGCAGAGCCAGCCCCCCTCTTCCCACCCATGGCCCTGGGAGGAGTCTCGGAGTGGCCCGCCCCCCGTCGCTCCCAGCGCCTGGCCTCCACAACCACAGGAGAGTTGAGCAGAGTGAGGGCTGAGCTGGACCAGTGTCGCGCCGAGCTGTTGGAGAACAAACAAGGTTAGAAGAAAGGGAGGGACAGGATAAGGAGTGTGGGAACAAGAGGGAAGTCTAAACCATTGATTGGAGTTGGATCTTTCTAACCAGTATTCTCTTTTTGTCTCCCAGAGCTGAGGCGTATCCAGGGGCAGTGCACACCACCAGAGCCCTCAGACACCTTGACCAACACTGCCAACCGCAAGCTGGTTGAGGGCCAAAAGGTCAGCACTCCAGCCCAGAGGCCTGGTCTTCTCTCACACGTTCACCTCTGACATTCTGCACAAAACATTATAACCGGTTACTGGGGTTGGAACATGTTTGTGCTTCTCCTGCAGAACCTGCGTCGGTTGCGTCTGGACCTGCAGAAGCTGGGTTTGAACCTGCAGTCTGGAGAGAGGGCATGCTGCCGCAACACAGACGGGGAGAGGCTGCGCCATGCGCTCGCAGCTGCAGACGGCACACTGGCCAAACAGGTACACGTCAAAGCATAGAATTCTCCCTCGAGTCAGGGTTGGACTTTGTTGCTTGGCATTGAGGTAGGGAACTCGGGTTGGGCGGGGATGCTGCTAGTTTGTGTGTCTTTGCATCGGACGTTTCTGTTACTCTGAAAAATCTTGTTTATTAGTTTCCCCTACCAGTTCTATGATTTCCCACAGTGTGGAGAGATGTTTCAATCTGTGGACACTTCCCGAGACCAATACCTTTTCATTGTTTCTCCCCCTCTTCTTCTTTCCTCTTACTACCTGTTACTCAACCCACTGTCAGGTTTAACACTAAACTAAAGACTTAACACAACTGCACCAGGTGGCATTTCTCCTTCCACTCACCCGTCCCCGCCATCCCTTCTAACCCTGTCCACTCCTGTCCGTCTCCTCCTGTCCCTCCCTCAGGACCAGACCTTGGTGGAACTGCAGAACGACCTGCTGCTGGTCAAGGCTGACCTGAGGAGGAAGGCAGAGTGCCTGGCCCAGATGCAGATGCCCCCCTCTGCTACGCCCGGCTCCTGTAAGAAGAGGGGCTGTGGGACAGGGGCAGCAGCAGGCAACGCGGAGAACCAGCCCCCGGAGAAAAGACCCTTCTTCCTCTCCCTTTTCCCACAACGCACCCCATCACGAAAAACAAACAGGGACGCCGTGAGGATCAAACCACACGCTACTCACGGGTTCTGCGCTCCCACCTGACTCCTCCCTCTAGTCCCTGCCCCTCTGGCAGGTACAAAGTCAAAGTGCTAATTTGAGAGCTGAAAATCAGGAGTCTGTATTTATATTCTTATACCATTATGCAAACCAAATTTTAAATGTGTACTGTTTTGTTTACTTGTAATGGCACGTTTCAAATGTCACTTTATATACACAGGTGTCTTCCTATAGAATGTGTTTTTGTAGAGCTTCAACTCTCCTCGTGGACCCCTAGACAGTTCAATCCTGAACTAGCTCACCTGCTTCAAGTGTCTTAATGATTAGTTGACAAGTGGAATCAGGTGTGTTAACTCTGGAATAGATCATATTTCTTTTACCTTTAAAAGGTAAAGCAAGTCAGTGAAAAACAAATTCTTTTCAAAGATGGCTTAGGAACAGTGGATAAACTGCCTGTTCATGGAACAGCTGGGGCTCCCCGAAGAGAGGTTGTTGTTTGAGTATTAAACACATGTACGGTCTGAATGAGTAATGTTTGTCAAAATGCAGGGTAACATTGGAGCTTCTAGTTGTATGACTGATTGCATACAACTGGTCTTTTTGCACATTAGTTCCTACTCAATTGCATGTTACACAATCAATTTTAAATCATTCTCACTTGTCAATGTCTTGCTTCCTCATTTTGTCCATTTTTTAAAATGTCTTCATACAGCTAGTCTTTGTTCCTCAGTCAACAAATTATTTTGTTGGGGATATAATCTAGTTACTACTGCACCAATCTTGGAAAGAAATTAATTTATTCTCCATGCCGTTTCCACTGACACTTCAGACCGTTAGTTCATCGCATTTTCATATTCAAAAGTAAAGTGGCAACTCCTGCACTTCACTACGTAAACTTACACAGATATGTACATTTATTTCGAGAGATAAAAGGGGTAGTCATTTACAAACAATCTCTTCAATGACAATGCAGAGATGAGGTTGTCCCCATTGAGTCAAAGTGAAGCGGGGCTTTTTGCTAGCCAGTCGTCTCAGGGGGTGAAGGAGGACAAGTCGAGGGGGGACACCCTCCTGATGGGAGTGTTGTTGGAGGAGAGTGGTCCAAACAGGTCTGTGGTTGAGGACTCAGTCTGGTCTCTAACCTGGGAGATCTGTCGGAGCAGAGCCTTGCCTTCCTCACGAGCCTGGTGGAAGAACACACCGTACCTTACAGGACTGCCACTTTACCGATACAGGACAAGCAGTACGCGTGCATCTACTTATATCAAAAATAACATACGTTACAGGTAACGAACACTACCGGTTCAATTTGAAGAGAGGTAGAGGGAGCGCTTACGTCGTTGTAGTCACAGCAGCGTTGTGCACAGAGTGACGCCTCGTCATAGAGCTTGTTTTTGAAGTAGTACTGGCCCAGGTAACGCAGGGCCGTGCTCACCTCCGCATGCTCCAGCTGCTCCTGTTGGCACAAAACCTCTTTCACACCAACTGAGCAAACACAGGGGGGCCCTTGACAGACTGACTCCATGGTCAAAACATACCTATATACAGTCAGGTCAATTATTGGCACCCTTGATAAAGATGAGCAAAACATGATTGATTTTATAAAACAAGTCATGTCTAAAAAGGTGGCATTGTTAAGGTCAACATGAACTCTACCAAGTATCAGGACATTTTAGACAAAAAAAAAAACGCAAGTGGATCTTCCAGCAAGACAACCCCAAGCACTTCTCAAAAATCAACATTTTGCAATGGCCATCTCAGTCTCTGGACTTGAAGCCCATTGATTCAAACCACAGGTTTTCAAAGAGGGCAGTCTGTAAAACAGACAAAAGGGACATCAAGGATCTGGACAGATTCTGTACGGAGGAATGGTCTTAAGATCCTTCCCAAAGTGTTCTCCAATCTCATAAAAATTTTAGAAAAAGGAAATCCCAAAATATATTCCTTACCCAAGGACATTTAACCTTGGTGACCATCCGGCAGAACAAAGAGAAGAAAAAAAAAAGGTGCACTCAAATGCTGTGTAAATTTGACAGGTTTATTGACGGGACACGTAAACAAAAGCTGTCTTACGTTTCGGCATGAATCACCTTCATCAGAGCTTTAAGTAGGGGGAAAAAAGGAAGTACCCACAGCACATACCCTCGCAGGGGACTGTCCCACTCATGTCAACACAGTCGCTAGTAGCAACTACACAGGTTATTCAAGCAAGATTAATGACACATCCATTCCACTTGAATAGCAAAAAAAAAAAAAAGACAGAAATAAACAAAGTCATTCCAAAAAAAAAAGATGCGACAGACACTTTGGCTCGACACAATCTAAGCAATCGATCCAAAGTGCCTCTGAAATTCTGGTGAATTGAGAAAGTTGTTTCAAAGTTGAGGCTGAGGCATGATTAGCATTAACGTAATGCCACGCGATGACGTGGTCCATATTTTGGTGCGGATAGAAGTTGTCTTTAGCTATTGCTCATTTGTGCGCGCGTTTTGGCTGACCAATGTAAACAAGCCAGTGGGGCGGCAGGGTAGCCTAGTGGTTAGAGCGTTGGACTAGTGACCGGAAGGTTGCAAGTTCAAATCCCCGAGCTGACAAGGTACAAATCTGTCGTTCTGCCCCAGAACAGGCAGTTAACCCACTGTTCCCTGGTAGGCCGTCATTGAAAATAAGAATATGTTCTTAACTGACTTGCCTAGTTAAATAAAGGTAAAATAAATAAAAGGCACTTGCGCATGTATTGTACTACAACAGCCCATCTTTTCATTTACGCTGGGGCGAAGCGCATTTGGGTATACCTTCTTTCCATTTTAGCAAAAAAGGCACAGTGTCATTATCCTCGCAAGGAGAGTGTGCTATAGCAGGGATGGTAAACCTGTGGCCTTAAAGCCCTCGAAAAAAGAAAAAAAAAATGTAAATGGGGGGGGGGGGGGTCAATTTACTGTTGTGAGTTGTCATAGTAGAATATACTTGCTTTAAAACAACATACTCTCTACAACCATGGCAAAAAATGTGTAGAACTGCACAAAATTAACTCCAAAACGTTATTTTTGCTGTCGAGAGAAGGACCAATAAAATGTTTTGCTCGCGATGTGGGTACGCAGACGCATGAGTAACTGCAGCCCCTCCATGAGGAGTTCAGATTTTATAATGGCCCCCACCCTCAAAGTTGGCCATACCTATACAGAAAACAGGGTGCTAATAATGTTGACCCCCCCATCTTTGAGATTTGTTTTATTACCTGTAAAACAGTCTCTTTCTCTGAGCATTTGTATTACTATAAAATTATATAATTTCAGGGAAAAAACATGCATAAAATGTTGCTCAGTATTTGTATTCATACAGTTTTTTCCCCCTCATCTTTATCAAGGGTGTCAGCAATTATGGACCTGACTGTATATGCACACACAGAGGACTGTTAGGTTGCTCACCCCACAGGAGAAGATGTCTTGGATGTATATGATATAACACTGGGCCGCGTCGTCAGATTCGTTAAGCTGCTCGTGAAGTCTGTCAACAACAAAAAAACAAGCACAACTGGATTGAATCCCGGCACCAAGTCTCAAAAACACATCATTAAGCGGGTACACACCAAGATCTCCTTACTTTGCCAGCTTCAGTAGGGCCATCCTCTCCACGTCCCCCACAGAGTACGCCCTCCAGTAACACTGGCCAAAAAGGAAGAATAGAACTTAAATGACAACTTACAGGAATGACAAAAATATAACATTGAAATATATAGGAAAATAAAAACTAGTGACGGAGATGGTGCTGTTGCTAACCTTCTTGGCCTCAACGTGCTGTGAGAGTTTCTCGTAGCTCTCTCCCAGAGCAACCAGCATACGAGAGTCATTGGGCCTGAGGGCCAGAGTGACACGTCATTCACACTACAGTATGTGACCATTTGGCAATACTTAACTACACGATAAAAAGCACCAACAAGAAAAAACCTCTCCCTTGTTTTTGTTTTTTTACACAAATCCACACCTGAGCTGGTGGGCCTTTCGATAGTAGTACAGGCAGTAGAAGGGCATCTTGAGGATCTCATAAGTCTGTCCCAGGCCATACCAGGCACGGTAGTCTCGCTTGTTCACTTCTATAGCGTGCCTGAACAAAGAAAACATACACAGAACTATTAAAAACCCATGGGGATCAACTCCCCCAGGACCCATAGGATGAGCCATGCCATAGTGGACTGTCAGTCTGACCTGTAGGCCTGGGTGGCAGCGGGCCATAGTGGACTGTCAGTCTGACCTGTAGGCCTGGGTGGCAGCGGGCCATAGTGGACTGTCAGTCTGACCTGTAGGCCTGGGTGGCAGCGGGCCATAGTGGACTGTCAGTCTGACCTGTAGGCCTGGATGGCAGCGGGCCATAGTGGACTGTCAGTCTGACCTGTAGGCCTGGGTGGCAGCGGGCCATAGTGGACTGTCAGTCTGACCTGTAGGCCTGGATGGCAGCGGGCCATAGTGGAGTGTCAGTCTGACCTGTAGGCCTGGATGGCAGCGGAGGTGTTCTTCATCTCCATGTACTCGTGGCCCATCAGAGTCCAGGCCCCCAGGCAGCGAGGGTTCAGCTTCAGAGCCCTCTGGAAGTACAGGGCTGCCTTTTCGTGCTGCGACCGCAGGCTGTAGTAGTTCCCTACACACAGGACAGACAACACTTGAGCGCTGGTTAGAGACAACACTTGCACTCTTAAGACTGTTGGAAGGTCTAGTTTCAGTCTCATCGTTTGGTCTGGGTCTTGCACTGAACATGGTAAGAGTTTTGATATGGGTTCATGTCTGGAGTTGAGGTGTGGCTTTCGGTCCACTGTGTGGTGACGGGACCCTTACCGATGACACAGCAGGTTTCTACCCTGTACTTGTCTATCTCCACCAGGTTGTGGGCCAGGTAGCTGAGCTCTGGCTTCATGCTCTGTGGAAACAACAGACACAGATTAATAAAAAGACAGAGAGACTTCCAAATGGAGACAGGCATTACTGTGGTGCAGCAGTGGGGTCTCACCCTGACATAGAGCAGGTTGGAGAATGTGTCCATGTTCTCAACGCGAAAGGGATCCTGCTCCCGCAACTCATTGAACAGAGCCAGAGCCTGGTCAATATCTAAATGACAAAAGAAAAGCACAGACTCGAAGACGGATCAAATGCGTCGGGAACTGCTTGAGAAGGTTAATAATACATTTGTTCATATTGCTCATTTAAATTGATAAAGCAAAGCGTGAAATAAACCCACCGCGGATGTTGTGGTAGGCCACAGCGATCTGTGACATGATATACGTGCTCTTGGAGAAACCTGCCTCTATCAGGCTCTGGTATTTCTGCAGCGCCTCTTTGATCATCTGCAGCTCTGTGTACATGTGGGCCATGAAGAAGTCTCTGATCCAACAGTCTGGCAGAGACAGGGACTTCAGCTGACGAAATGGAGGAGGCACAAGTATATCAGTGGAATATTCCATAGAAGCCCATGGACATGTTTTGTAGTCTAGTAGATCTGGGAACTACTGTAGTTGGGTACAAAAGAGAATCTGTTCAAGTTGTGAGTATGTGTGCACTACCATTTCAATGTTGGTGACGAGGTTACAGAGCTCCAGCCACGCTCCCCAGTGTAGAGGTAAGGCATGGGTCGCCTCCACAAACACATCCACCGCCTCCTTCAGCAGATCCAGCTTCCGCAGCACCACCCCATACCTGTAAACACACACGCGCAAAGACATTACAGTTAAGAGGTTAAAGACTCACTAGGCATGTCCAAGTCCACTGAGTGGACGCGTGTGATATTGTGGGAGGGGCTTACAGGTACAGAGCGAATCCGTCCAGCTCTCCAGCACTGTGTTTCTTACTCAGCTCCACCCTCAGCTCCCGCAGAGCCTCGTTCCGCACCTGACCTTTTTCCAGAGGCCCTGCAAGGCAATCACAGACCAAAACAAATGGAACCAATCAAGACATTGAACTCTGTCTAGAGACAAAGCTTTGATTGAGGCGGCAGAGAAAGATTAGCTCCTCACCCAGGCTGTCCACTGTCTCATCGTCTTTTTTCTTTTCCCCAGACTGGAAAACAAAGGAAAAATAAGAGCCTGTCAGAATTGACAGGCTACACACAGGATGGCCATCATGGAGGAGTTGCAAGGATTCAGGCAAAAATCTCTATTCTCATTTTTTTTTTAAGTAGATTTCTAGAGACGATGTTACCGTGAATGCTGAAACCTCATCTCACCAGATAGCGGGAGTACATGTACAGGAAGTATGCTTTCTGACTGCAGCAGCCCCGAAGGAAGTAGGCAGCTCGGTCATACTCTTTCAGGTCAAAGTAGGACTTGGCCAGGCCGAGAGCATCCAGGTCCTGAGCATCCTCCTACAACCAGGAGGTCAGACAGAGTAAAGAGAGACAGTAACAAACATTCAAATGACCTTCAATTCAAAGGCGATCCATTCAAAAAGATCAGCAGCTTGTTCATGCATTTGTGAGGACAATATTATCGTGAACTAGCCATTACTGGACACAAACCTCAGTAAAAAATGTGGGTGGGGGTAGTTCATTCTTGGGCAGGGGGTCCAGGGAAAATGCCAACTCTGATGCCCTGAAATATTGTCACACAAACATCGGGGATCACTGAATGGTTCATTCTGTGTGTTACCTACTGTATTCAGAAAATATAAAGGCTTCATGTTTGACTCTGAAAAAAAAACAGATTTGACTAAACTTGCAAGCTATCATGAAAAAAGGATCAGACTATTTCCCCTTCTCTTTTGTTAGTCGGAATGGTGCGATACCGGAATGTGGACAGTCAGAGCCCGGAGTGATATATGGCTGGGTGAAAAAACGCAACTCATTCCAGGGATGGAATGTCGTTATACTCATCATAGTCATCCCTAAATGATTAAAAGTTAATTGAGAAGACTGAAATACGGTTAGTTTTGAATTAAACTGCCGTTTTCACCAGCATGCTAGGGTAGCTAATGCTAGAACAGCCCATTGGATTCAATGAGAATGTGACGCGTAGTAGGTTCCAGAAGTGTTGTTAAATCCACTGGGTTGCTTAGCATTAACTAGCCTAGTATGCTTACGAAAACGGCAGTTTAATTAAAAACTAGCAGTATTTCAATATTCTCGATTCACCTTTCATCATTTCAAGATGATTAGGAGTAGAAAAACATATTCCTTCCCTGGATTGAGGTACGTTTTCACAGCCATAATTTACAGCTCTGGCTGTCCACATTCAGACAGCACCGTTCCGATGAATTAAGACAAGCGATAACATCAACGAGAATGTTGGATCTTTTTGGCTAGCTGGCTAACAACTGTGAGATCACCAAATCTAGCTATTATATACTGAAAGGAACAGTGATCATAATAACGTCAAGAAGAGCGCTACTTACCATTTCACGCTATGTACAAGTCCTCTTTCTTTACAAAGCGATATTACAGATATCAGTTGTTTTTTTATTTGAACTAAATCACCAAACTCACTACACAAGGCCGCCATTTTTCATACCATGATTGGTACGTCATGAAAACACAAGTTGTGATTGGACAGCGTTTTGACCAATCACATTTTAGCTCTAGCTTTTCTGCATTTTATCTGAAGGGATTCTTTACATCGTTTTTATTTTTAACAATGTAAAACAGTTTTAGACATTTGTTGGAAGAATTTTAAGAGTAGGCTACCTAAATAATAAGATGGAAATCAACTACAATGCAGTTCAGAATTTATTCAGGGTGTGGCAGCATATACCACAGAACACAGTTAACGTTTACAGAAGGATGCTTTGAAAGACAGCTAGACTGTGTACCCTTGTGATAAAATGAGAGAAAGCAAGCAATCACAAAATCCCAATTCCCCCTCTAAATACTTACTGTCCTCGATTCAAGGTACAATCAATGTGCCCGTACCTGTGCCAGAACCTGGCACATTGATTGGCTCTTGCATTGAGGATAGTGAGCTTCAAATCCAATCAAAGTACATTTTTGGTGCGTTCAATTTGCTACGTTGCGTGGTGATTTAAACGACACGTTTCCCCTAAACGGTGCGCACAGTTCTTCCACAACCTTTGAGGTCCGTTTACTCCCGTTTGATGGGTTGGTAAGATGTGGCCTGATCAATATGGGTGTGACCATTTGAAATTGCAAAACTCGTGCAGCACACGAGTCCCTCTGGGCCACCATAATCACAACATTCATCAACTGGTCGTTCAGTACAGTACCGTTTCCGTTTAATTAAATGTTGAACACACAGTTTGTCTTACTGAATGCACCCCTGTTGTGTCTGCTCATGATGTGCCCTCTGAACTTTACATATGAATTGGCCCTTCACAAACATGGCTGACAGGTTGAAAGCAAGATCATAATGCATTTCATGTTTAAACACGACGCAAAGCCTCTTTGCCATTGTTGCTTTCTAAAGAGAATGTTGCTTTGATAACACTGTGTTTGATGCTGCTAATCTGTAGTTTGCTATGTGGAGCACAGTCTTAGGTTTGTGGCATGCTACAGCGGCATGGTTCTCCCTAGAAGCCTCCTCTGGAAGACCTTCATTGCTTTTAGCAGGACGCATGGTTTTGGAACATTCAGACATAAATATGCTAGGTGGAACAAACATGCATCTGTAGAATAAGGAATGTAAGCTCTATTTGTAATATTTATATCTGCAACCATAGCCGAGGGAAGTAGGGGCGCTGAAAATAATAAGAAAAAAAATACATAGAAAAATGTATGTTTTGACAAAAGTAGTGCACTGGGCCTTTACTAGTATTAGCTGACCAATATAGACCTCTGTAGCTCAGGCAAAAAAAAATAATCAGTGTCTCCGCTTTGGCAAAAAAAAGGTAGTTGTGTCATTAAGAACAGTATCTTGCAGGATTAAATAGTTGGAATTGTAAGAGTTGTTGCCCTGTCCCTTTCTTGTCATTAGAATGGAATCCAGAAATAACTAAATCCTGTCCTCAAACATTTACATCAAAAGGTGCAATGTTATGGGCAAAGACACAAAACATCCACATCAAATTAAATATTTTTCTTGATCAAATGACATGGAAAACAACCACATTTTGTTGTGCAGTATTAATTTACCATTCTTACAAACCACTTAATGTAAATGTACATGACTGTATTTGTAAATGTACATGACAGGTTTGTAGCTGCAGACTTTCTATCACCATGAAGAAAAACAATGACCCATACAGTAACTGAGTACATTGAGACATCAAGTGGTTTGTGATGATGTGATGTGATGATGTGGCTCAGTTGGTAGAGCATGGAGCTCGCAATGCTAGGGTTGGGGGATTGATTCCCACTGGGGACCAGTATGAAAATGTGTGCACTCACTCATTAAGTTCCTCTGGATAAAAGTGTCTACTAAAAAGGACTGAATAGACCATTTCAGTTATCACATAGAGATACGTTGCATTTCAAGAAACTGGAAAACGCATCAAGCATTTTTATATTCCACAAGTATTATCAGATTAACTGTTTTGTATAGATAATTATCAGACTCAATGTACAAATGCCGGTAAACACTCAAATACATTTAGTTTAATATTTTTCACAAAAGTAGTGCACAGGGCCTTTACTAGTCCTGTATTAGCGGACCGATATAGACCTTCAGCGTGGTCAATTTATTTTCCCTGCCTCCCCTCAGTTGCTCCTCTCTCTCTCTCTCCCTCTCTCTCTCTCTCTCTCTCTCTCTCTCTCTCTCTCTCTCTCTCTCTCTCCCTCTCCATTTCCCTATATATCCTCTCTCTCTCTCTCTCTCTCTCTCTCTCTCTCTCTCTCTCTCTCTCTCCCTCTCCATTTCCCTATATATCCTCTCTCTCTCTCTCTCTCTCTCTCTCTCTCCATTTCCCTATATCTCCTCTTGTGTAGAAGCCGCTTTAATAGACTGACAAGGTAATAAAGTATTGTCAGAGAGTTTACAAGTGCAACCACATGGCTCACTGAGCAGGTTGAAAGATTCACAATAAGACAGGTTATACACCCGCTCCCCATCCTCCTCCTCCTCCTCTCTCTTTCTCTATTTCTATCTCTATCTCCGCTTCTATCACACACACACACACACACACACACACACACACACACACACACACACACACACACACACACACACACACACACACACACACACACACACACACACACAGTCGTGCCCTGCAGGTAGAGCAGTGAACTGCGTGAGGAAGTTGCTCGGAGACATTTGAGAATGCTGTGTAATTAAAAGGGACAATATCCCACTGGTGTGCCTGGCTCTATTTCTGTGCTCCACAGAATACTACACCATGGGACCCAAAGCCGTGTACACAGAGATAGCCTCCCCTGCCACCTCCACCTCTCTCAGTCACACTCTCTTTCATGACACGTCCCTATTCTCTTTCGCGTCAGATCAAATTTGTCTTCATCTCATGCAGCTCTGTTTCCTCACCCCTTCTTCTCTTCTGGTTGTGTGTGTGGGTTGAGGGCACAATGTATGCAGTATATTCTATGCCACCTCATCTCTGCGCGTTGTGAATGTGTTCCTGCTGTACTGGCACAGTCCGTCTAAGCCAGACCTCAGTACTCGGAGGCCATCACAGAGACTCTGTGATGAGGTTGTGATGATGCCGTCACATTGGATTGAGGACAGCAGCCAGCAGCTCGGCCTCATTAGGGCAGCCACCACCTGAGCCCCTAACTACACCACAGACACAGCCAGAGTCTGGCCAGCATACTGACTGCCTGACTGCAGCCCAGAGATGGGTTCTACTGTACTTATGGTCATATTGTATATTTAGCATACAAAAAATGTGAACGACATACATTTCAGATATCAACTGAAACATGTCTTACTATACTACTCCCTAACCCCTAACACAACTCTAATCCTTACCCTAACCCTAACCTTAACTCATAACCCTAATTCTAACCCTCGCCCTATTTATAAACCTAAAACCTATGCCTAAAAATAGCCTTTGTACAAGTGAGGAAAGGCAAAATGTCCTAACTTCTCTGAATATTTGTTGGTTTACACACACACACACACACACACACACACACACACACACACACACACACACACACACACACACACACACACACACACACACACACACACACACACACACACACACACACACACACACACACACACACACACACACACACACACACACACACACACACACACACACACGGTGAGAGGTAGTGGACACATCCTTTATAACAAGGTGCTGTATGGTGTCTTCCAGAGAGGTGTCAGGCTGTGGATAATGATTGAGACAGAAGTCTAATGTCTGGGCATCGAGGCAACCAGGGAGGGAAGGGGGCCGTATTTAGGGCTTGTGATTAATATGCCCCCTGGGACAGTTGGGGGTGGGGGTGGAGTTGGAGGAGAAGTGTGTTTGAGTGCTAACCTCAGTTAACAGGGGGAAATCATAACGGCAAGCCTAACATGAGCATCTGATGGGGGTCAGCTGTCGATGAAGTATGTCACTGACAGTCCTGTAAATATGAAGAGCTGCATCTCATTCATACGCAATAGCTCAGTCAACACCCTGTTTGACCCCAAGGTTATTATTTATTGTAATGTGATACACTCCCTTGTTTTGGTCCCTTGTTGAGGACTGTGGGTTTTGGGTACGGAGCTAGGAAATGCTGCTCCCAGATGGCCATGCAGCTTTGAGGTTGTCTGGTGGTGAAAATAAGGAACCAAGGAAGACATTCCTGGCTATACATCACATTAAATCAGTCAGCTCGTCACAATTTACGTGAAAGAAGGTCAACTTTTCCCCTCAGATTTGATTAAACCCAGTCTTTGGTTATTTCATATTGTGCGTAACTCACTGGGTCTTGTGTGTATGAGTGTGTGAAAGTCTAGCAGTTTGGACAGCCCACTTTAACTTAATTCCCCGACAGATGTAAACCATCGGGTGTACCGAGGAGTCCAAGGAGGCAAGGCGCACAGCCAGAGAAAGAGAGAGAGCGAGACAAAGAGTGAGAGAGCAGAGAGAGCGAGAGAGAGAGAGAGAGACAGCAGAGCAGGTTGAGATAGGAGTCATCATCCTTGAACTTCTGTCCCCCTGTCCTGCCGTTATTTAGCTCTGTCCACTCCTCCATTATGTCAGCATGAACATAGATCTAGAGAGAGAGGGGGGCAGAGAATGAAAAAAATTGAGGGGAGAGAGAGAAAAAGGGAGCGAGAAAGAGATTATTGGATGGCTGTCTGTATGTTCCACTGAAACAGGTGGAGGTTTGGCACAAAATGCTCATGTTACCGAATCACAACGATTGTTGAATCATCTCGGACATTACAGGCTGTGTCAACATCCATATTGTATGCTAATAGTTTTCCGGAGGAAATCAAGTCTTAGGATTTCTCCTCATTTAAAGAACCCTGACCTAGCATTACCAAAATCCAGCAGAGCCGCTTATTCACAGCTCAGCAGAAAGAGTTACAGCCCGTATGGAAAAAATAAATTTAAAATACAGTGCATTCGGAAATATTCAGCCCCTTGACTTTTTTCACATTTTGTTACATTACAGCCTTGTTCTAAAATTGATTTTCTTTTTTTATCCTCATCAATCTACACACAATATCGCATGATAAAGCAAAAACAGGTTTTTAGACATTTTTACACATTTATTCAAATATCTAATTTACATAAGTATTCAGACCTTTTACTGAGTACTTTGTTAAAGAAACTTTGGCGGCGATTACATCCTCAACTCTTATTTGGTATGATAAGCTTGGCACACCTGTATTTGGGGAGTTTCTCCCATTCTTCTATGCAGATCCTCTCAAGCTCTGTCAGGTTGGATAGTGTTGTTGCACAGCTATCTTCAGGTCTCTCCAGAGATGGTAGATCGGGTTCAAGTCCGGCCTCTGGCTGGGCCCCTCAAGGACATTCAGAGACTTGTCCCGAAGCCACCCCTGTGTTGTCTTGGCTGTGTGCTTAGGGTTGATGTCCTGTTGAAAGATGAACCTGACCACTCTGGAGCAGGTTTTCATCAAGGATCTCTCTGTATTTTTCTATGTTAATCTTTTTTCATCTTTCCCTTGATCCTGACTAGTCTCTCAGTCCCTGCCGCAGATAAACATCCCCACAGTATGATGCTGCCACCACCATGCTTCACCGCAGGGATGGTGCCAGGTTTCCTCCAGATGTGACACTTGGTATTCAGGCCAAAGAGTTCAGTCTTGGTTTCATCAGAACAGAGAATCTTGTTTCTCATGGTCTGAGAACCCTTAAGGTGCCTTTTGGCAAACTCTTAGCGGGCTTTCATATGCCTTTTACTGAGGAGTGGCTTCCGTCTGGCCACTATCATAAAGGCCTGATTGGTGGAGTGCTGCAGAGATGGTTGTCCGTCTGGAAGGTTCTCCATCTCCATAGAGGAACTCTGGAACTCTGTCAGTGACCATCGGGTTCTTGGTCACCTCCTTGACCAAGGCCGTTCTCCCCCGATTGCTCAGTCTGGCCCGGGCGGCCAGCTCTAGGAAGGGTCTTGGTGATTCCAAACGTCTTCCATTTAGGAATGAGGGCAGAGTGTTCTTGGGGACCTTCAATGCTGCAGAAATGTTTTAGTACCATTCCACAGATATGTGGCTCAACACAATCCTGTCTCTGAGTTCTACCTACAATTAATTTGACCTTATGGCTTGGTTTTTGCTCTGACATGCACTGTCAACTGTGGGGCCTTATATAGACAGTGTACCTTTCCAAATCATGTCTAATCAGTTGAATTTACCCCATGTCGACTCCAATCAAGTTGTAGAAACATCTCAAGAATGATCAATGGAAACAGGTTGCACTTGAGCTCAATTTCACGTCTCATAGCAAAGGGTCTGAATACTTATGTAAATAAGGTATTTCTGTTTTTCTTTTTAATAAATGTTTTAACATTTCTAAAAACCTGTTCTCGCTTTGTCATTATGGGGTATTGTGTGTAGACTAACGAGGGAAAAAATTATGTTATCCATTTTAGAATAAGGCTGCAATGTACAGTCACCATTTCGTTACAACATGATTTAGCACATTATTTACATTTGCCATACATTTTTATTTAAAATATATATTTTTTACAAATACAGTACCAGTCAAAAGGACACACCTACTCATTCAAGGGTTTTTCTTTCTTTGTACTAATTTCTACATTGTAGAATAATAGTGATGGAGTGTTGCATCAAATGACCTGGCCTCCACAATCACCTGACCTCAACCCAATTGAGATGGTTTGGGATGAGTTGGACCGCAGAGTGAAGAAAAAGCAGCCAACAAGCATACATGGGAACTCCTTCAAGACTGTTGGAAAAGCATTCCATGTGAAGCTGGTTGAGAGAATGCCATGAGTGTACAAAGCTCTCATCAAGGCAAAGGGTGGCTACTTCGAAGAATCTCAAATATAACATATATTTTGATTAGTTTAAAAATACATTTAATTTGGAATAAAATCCTATAAAACATGATATTCAACTGCTCCTCCTTTAGGAATATGATTTCTCTTCAATGTTATGCTTCAATTAAGTGAACGAACTGCTATTTTATTTTCACATCTTCCACAAGCATGAACTAATGCTGACATTTCCAAGCTGTTTGTAACGGTGGAAAAAAACAAATTTACCAAAGTCCTGAGATCAATGTGGGAAACAAAGGCATGTGAACAGCTTTCAAAAGATGACTGCCTATATACAATCTTCTGACAGCTTTGAGGTTTTTCGCTTTGCAAGTAAACATCATTATCTCCTTTGAAAGACTTGGCTGTTTTTCTGTAAAAGAGAAAAATAAATAACAACACATTTACTGTGGCCTCTAACAACATAATAGCCACAAAAACATTTATATGACAGAGCACAATGGGAGCTGATTGCAAAAACATCAAGAAGCAAGTAAATGTTCCTGAGTGATGAAAACAGGTCAGCAGGCACGTCAGAGAAGACAATGATACATACTGGCAATTGCTGTCATTGAGACAGAGAGGCAAGGAGAATTGAGTTCAGTTGAGTCAAGAGAAACGGAATCAAGATGGAAACAGTAGCTTTTCAAATTAACAGTCTAATATAGCTCAACAATGAACACAAATCAAAAGCTCTTGGTTGTTTTTCGGTTTGATGTTGAAGAGGATGTGTTTGTGCCTGGTCAATGCACCAGGCCGTGGAAGCCTCTATTTAAACCAAGCTGGTGAAACGTAAAGGAGAAGGAGAGATGGGAAGTGATAGAATCCTGGGAGACCTTCTGCTGTGACAAATGAAGCTATGCGGCTCCTGATGTGACAAATGAATAGGGTGCAATATGTCAAAATGCTCCAGTAAAATTCAGTGGCCCATTTATTATGTGGCTCTTGTCTGCAGCCTAAGCGGCATGAAAGAGTCGATCCTTGATCAAATGGATATGAGGATCTATTTTTCATCCTTAAAAATATTTCAGGATGACCACAGGCAGATTGCCAAATGCCTTTTCCGTCTGTGTCACTCTCCTCCCTCTCTTGTCTTTTCCTGGGATTCTTCCCCACTTTGCTCAAATGTCAGTTCAACGTCTAGTTTTGATGCACATCAGGTTAAAGTTGTAAACTAACGTGAATTCAATGTGAAATCACCCAATCACCCTGCCATTGGATTAAGTTGGAAGTTGGCTGAAAAAAAAATACAAAATTCCCTTCCGTCGATGACTTTTAGCAAATCAAATCAGTTTCCCACGGCGATTCAACGTCATCACGTCGAATAGCTTGGTTGAAATGACGTGCAAACAACATTGACTAAACCAGTTTTTTGCCCAGTGGCTCCCTTCTGCCTCAGTGGAGTGAATTAGTAAGAAGAGAGCACTAATAAAAGACTGGCCAGGCGGAGCTGGCTGATTGAATTAGCAGAGATACCGTCCCCTGGCTAATCTGGAACGTTATCTCCCGGACAGTGCATTAGGAGCATTAATTCTCTTGCACTGGAGCGTGTGCTGCTGCTACCTGCCTCCCTGTCCCATCTCTAAATCTGTCCCTCTCCCCCAGTTCCAGCCGATATGATCCATTACTGTCAACCTCATCTCCTCCTAATTGCTGTAGATAGGAGCTTGCTGCTGCTGGCAGAAGAGAAAACTTGCAGTCCCCCTCCATTTATTTTAGCACCCTGATATCGGGACCATAAGTGGAAGGCTGAAAGCAGATCTCAGCAACAGCCTTCTCTGCTCCCCTGCACCTGTAACAACATGAGTGCACTAAATTGAACCAGAAAGCATGCTCTGCACGCATGCACCTTTCATTCATCGGGACTCTCAGGTTCAGCGCTGAGTGTTGAGATGGCAAGCCGTGACTTGAGATGGCAAGTCTTGTCGGCGGAGGCAACAGCTGATGACTTCGTGGTGTAAGGTTCGGCAGGTTGTGTGCATGTGTTTGCATGTAAAAGGGCGATTGGGGCGTTGGGGCTGGAGTGGGAGAGAAATCCGGTGTCGATTCGTCGCCGCTCTGAAACGCAGCAGGAACCAGTGCCACATGACAACTGGAAATGTGAAGTGGAGCAGAGGTCAGAAAGATAGACGTTTGATAAGAACTCCAAGCACCTTTCCAATCTCTCTTTCCTCGGCCCTGACCCCCTAGCTATTCCATCGTGAACTGAGAGGTCCAGCTAACCTCTCTGGCATTATATACAGGTCAGCCTTGATGGGTTCTGACTTTTAGGTATTAAATATACTTGTTCGTGTCACTGAGGGAGAGAGAGGAATGTCCATCAATTAGGTCAGGATATGTTATTGTTACCCATCAGGGATCCGATGGGAGGAGAAGAGACACAGTCTGGTACCAGTCACCATGACGGCCGTGAGTTGGGGAGCAGTGAGCAATTTGGGGCAGGGGTCAGGTTAGATGAAGTGAGGAAGAACATATGTCACTAATCTTCTGGTTAGCAACGGAGTTGTATTGGCTGTTCAGATGTGTAAGGAGGGGCTCAGCAGAGGAGAAAAGGTTCAATACCAATGCTTGTGTGACTATGTTCTTTGTCTGTGCAGCTGTATGACCCAATAAACTTGGTTTGAGCTTTACTAATCGTCCGTGGAATTTTATAGGGTTCATTTAGAACCTAACAGCATACAGTACAGTGTGCCTGCAGTGTGTTGAGGTTGAACAGAGCAGAGCAGGGAGAGCGTTGTGTCTGTCTCAGCCCTGGCAACACAACACTGAGGTACCAACCCGCATGACATCATCCACACGCACGCACGCACGCACGCACACACACACACACACACACACACACACACACACACACACACACACACACACACACACACACACACACACACACACACACACACACACACACACACACACACACACACACACACACACACACACACACACACACACACACACATTGTCTGACATGTCTCCTTAAAACACACACTGAAACACACAGACACAGATGCATACATGCACAATCCCTTAGAAATCTCTCCTGACAAAAGCAAATACTCTCATTCCATAACACGAAGCCATTGTAATCTTGCTCACCCCCTCGTCGTGCGTAATGATGCCGTCCGCCTTGACCTCTCCGTGTTATTTATTCCCAGTATCAGTGTTTATTTATTCACAGAGGCCGTGTAAGTGATCAGGGTGTCCATGGCGACTCACGGTGACAAGCAGTGCCGGTGATATCCAGCCTATTAACTTGTTGACACTTTGGGGTCAGGCTGACGCTGGGCTAATGTCGAGTGTGACAGAGCGGAACCTCTTCATTATCTCACTGTAATGTTCTCATTGCTGAGGGCTTGCTCACTCTCTCATCCCTCTCTTTTTCCCCCCTCTCCCTCTTCCTCTCTCTGGCTCAACCTCTCAGTCTCACTCTCTCTCTATTCTTCCCTGCCCTCTCATCTTGCCCCTCCATCTCTTGGAGCGTCCGGGTACTCTTTTTTTTAACAATCTTTTCCCACTTTCCCTCTTTTCTGTCGATCCCAGCTTTTTTCCTCCCTCCATCCCTCTCTTATTTCATCACCTCTCACTCACCTACTTGCCCTCTTTTTTCTTATTCTCATTTGGCTCTGCCCTGAGATGGTCCCATCAGTCTGCTCTATCCCCTTTCTATTATTTGTACATCTTCTTCCCATCTCTCCTCCTGGCCTGACACCCTCCCTATTTGTCTGCAATCTGCTCTCTCTCTCTCTCTCTCTCTCTCTCTCTCTCTCTCTCTCTCTCTCTCTCTCTCTCTCTCTCTCCTTGTTGCAACACAAACCACTCTCTTAGAGGTTTGATGACAGACTCACCCCAGACTGCTCTCTGAAACCACCTGTCCCAAAGCCTCCTCCAAAATGTAAAACCCTAAATGCGTTACTGTGATTGGCTGCATGTCCGCACGCAGTGGAAACTATGGAGAGAGTAAACAACAGCCGGATCATTATGCGTTACAAGCACAATGAGTAATACTGAACTGCCAGGAGAAATCTCTCTCACTCTCTCCTCTCCCTCTCCTCCTTCGTCATCTTGTCACTTGTTCTCTCTTACTGTACCTCCTGAATGATGCTGGCGAGCATGCATATAATGTATTCATTTAAAAAAAAAGAAGTTTAAACTGCATGCAAAAGTTTGGTGCAGATCTCCTTATTATTATATTGAAAGGAAGTATGGAGGTTGAGCGAGAGAGAGGGAGAGAGAGAGAGAGAGAGGGTGTGGTGGTAGTTCAGTTCATCATAGAAGAAGGACCTTGATGTGGGCAGGTAGAAGGTGATGAAAACGTCAAGCATGAGTGTTATTGTCGTGGGACGTTGTTTGTATTCATTCACTCATTCGCCTGAACAGCACAATTGGTAAATGTGTGAATATTATTTTGGCAAAAGATCAACTGTTCATGGCAATATACTGTACCTCTGATGAAGGGGAGGTCACAAACACCATATACATGAGGGAAGTAAAGTTATTGGCTGCCATTATTGAAATCATTTGTGTGCACTTTAGTATGTTTGTGTGTGTGTAGCTTTGTGCTTATGTGAGTATGCTCATTAATGTGTTTGTACATTTTGCCAGTCCCCACAATGAAAAATGCTATTTTAGACTTTTAGGTTAGGTTTAGGGTTAGGGTTACAATCATGGTTAGGGGTGTGGGGTTACGGTTAGGGTTAGTGTTAGGGTTAGGCAGTGGTGTAAAGTACTTTAAAGTACTACAGTAGTTTTTTGGGGGTATCTGTACTTTACTATTTATATTTTTGACAACTTTTTTTTTACTTCACTACATTCCTAAAGAAAATAATGTATTTTTTTACTCCATACATTTTCCCTGACACCCACAAGTACTCATTACATTTTGAATGCTTAGCAAGACAGGACAATTGTCATCCTTACTGACTCTGATCTGGCAGACTCACTAAACACAAATGCTTTGTTTCTGAATGATGTCTGAGTGTTGGAGTGTTGGAGTGTGCCCCTGGCTATCCGTACATTTAAAAAATATATATATACATGTATATTGTGCCATCTGGTTTGCTTAAGGAATTTGAAAGGATTTATACTTTCACTTTTGATACTTAAGTAAATATTTGCAATTACATTTACTTTTGATACTTGAGTATAGAATAAACCAAGTCTAGATTTAACTTTAGCCTGCAACTTTGATATGTGCTGAGAGAAGGACAGTGTACCGTCTAGCCATACTCCAAAGTACTTGTATGAGGTGACTACCTCAAGCTCTAAACACTCAGAAGTAGTAAGAACACCTGTGGGAGGAGGTGCATTCTTCTTACCAAACCACATGGCCTTTGTTTTGGAGGTGTTCAGAACCAGGTTAAGGGTAGAGAGAGCTTGTTGGACACTAAGAAAGCTTTGTTGTTGAGCATTTAACACAAAATCCGGGCAAGGGCCAGCTGAGTATAAGACTGTATCGTCTGCATATAAATGGATGAGAGAGTTTCTTACTGCCTGAGCTATGTTGTTGATGTAAATTGAGAAGAGCGTGGGGCCTAGGATCGAGCCTTGGGGTACTCCCTTGATGACAGGCAGTGGCTGAGACAGCAGATTTTCAGTCTTCATACACTGCACTCTTTGAGAGAGGTAGTTAGCAAACCAGGCCAAAGACCCCTCGGAGATACCAATATTCCTTACCTGGCCCACAAGAATGGAATGGTCTACTGTATCAAAAGCGTTGGCCAAGTCAATAAAAATATCAGCACAATATTGCTTAAAATGAAGAGCATCATTGAGGACCTTTAAGGTTGCAGTGACACATCCATAACCTGAGTGAAAACCAGATTGCATACTCAAGAGTACTATGGACATCAAGAAAGCCAGTCAGTTGATTATTAAGTGTACGTTTTTCCAACACTTTTGATAAACAGGGCAAAATAGAAATAGGCCTATAACAGAGGATCAGCTTGATCTCCCCCTTTAAATAAAGGATGAACTGTGGCTGCCTTCCAAGCAATGGGAGCCTCCCCAGAAAGGAGAGACAGGTTAAAAAGGTTGGAGATAGGCTTGGCGATGATAGGGGGAGCAACCTTAAAGAAGAAAGGGTCTAAACCATCTGACTCATTGTTTTTTTGGGGTCAAGTTTAAGGAGCTCCTTTAGCGCCTCAGACTCAGTGACTGCCTGCAGGGAGAAACTTTGTAGCAGGGCAGGGGATAAAGAGGGAGAAGCATCGGGGATAGTCGCATTAGAGTGAGAGATGAGGAAATGTTGGACAGGCAAGGAGGCATGACTGAGTCAAATAGGAATGCTGACTTAATGAAGTGGTGATTTATGAGCTCAGCCATGTGCTTCTTGTTAGTAACAACCACATCAACATTAAGGGACAGGAGCAACTGTAAGGAGGTGGGTTTATTCTCCAGGTCTTTAACCATTTTCCAAAAATTCTTGGGGTTAGACCCACAGAGAGAGAACTGCTCCTTAGAGGAACTAACTTTGGCCTTCTGGATAGCCTGAGTGCACTTGTTACTAATTTGCCTGAACGATAGCCAGTCAGCCTGAGTATGCGCGTGCCGAGCCTTTCGCCAAATGCAAATCTTTTTTTACATTTTTAAATTTTACCCTGTTTTCTCCCCAATTTTGTGGTATCCAATTGTTTTATGCAGCTACTATCTTGTCTCATCGCTACAACTCCCGTATGGGCTCAGGAGAGACGAAGGTTGAAAGTCATGCGTCCTCCGATACACAACCCAGCCAAGCCGCACTGCTTCTTAACACAGCGCGTATCCAACCCGGAAGCCAGCCGCACCAATGTGTCGGAGGAAACATCTTGCACCTGGCAACCTTGATTAGCGCGCACTGCGCCTGGCCCACCACAGGAGTTGCTGGTGCGTGATGAGACAAGGATATCCCTACCAGCCAAGCCCTCCCTAACCCGGACGACGCTATGCCAATTGTGCGTCGCCCCACAGACCTCCCGGTCGCGGCCGGTTACATCAGAGCCTGGGAGCAAACCCAGAGTCTGCCAAATGCAATTCTCGAGGTGGAGTGACTCTGCAAGATCACGGTCGAACCAGGGGCTGAACCTGTTTTTCAATCTCATTTTCTTTATGGGGGCATGGTTGTTAACATTCTGTACTTCCAAGATGGCGTAGCAGTCAGACGTCTTGTCGTGTCGTGTCCCTTGTATATATCGTTTTTTTTTTTTTTGTTTTTTACATATTTTTCTTCGCATATCTTTTAAAACATTTTGCTAATCCTCAACATCTAAATACTCGCCTGCAACCCGCCTTACCCAATGTAGCGTGGATCTGCTTTTTTTCTAAAGTATTTATATTTACTTCGGATCCGGAACCCCTCAACTGAAGCTAGCCAGCTAACTACCAGCTATCAGTCAGCAAACCATTGCTAGCGGTCTTCAGCTAACCGGTCATCAGCTAACCTTTAGCTCGGAAAGCTCTCGCCAGTTCGAACAACGCAACTCTAACCAGAGCATAACGGACCTATTATTTTTAATTATTTTTATCCCCGGATTCCCAACGGAACATTCTCATCTGGATATTCACAACTAGCTAACTAGCTAACCGCAACCCCGGATGATTACTCCTGGCTAGCGTTTCCATCCACTTAGCTTGAAGCTAGCCCGGCCAGAGTTCCTGTGCTACCACCGAAGCATACTCCTGGGCTACAATATCAGGACCCACGACCGGTCTATCGATGTCACCGCATGAAGAGGCATAAACAGACTTAACCCCTTGCTATCTGCTTGCTTGCTAATTCGGCCTGCTAACTGCTAGCTTGCTCAGCCCCTGTCTGCTAACTGCTAGCTTGTTTAGCCCCGGCCTACTAACTGTTAGCTTGTTAGCACAGGCCTGCTAACTGTCTGAATTGCCGCGTCCCCAGCCAGCCCAACCACTCACTGGACCCATATTTACTTTCAATCTCTTTTCGATTTTTAATTCGATTATACCTCCCGGTAACTTGCCTCACAAAATGTGATACGGAATCGCTATTATTTTTAATTTTTAGAACACATTCACGAACCTCCAGAAGCTAACCAGCTAACTAGCTACAAGCTATTTGGTCATTGTTAGCCACTGCTCACGGCTTTTACCTTCTGCACAGCCAGCCAGTTTTTTTTACCTGGATAATACTCGCCTATCTAGCTTCCCTGCCCCATCCACCGCTGCCCCCTGGACACTGATCACTTGGCTACATAGCTGATGCATGCTGGACTGTCCATTAATCACGGTACTCCATTCTGCTTGTTTATGTTTTATCTGTCGGCCCCAGCCGCACTCAGGCTCTGTGTGTAGTTAATCCGACCCTCCCTGCCTAGTCAACGCCATTTGACCTGATGTTGTTGTGCTAGCTGATTAGCTGTTGTTGTCTCACCTACTGTTTTAGCTAGCTCTCCCAATTCAACACCTGTGATTACTGTATGCCTCGCTATATGTCTCTCTCAAATGTCAATATGCCTTGTATACTGTTGTTCAGGTTAGTTATCATTGTTTTAGTTTACAATGGAGCCCCGCATGTCCCCAGGCACCCTCATTTGTTGACTTCTGTGATCGAAACAGCCTTGGTTTCATGCATGTCAACATCAGAAGCCTCCTCCCTAAGTTTGTTTTACTCACTGCTTTAGCACACTCTGCTAACCCTGATGTCCTTGCCGTGTCTGAATCCTGGCTCAGAAAGGCCACCAAAAATTCTGAGATTTCCATACCCAACTATAACATTTTCCGTCAAGATAGAACTGCCAAAGGGGGAGGAGTTGCAGTCTACTGCAGAGATAGCCTGCAAAGTAATGTCATACTTTCCAGGTCCATACCTAAACAGTTCGAACAACTAGTCTTAAAAATTACTCTCTCCAGAAATAAGTCTCTCACTGTTGCCACCTGCTACGGACCCCCCTCAGCTCCCAGCTGTGCCCTGGACACCATTTGTGAATTGATTGCCCCCCATCTAGCTTCAGAGTTTGTTCTGTTAGGTGACCTAAACTGGGATATGCTTAACACCCCGGCAGTCCTACAATCTAAGCTAGATGCCCTCAATCTCACACAAATCATCAAGGAACCCACCAGATACAACCCTAAATCTGTAAACAAGGGCACCCTCATAGACGTCATCCTGACCAACTGGCCCTCCAAATACACCTCCGCCGTCTTCAACCAGGATCTCAGCGATCACTGCCTCATTGCCTGTATCCGCTACGGAACCGCAGTCAAATGACCACCCCTCACCACTATCAAACGCTCCCTAAAACACTTCTGTGAGCAGGCCTTTCTAATCGACCTGGCCCGGGTATCCTGGAAGGACATTGACCTCATCCCGTCAGTTGAGGATGCCTGGTCATTCTTTAAAAGTAACTTCCTCACCATTTTAGAAAAGCATGCTCCGTTCAAAAATGCAGAACTAAGAACAGATATAGCCCTTGGTTCACTCCAGACCTGACTGCCCTTGACCAGCACAAAAACATCCTGTGGCGGACTGCAATAGCATTGAATAGTCCCCGCGATATGCAACTGTTCAGGGAAGTCAGGAACCAATACACACAGTCAGTCAGGAAAGCTAAGGCCAGCTTCTTCAGGCAGAAATTTGCATCCTGTCGCTCCAACTCCAAAAAGTTCTGGGATACTGTGAAGTCCATGGAGAACAAGAGCACCTCCTCCCAACTGCCCACTGCACTGAGGCTAGGTAACACGGTCACCACCGATAAATCCATGATTATCGAAAACTTCAACAGAGCATTTCTCAACGGCTGGCCATGCCTTCCACCTGGCTACTCCAACCTCCGCCAACAGCTCCGCCCCCCCGCAGCTACTCACCCAAGCCTCTCCAGGTTCTTCTTTACCCAAATCCAGATAGCAGATGTTCTGAAAGAGCTGCAAAACCTGGACCCGTACAAATCAGCTGGGCTTGACAATCTGGACCCTCTATTTCTGAAACTATCCGCCGCCATTGTCGCAACCCCTATTACCAGCCTGTTCAACCTCTCTTTCATATCGTCTGAGATCCCAAAGGATTGTAAAGCTGCCGCAGTCATCCCCCTCTTCAAAGGGGGAGACACCTGGGACCCAAACTGTTACAGACCTATATCCATCCTGCCCTGCCTATCTAAGGTCTTCGAAAGCCAAGTCAACAAACAGGTCACTGACCATCTCGAATCACACCTTACCTTCTCCGCTGTGCAATCTGGTTTCCGAGCTGGTCACGGGTGCACCTCAGCCACGCTCAAGGTAATAAACAATATCATAACGGCCATCGATAAAAGACAGTACTGTGCAGCCGTCTTTATCGACCTTGCCAAGGCTTTCGACTCTGTCAATCACCATATTCTTATCGGCAGACTCAGTAGCCTTGGTTTTTCTGATGACTGCCTTGCCTGGTTCACCAACTACTTTGCAGACAGAGTGCAGTGTGTCAAATCGGAGGGCATGCTGTCCGGTCCTCTGGCAGTCTCTATGGGCATAGAACTCTGCCTTATCTCAGTTCACTGGTCACGATGGCAACACCCACCCATAGCACGCGCTCCAGCAGGTGTATCTCACTGATCATCCCTAAAGCCAACACCTCATTTGGCCGCCTTTCGTTCCAGTTCTCTGCTGCCTGTGACTGGAACGAATTGCAAAAATCGCTGAAGTTGGAGACATTTATCTCCCTCACCAACTTCAAACATCTGCTATCTGAGCAGCTAACCGATCGCTGCAGCTGTACATAGTCTTATCGGTAAATAGCCCACCCAATTTTACCTACCTCATCCCCATACTGTTTTTATTTATTTACTTTTCTGCTCTTTTGCACACCAATATCTCTACCTGTACATGACCATCTAATCATTTATCACTCCAGTGTTAATCTGCAAAAGTGTAATTATTTGCCTACCTCGTCATGCCTTTTGCACACAATGTATATAGACTCTTTTTTTCTACTTTGTTATTGACTTGTTAATTGTTTACTCCATGTGTAACTCTGTGTTGTCTGTTCACACTGCTATGCTTTATCTTGGCCAGGTCGCAGTTGCAAATGAGAACTTGTTCTCAACTAGCCTACCTGGTTAAATAAAGGTGAAATAAAAAAAATAAAAAAATAAAAACAATACCACTGAAAATATCAAAAAGAAGGTCCAAGCATCTTCGACAGAGGGGATCAAGCTGCTTCTATACCATTTTGCAGAGGCCAGGTCATGAAGGAAGGCATGCTCATTTAAGTTTTTTAGCAAGTGTCTATGACAAATCAGGACAGGTAATTTCACTGAGCAGCCATTACGATCACAGGTTGTAAAACAGTGATCACTAAGATCATTACAGAAAACACTAGACTGATACCTATCAGGATTATTTGTGAGGATAACATCGAGGAGAGTAGCCTTTTCTGGGTGTTTGGAGTCATACCTTGTGGGATTGGTGATAATCTGAGAAAGATTCAGGGAGTCCCGTTGCTTTATGACTTGGTCAGGTGATTTAAGCACGTCCCAATTTAGGTCTTAGTGTACGGGGTCAGGAGAAAGCTAGGGCAGGTTGGGTACAGGCTGGTGCGGATGGAGGATGACAGCACCCAGCAACAGTCAACAAAGAGCTATTTGAAAGTTTAATGCTTAAAACCAGCAAATCAAATTGTTTGGGGACAGACTTGGTGGAGACAACCGAGCACTGAAGGTGATCCTTGGTTAAGATTGCCCCTCCCCCACCTTGAGAAGATCTGTCTTGCCGAAAAAGACTATAACCAGAAAGGTTAACATCAGTATTCAAAACACTCTTTCTTAACCACGTCTCAGTAAAGACCAACACATCTAGATTGGAGCTGTGAACCCACACTTTCAATTGATCCATTTTAGGTAATAAGCTTCTAGTGTTAACGTGCAGAAAACCCAAGCTTTTATGAGAGCAGAAATCAGTGAAGCAGATTTAAGAGCACAAGTCAGAATTGAGGCTAGAAACAGTGGATGGGCCAGGGTGTACATTTCCAGATATCATCAACAGTAATACAATCAAGGCACAGCATGGGACAGGGACAGCTCCGCAGTGCTGATTTAGGACATCTGAATATCAGACGGCAGCAAGATCATATTGTACAGCAATTTCATCAGGTAACATGAATACAAAGTCAGCGTGAGGTGATTAGAATAGGATGGGAGGCCAAAAGTCTGTGTAACCAATAGAGAGTCAGAGTCCCGAGTGTGGGACAAACATAGGCTGTCCCACGGTCAGGTAAAGAATGTACGTAGTCAACAAAGTATGCAGGAGTCGTGAGGCAAATAGCAAAATAGCAAAATAGCAAAATGCACAAGAAAAATCAAATATATAACTACTTGGGGTAAGTTCAGAGTCACTCGCCCCAACAGTGCGTTTGTGCTGGAGGCGAGCGAAATCTCAGGAGAGAGGGGTGAGTGTGGTGGAGGTACCTGTACCAGACAGGGGGAGACAGGCCAGGGAAGACGGTGAACAGATCGCCAGGTGGAATCCAACAGCAGTGCAGCAGGCAACGGGCGTAGGCGTCACACCCACTGGGAGAAGCTCCTGAGGTGCTGACTTGTTGCACCCTCGACAACTACTGTGATTATTATTATTTGACCATGCTGGTCATTTATGAACATTTGAACATCTTGGCCATGTTCTGTTATAATCTCCACCCGGCACAGCCAGAAGAGGACTGGCCACCCCTCATAGCCTGGTTCCTCTCTAGGTTTCTTCCTAGGTTTTGGCCTTTCTAGGGAGTTTTTCCTAGCCACCGTGCTTCTATTCCGTGCATTGCTCGCTGTTTGGGATTTTAGGCTGGTTTTCTGTACAGCACTTTGATATAGCAGCTGATGTAAGAAGGGCTATATAAATACATTTGATTTGATTTTGATTAGATTTTTATTTCTGGAGGCAGATTTATTGTAGAAAATGCCAGTGAATGGTCTTTGAACAGCAGGAGGGGGCTTCAGAGGACGCTTCAAAGACTCCTGCCACTTGTTGGGCCCAAAGGCCTTTACTTCACACTTTCGTGCTAAATGAAATTGTATCTGGTCTGTCCTTACAAGCCTGGGAGCCTTAGCTCAGCATTCAGTCCCCATAAAGTAAAATATATCATTGTAATGTAATTTCTTTTCTTTTTCTTTTCTTTTTTTCTTCTTCTTGGCTTTCAAAATAGCATCAGACCAAACACTACACACTCAGTTCCAGGTTGGAATGGTGTCCTCAGGTCTCTGCTGTTTGTTGGCTAGAGCACCCTCCGTGTAACTTGGAAAAAGAAAGCCTTGGAAGCAGTCATCTCTCCTCTTAATTTTGGTCAAAATGAGGTTGTAGGTTTGTAGTTTTGATCTGATGCGAAGGCCATGCTGTGGAGGGTAGCATCCTGTATATGTACCTGCTGAAAAAAACAAGTTTATCGAACTCCAAATCTATCCCTTTTGGAAAAAAGGTTGAAAAATGTGAGAGCTCACATGCAGCTGTGTCTCTCTCTCTGAGTGGGGTGTGTATTAAGACTTTGCCTATTAAGGTTTCTTTACTTTTCCTCAAGTATGACAAGTGGGTACTTTGTCCACCACTGGGGTTAGGTTTTGGGTAAGAGAATCTGTTGTTTGGTCACCGCAAGGATTGTAAAACAATGTGTGTGTGTGTGTGTGTGTGTCTGTGCTCTGATTCCCTTTGCATTGATCATGGCGCTAATCAATGCCTCCTCCCTGCCTGATTAACTGACATGCAGACACATTCAAAACATCACATCCTAATTGGCCCAGCGGTTAAAGTGCACTAAAGTCAACTAGCAGGCACCAGACTTCCAAGAGCCATGCATCATTAGTGTGTCTTGTTGACAGTCAGTGAGCCCTATATATGGACCGGTGGGGATGACTGACAGAGTGGCTCTCCATCTGACCTGCCTGGTACATAAGTACCCCTTTCTTGTATGGGACTCCCTGGCTGCATAGACTCCATACCCAGTGGACCAGTGCCCCTGACCTCAGTACCCTCTACGTGAGTGGACCTGTCCTGGTACATGAGTACCCCTGACTTGTCTTCTGTCCCTGCACAAAGTCTCCATACTCAGTCAGCCAGTGCCCCTGCCCTCAATGCCCTCTATGCCAGGGCACCAGTCCAGTTGGAGTGGCTGCCTGGCCTCAGTCCCCCCAACAGTGGTCCAGTGTGAGGACAGGTGTGTGTGAGATGTGCTTTCTGCTCGTCTTACGGGGTTATTCATTAGTGCAGTAAATGAGGTGTCAGAGTGGTCCAGAATGATTTCTCTCTGTCTGCCCCCAACCTGCCATACGCAGCTCTTATTGATTACGATGAGGCCTTCATCTCTCCAGTTATTCAAATATTGATCTCAGGCAGATGAAGGTGAGAGGTGAAGAGGAGTGTGACTGAAGAGGGAAGAAGTTCTGGAGGGGTAGGAGGAGCCAGGACTACTGAGAGGGAGTGGGATAGATGGCATGGGAGTAAAGCACCCAATCGAATGGGGGGGGGTAGGATACAAAGGGAGCAAGTCAGTGTGTGTGGGGCTTGGGTAGGCTGTGAGGGTGAGTTATCTGGATGACACACAGCTGTACATTTCAAAGAAACATGGTGAAGCCCCAAAATTGCCCTCGCTGGAAGCCTGTGTTTCAGACATAAGGAAGTGGTTGGCTGCAAACATTCTACTTTTAAACTCGGACAAAACAGAGATGCTTGTTCTAGTTCCCAAGAAACAAAGGGATCTTCTGTGGGATCTGACAATTCATCTTGATGGTGGTACAGTCGTCTCAAATAAAGCTGTGAAGGACCTCGGCGTTACTCTGGACCCTGATCTCTCTGTTGACGAACATATCAAGACTGTTGCAAGGACAGCTTTTTTCCATTTACGTAACATTGCAAAAATGTGAAATTTCCTGTCCAAAAATGATGCCGAAAAATTAATCCATGCTTTTGTTACTTCTAGGTTAGACTACTGCAATGCTCTACTTTCCAGCCATCCGGATAAAGCACTAAATATTACTCCCGGATAAAGCACTAAATATTACTCCCGTGCTAGCCTCCCTGCACTGGCTTCCTGTTAAGGCAAGGGCTGATTTCAAGGTTTTACTGCTAACCTACAAAGCATTACATGGGCTTGCTCCTACCTATCTTTCCGATTTGGTCCTGCCGTAAATACCTACACGTACGCTACAGTCACAAGACGCAGGCCTCCTAATTGTCCCTAGAACTTCTAAGCAAACAGCTGGAGGCAGGGCTTTCTCCTATAGAGCTCCATTTTTATGGAACGGTCTGCCTACCCATGTAGGAGACGCAGACTCCTTTACTCTCAACCTTTAAGTCTTTATTGAAGACTCATCTCTTCAGTAGGTCCTAAGATTGAAGTGTAGTCTGGCCCAGGAGTGGGAAGGTGAACGGAAAGGCACTGGAGCAACAACCACCCTTGCTGTCTCTGCCTGGCCAGTTCCCCTCTCTCCATTGGGATTCTCTGCCTCTAACCCTATTACAGGGGCTGAGTCACCGGCTTACTGGTACTCTTTCATGCTGTACCAAGGAGGGGTGCGTCACTTGAGTGGGTTGAGTCACTGACGTGGTCTTCCTGCCTGGGTTGGCGCCCCCCCCTTGTGTTGTGCCGTGGCGGAGAACTTTGTGGGCTATACTCGGCCTTGTCTCAGGATGGTAAGTTGGTGGCTGTAGGTATCCCACTAGTGGTGTGGGGGCTGTGCTTTGGCAATGTGGGTGGGGTTATATCCTGCCTGTTTGGCCCTGCCCGGGGGTATCATCGGATGGGGCCACAGTGACTCCTGCTTCCAGTACTCCAGTACTACTGCCTCCAGTATTTATGCTGCAGTAGTTTATGTGTTGGGGGCTGGGGTCAGTCTGTTATATCTGGTGTATTTCTCCTGTCTTTCCGGTGTCCTGTGTGAATTTAAGTATGCTCTCTCTAATTCTCTCTTTCTTTCTCTCTCTAGGACCATGCCTCAGGACTACGTGCTGCTGCTCCAGTTTCAACTGTTCAGCCTGCGGCTATTGAACCCTGACCTGTTCACTGTGATTATTATTATTTGACCATGCTGGTCATTTATAAACATTTGAACATCTTGGCGATGTTCTGTTATAATCCCCACCCGGCACAGCCAGGAAGAGGACTGGCCACCCCTCATAGCCTGCTTCCTCTCTAGGTTTCTTCCTAGATTTTGGCCTTTCGAGGGAGTTTTTCCTAGCCACTGTGCTTCTACACCTGCATTGCTTGCTGTTTGGGGTTTTAGGCTGGGTTTCTGTACAGCACTTTGAGATATCAGCTGATGTATGAAGGGCTATATAAATACATTTGATTTGATTTGATCTGATGTGACCAAGCAACAAAAGTGTAAGTACGGATTGCAGTACTCAGTTTTCCTGTAAATTCATTCTGTACTGTATGTCTGGGGAGGACCCCTTCTTCCTCTCCTTCATTCATATGTGTGGCTGTTTGCTCTCCTCTGTGCTCCAAACACAGCCTCCCCTGGAGTGCGACCTCAATTACAGAGACAGGCAGATTAGGGGCCAGAATTAATACAACTGTTAATCTGTGCACACACTCGTCTCGCTCTCCAGCTCCCTCTATCTCCCCCTCCTCTATCACAACTTCATTGTGAGCATGTCGATCCAGTCAGTAAACAGGAGATAGCTTGACCGCTCAATGCACTCGCCCCCCTCCTCCCCTCTATCTCGCCCCACTTCCTCTATCATGTATCTGTCTATCACACACACACACACACACACACACACACACACACACACACACACACACACACACACACACACACACACACACACACACACACACACACACACACACACACACACACACACACACACACACACACACACACACACCTGTCTCTCCACCCCCCTCCTCTCCTCTGCAGTTTTAGATTTTCCATCGAAACTGTTTCTCCTCCACACCTGAGAAAACTGTCTCTCCTCCACACCTGAGGAAACTGTCTCTCCTCCACATATGAGAAAGTGCCCAATCTTCCACATACAGTACACTTCTCCTCCAACCCCCTCACTCAGCTCATCTCCCTCATGTTGCAGAACAGGGAATACACACTCAGATATTGATACACCCCCCCCCACACACACACATAGAGTCTAAGACAGACATTATACAGTACAGTAATAATGTTCTCTTTCAATCTTCCTCAAACACTCTCACACTCATTTTCTCTCACACCTGTACAGACAAAGGTCTGTACACAACACACACACACACACACACACACACACACACACACTCTTCCCTGGTGTTGCCTCTGACACAGGCCAGTGTTTTGTGCCTTGGGCACCCAGGCAGCATGAGAATTTAGAGTAGAGGCAAGCTATTAAAAACATGACACCATACATCAGAGAGAAATTTTGTGTTCCCGACTTATCTCTCTGCTCTCCACGCAAACCGTATCATAATAAAACTACAACAGCACTGGCAACCATGAATGAAGAAGAGAAATGTCACTGCTATGGGGAATTTCAAAGCAGACAAAAACTCGTCAGGCCCAAGCATTTATTGCATGAGGGCAGAAATCAGAGACAAGAGATGATGGAAAATGAAGAGACACAGAAAAATATATAGAGAGAGAGGGACGCCAAGGGATGTTCAGAGGAAAACAAAAACTGAGAAATAATTTTATGTGCCTCCATCTTCACAGGAGAGAAATTGCTTTTGATACCCCCCGCAATACGCACACACACACACACACACACACACACACACACACACACACACACACACACACACACACACACACACACACACACACACACACACACACACACACACACACACACACACACACACACACACACACACACACACACACACACACACACACACAAAAGCACACGCTCACCCTGCAACTAGTCACTAGCCGTCTGCCCTCCCCCTACCCATCCCCTTGGGCGGTAATAAAATGTAAGAGCCAGGAGGAGAAGAGGAGGATGAGAGAAGTGGAGGAGAGGAGGCGGGGGAGATGGAGAGTGGGAAGCAATGCTCTTAGTAAAATTGTTATTTCCGATTAATGTGCAGAATAGATCAACTGTTGCCTCCCCTTCCCCCCTTTTCCTCCTCAATTTCTTTCTCTCCCACTCACCCATTCTTTTTTTACTCCCAGTTGCCTCTCCCTTTCCCACTATTTCTTAACCCCACCCCCCGACTCTCCCTCTTTCTTTTGAGATGAGCGGTATCAATCTGTCCTTTTGCTAATTCAATAACCTCTTGTAACCACTTATCATGTGTAGCTGCCGAGGCTCCCAGGGCCAACCCAAATATTACTACTGACAGAGACGTTCTATACAGATTCACAGGCCAGAGGGCAGGGGTGCAAGCGAGTGTGGGGTGCTTTGTGATGATGTCATGATGTCATGATATATCTGCCCAGAAGGGTGAGAATACACACATGCCGACCCCAGAGGCAGACACACTGGGGGGACGACAGGGTGGAGAGGGGGGTAATGTTGCTTAATGGCGTACAATAAACTGGTGCTGACCCCATCCGCAATGATTATTACCTCTCTTCATTCTGGACAGGAGCTCGTAACTTAGTTGTTTTTATTCCTTAGCTCCTTTGTCAAACCCACAGGCCTTCCTCCATCTACTGTGAAATGTACAGCAGCATAAACATCAGACAGAACGGAATTCAAATACTCTTTCAATGATATCTGTGGCCACATTTGTATGCTGTAAAAAAAACTCATGTTCAATCATAGCATAACACTAGGTATGAAACAGACGAGGTTCTCTATGTCAACAGTGGCCTACTGTCACGGAGCTAATAAACACTCCTCTCAATCTTCATAATTGCCTTCCATAGGGGAAATTGCTCATTGACATAACCAGTCCGTGTGAGCAGCTTGTAGATGTGGTACACCCACACGCCTTGTTCTCCTCTGTTAGTAGGCCAGGACCGAGTCTTCCCTGCTCTCTGTCCCAAACACCACCGCCCGCTCACCTACAGCACGTTCCCCGGGATCCCATCTCAAACAACACACATGGATTGAGGCATGGATATGATCTCAGGTCTTCCCCTCTCCCCCCTCCTCTCTGTCATTTCCTCCATGTTGTTTATGTCAGGGCTATAGGAGATGAAAGGTAATGAGCAACAGCTGTTTTCGGTGTTATCACTGTTTAATGGTTACTTCATTCGTTTCACACAGAATTCAATTTGAAAAAGCCCTGGGGTGTGGTTTATATTTAATAAAGTTGCATTTGAGAGTGAGTGACTGTGTGCGTATGCGTTTGCGTGTGTGTGTGTTTGAGTTTGCGTGTGTGTGTGTTTGAGTTTGTGTGTGTGTGTGTGTTTGAGTTTGCGTGTGTATGTGCTGTCTGGGTAATGGAGTGATCGAACAGGGCAAACCTGGGGCAGGGATTCAATTACTTCAGTCTGGTATCCCTCAAACAGAAGGCCTCCGAGCGCTACCCCGACAGGGACAGGAGAGGATCTCATCTCATCCTCATCTCAGGTGGTACAACCCTTTTGTCTCAATTCAGACAAATGAAACACAACTCATCATATCACTGACGTTGTCAAGTCCCCGATCTTCTCTTACACGGCAGGGTAGAGTGAGTCCATGGTGCGTGTTTGTTGCGCCTGTGCATGCATGCATATAACACTCGACTTTATGGATGTGAGTTGAACAAGATTAAGCCATCAGCAGATGAATGAAAGTGATTCCATGAAGAGACGAGCATTAAATAGAGAGGGACTTAAGAGAGGGAGAAGGACGGTGGCAAGAATCAAAATTGAATGTGAGCTAAAAGGAATAACAGATTTGAGAAATCCCCCCAGGAATCGATACCTCTCACGAGCGAGCCAGGGCAGGGAGAAAATAAGGTGTCCATTGAAGAGGCACCATTATTGGTATCATTTTCATTTGTATGGTTTTAACTTCCTTACCACAGGTTATACAACAAAACGGCCATCGATTCCAGTAATATCCGCGGGAGGCACATTGTTTATGAACTTCTACCCACTCAGAGAAATTAGGCCCCGCAGTCTGTGTTTGGGCATTAGAGCGTCCTTTACCTGAACTATTATGGTGATAGTGTTCTAGTAGCACCGCGCCGTCGTGTAACATGTCATAGCACATCTGTCTCTACCACAACATCATGAGTCTCCGTCACAACACTCCATGACAGCCGTTAGTCATTCAGCGTCTATGAATATGTATGAACTCTGTAACATTCTACTGTACGTGCATTATGAATGTATGGATTCAAGAAGGTAGAAAATGACCCAAAGTGGCATATTCCCAATCTAATGTTTTTTTTAATTACATTTTTTTATTTTTTTTAAATCTTGGGGGCCTTAGTTTTCAGCTGTTTTCAGTGGTTTTATCTAAATGTTTGTCTATTTCTGGCACAAAGGCTATAGCTAATTGCTGGAGATGTACCCTTTTAGTCCAGGAGCACCTGGCCGAGTCTACAGATGACCTGGAGACATGCTGGGAGGATCTCAATGAACTACATAATGGACATCAGCACTCTGGCCAGAGGTCCAGTGCTTTAACCACTGGTACTAATCGCTGGTCCACTGGGCTGTGTTGTAGCTGGGCACTTCAGATGGACGCTATAGAGTCATCGGACCTCAGATAATGACACCAGCACCGAGCTCCTCTAACGATAATTGTCTCCACAGGAAAACTCTTTGTGCTCTTTTACCATCAACTCGAGAACATATTTTCTGCTTCTCCTAATCCTTTTGTGCCCCTCCATGTGAACGTGACCGATGCTTATGGGCAGTGTAACAGTGTAATGTGTGTGTGTGTGTGTGTGTGTGTGTGTGTGTGTGTGTGTGTGTGTGTGTGTGTGTGTGTGTGTGTGTGTGTGTGTGTGTGTGTGTGTGTGTGTGTGTGTGTGTGTGTGTGTGTGTGTGTGTGTGTGACTATATGTATAGAGACACACACACACACACACACACACACACACACACAGACTTCTCGGCAGGAAAGAGGCAGGATTAAAGCTCTAAAGCCCCTGGCTCCATCTTTACCGCTGAGATACCCCATCTCCCCTCCTCCTTTCTCTCTCTCTCTCTCTCTCTCTCTCTCTCTCTCTCTCTCTCTCTCTCTCTCTCTCTTTCTTGCATGCCTTTATCCCTCTGCGACCCTCTATAATCCCTAACAATGTGGTGCATTCTCCCCATCTCAACAGAGAAGCACTGAGAAGCATCCATTAGGTTGCATAATTTCCCTACAAAGCAAAAAAGGGCCACTTCCATGGAGTGCATTTCACTGCTGAAAATGTGCATTGGTGTCCCACTCACCCAGCCAGGACGCAGACTTAAAGGTACAGACCTCATACATGAGAGCCAAATCCCCACCCTCCTGCCTCGCCACTGACCCCATCTTCACAGAGCACTTAATAGTCACACACAGGTTAAATCACTTATGGTCCAAGTTTTACACACATTTTCACAGTAGAAAACCAAGTAGCAACATTTCCTCAGAGCAGTTGATGCAACGTGTGTGTGTGTATGATGGTACTTCTGTATAACAGCGTGCCATCTTTGGGGACAAGATGGAGCAGTCATGCTCGTGAAACGCATTCCAACAGAACCAAGTTCTCAGACACACGCTGGCGTATTAACCGTACCATAACAGTCCCATCTGTTATCCACGTGTGTGTGTGTGTGCATGTGTGTGTATATGCTTGTTTTTGTGCACGTACAGTACAAGTCAAAGGTTTGGACACACCTACTCATTCCAGGGTTTTCCTTTATGTGTACTATTTTATATATTGTAGAATAATAGTGAAGACACCAAAACCATTAAATAACACATATGGGATCATGTAGTAACCAAAAAAGTGTCAAAATATATATATTTATTTGAGATTCTTCAAAGTAGCCACCCTTTGCTTTGATGACAACTTTGCACACTCCTGGCATTCTCTCAACCAGCTTCATGAGGTAGTCACCTGGAATGCATTTCAATTAACAGGTGTGCCTTGGAAGAAATTAATTTGTGTAATTTCTTTCCTCCTTAATGCGTTTGAGCCAATTGTGACAAGGTAGGGGTGGTATACAGAAGATAGCCCTATTTGGTAAAAGACCAAGTCCATATTATGGCAAGAACAGCTCAAATAAACAAAGAGTAACGACAGTCCATCATTACTTTAAGACAAATATTTTTTTCAAGAACTTTGTACATTTCTTCAAGTGCAGTCGCAAAAAACCTCAAGTTCATTAGAGTTACCAGCCTCAGTGAATCAGGCCTTCATAGTCAAATTGCTGCAAAGAAACCATTACTAAAGGAAACCAATAATAAGAAGAGACTTGCTTGGGCCAAGAAACATGAGAAATGGACATTAGACCAGTGGAAATCTGTCCTTTGGTCTGATGAGTCCAAATTTGAGATTTTTGGTTCCAACCGCCGTGTTGGGATGGTGTGGGGGTGCTTTGATGGTGACTCTGTCAGTGATTTATTTACAATTCAAGGCAAACTTAACCAGCAAGGCTACAACAGCATTCTGCAGCAATACACCATCCCATCCAGTTTGTGCTTAGGGGAACCATGCTGTGTAAGGGCAATTTGACCAAGAAGGACAGTGATGGAGTGCTGCATCAGATGACCTAGTGTCCACAATCACCCAACCTCAACCCAATTGAGATGGTTTGGGATGAATTGGACCGCAGAGTGAAGGAAAAGCAGCCAACAAGTGCTCAGCATATGTGGGAACTCCTTCAAGACTGTTGGAAAAGCATTCCAGGTGAAGCTGGTTGAGAGAATGCCAAGAGTTTGCAAAGCTGTCATCAAGGCAAAGGGTGGCTACTTTGAAGAATCTCAAATATAAGATTTGTTTACCACTTTTTTGTTACTACATGACTCCATATGTGTTATTTCATAGTTGTGATGTCTTCACTATTATTCTACAATGTAGAAAATAGTACAAATAAAGGAAAACCCTTGAATGAGTAGGTGTGTACTTTTGACTGGAACTGTACGTGTTCTGAAAGTTATAAAAGCAACAGAAAGTGCAGCGAATAAAAGAATCAGGAGATGAGGAGATGCGTATTGATTAGCTATATAGCCAATGTGGTAGTGAAACAAGACACTCCAACAACACTGCTGTCTGTGATAAAAGTAGAGGCCCTGACTCCAACAACACTACTGTCTGTAATAGAAGTCAGAGGAAGGACAGGGTTGGGAGCCCTGGAAGCAGGGCAGGCACAGAGAAGCCTGCAGCCCAAACACAGCTGCCCACTGAATAAGTCAGGCTACCCAGAGGATGAGAGGAGCCAAAAAAGAAGAGAGGAAGAGAGGGAGTGAGAGAATTCCCACAGACTCTATCAAATCAACTGCACGAGAGAGAGAGAGAGAGAGAGAGAGAGAGAGAGAGAGAGAGAGAACGAGTGGGAGGAAAACAAAGATCCTCCCCTCTTTGTTTCTCAGACATATCCTCATCATCAAATAAAGAGCGAATGAGTGAGAAGAACATCGATGGAAGCAACAGATATTAATAGCAGATTTAAAAATGAGGGAAAATAAGAAAACAGTATATTTATGGTGCTTATGTTGTTGTAGTACATTGTCACTATATACACAGGTTACCTGAAACCACAGATGTACCTAGTGAAGGACTGGCAGGAAGAGTTAGTGAGACGCGAGAGAGGGAGAGAAGAAAGTGATAGTGTGAGTGGAGTGAGAGACATGAGGTGACAGATGGAGAGAAGGGAACTATGGGGCTGACAGAGAGGTGCCCCTCCGGAGAGAGAGAGAGAGAGAGAGTAAAGGAGAGAATAGAAAAGGATGGATGTTGATTCTAAATGATTGAGAAATAGATGTAGACTTATAGAGAGGAGGCCAGGCAGTGAGACAGAGCAGGTGCTTGAGTACCCGGAGAAAAACAGACTCAATCATAAATGCAATTCATTGTTAGAGCAGCTTTGTTTCACCTTATTACAAACATCGGAGGAAGAGAGATTGCATTATAAAAAAAACAGAGCTGGAGGAAGGTGTGGAAGATGAAGTATGTATGTTTTTGCGACAACAGGAGTTATAAACAAACACGTCAGAGATTAAAAGGGGTGAAGAATCCACAATCTCAATAAAATAAAATGAAAATACCTGCCTCGATAAGTAAGTTGTAAAGACGGGGAACAATCTTGCGTCTCCGCCAAAAGCATCTGCAAGTCGACAGCTTGACCAACTCCTGTTCCTCTACAGAGTGACTTGCCTCTACTGTCGTGCAGATAGATTTATGAATCATATATCTAGACACCTAGTGATATAGTTGGTCATGTCGATGTAAGTATTGCGATGATATTATTATAACAAATCTCTGATATACTAGCTGTCGTGGCAGTAAAGTAGTCGTACTGTAATGGATGTAATTGTATGGGTGGTAACCAGAGGAATATATTTATAATAAGGTAGGCTAGTCTTTAAACTAAGAAAGTGACAGGCAGCAATCCCATAGCTATACAGCACATGTAATCAGAAAATAGCTCAAAATGCCATTTGGTAAATGCTGCATGAGCAGAACCTGGCATAGCAGTGATGGGATCCTCTGAGCGGAGGGAACTCAGGTCTGGACACAGATGGGAGGTCATCACCCTCTAATGGAAAAAAAATATTATATTCCAACCCAAGTATTCTTTTGGGGGATTTGTATCTTGTCCAGGCAAAGACAGCAATCTGAATGTGCAGAACGTTTCTCCACTTCACTGGGATTTAAATGTTTAATCTCGCCAGGCTGAATATACAACACTCCAAAATAGGGATCAATATTTATGGAAGTTGGAAAATAACTGAGTTAGAGGAATAGAGTCCATTCGGTAATACTTCATTTTAAGGGGTCCGTAATTACAGTGTAATTACATGTGTAAACACATTAAAAGTACTGTAACTAATTGTAATAATTCATAGTTACACTGTTTTCACAAGTAAGAGGTGGTAATTGTGATCTGTAATTACAAAGGTGCAACAATGAACGCATGTCACCATGCTTGTTACAAATGTTCAGGCTTCCGATAGCATCCAATTGCCAAAATGTTCAGCCTGCACAAACCATGTAATACGTGTTAGCCAATTAAAAACCAACCACTTCATTGACACAACTCTGCTATAAAAGCCTCTGGAGTCTGATGCCCAGGTCCAGATCAAGATTTTGTTTGAAATGCATGGACACAATTGCCTCAAAGTATGTTTGGAATATTTATTTATTGCACAGAAGAACAAGTTGACCAATAGAATAGGTAAACTGTTGTACTAAGGGGGATAGTAAATTGACATAGGCTAGTGCTTTTGCCGTTTGTTAGGCCTACTCATCTTGTTGGCTGTGTCACGCCCTGGTCGAAGTATATTGTTTGTCTGCATTTATTTGGTCAGGCCAGGGTGTGACATGGGTTTTTTGTGGTGTGTTTTGTCTTGGGGGTGTATAGCATAGTCTATGGCTGCCTGAGGCGGTTCTCAATCAGAGTCAGATGATTTTCGTTGTCTCTGATTGGGAACCATATTTAGGCAGCCATATTCTTTGAGTATTTCGTGGGTGATTGTTCCTGTCTCTGTGTTTGTTGTCACCACATAGGCTGTATAGGTTTTCACGTTCCGTTTGTTGTTTTTGTATTTGTTCATTTTCATCGTCATTAAACGTGTCTCAAAAATACCACGCTGCATTTTGGTCCGCTTCTCTTCCACCAGACGAAAGCCGTTACAGGCTGACTAAAAGTAGGCTAAATGTGGACAGTTCTAGCATCTTCAATGTGTGTCTGTCTTCATTGACTTGTAGCTGTCTTCTTGGTAAGCAACTCCAGTGTAGATTTGGCCTTGTGTTTTATGGTGTTGTCCTGAAAGGTGTATGAATCTCTCAGTGTCTGGTGGAAAGCAGAAAGAACAAGGTTTTCCTCTAGGATTTTGCCTGTGTTTAGCTCCATTCAGTTGATTTTTTATCCTGAAAAACTCACAGTCCTTAACGATTACTAGCATACCATAGCATGATGCAGCCACCACCATGCTTGAAAATATGGAGTGTCGTACTCAGTAATGTGTTTTATTGGATTTGCCCCAAACATAACACTTTGTATTCAGAACAAAAAGATAATTGCTTTGCCAAATGTATTTGCAGTATTAATTGAATGTGTTTTTGCCAACAGTATGCATCTTTTGGAATATTTGTATTCTGTACAGGATTTCTTCTTTTCACTCTGTCATTTAGGTTTGTATTGTGGAGTAACTACAATGTTGTTGATCCATTCTCAGTTGTTTCCTACCACAGCCCTTCAACTCTGTAACTGTTTTAAAGTCACCATTGCCCTCGTGGTGAAATCCCTGAGCAGTTTCCTTCCTCTCCAGCAACTGAGTTAGGAAGGATGCCTGTATCTTCGTAGTGACTGGCAGTATTGATATTGATCATTATTAGCTTCACCATGCTCAAAGGTATATTCAATGTCTCTTTGCATTTTTACCCATCTTCTAATAGGGGTCCTTCTTTGCGAGGCATTGGAAAATATCCCTGGTCTTTGTGGTTGAATCTGTTTGAAATTCACTGCTCGACTGAGGGACCTTACAAATAATTGTATGTGTTTGGTACAGAGATGAGGTAGTCATTAAAAAAAATCATGTTAAACACGATTATTTCCTTCAACTTATTATGTGAGTTGTTAAGCAAATGTTTACTCATGAGTATTTGAGTACTTATTAACTCAAGACATTTCAGCTTTTCATGTTTTATTAATTAGGAAACAATTCAAAAAAACATAAATCCACTATGACATTATGAGCTATTGTGTGTAAGCCAGTGACAAATGCATCTCAATGTAATCCATTTTCAATTCAGGCTGTAACATAACAAAATGTGGAAAAAGTCCAGGGGTGTGAATACTTTCTGAAGGCCCAGTACAGGGAGGAGGTCAGAGACCTGGATGTGTTGTGGCCAGGAAAACAACTTCTCCCTCAACGTGGGCTAGAAGAATGAGCTTATTGTGGACTATAGGAAATGGAGGGCCGAACACTCACCCATTCACTTTGACTGGACTGTAGTGGAGTGGGTCTTATTTATCCTTTCACCAAGTCACTTTACACCTACCTCTATATGTGCATACTGTATCTATCTCTATATGTGCATACTGTATCTAGCTCTATATGTACATACTGTATCTACCTCTATATGTGCATACTGTATCTACCTCTATATGTGCATACTGTATCTATCTCTATATGTGCATACTGTATCTAGCTCTATATGTACATACTGTATCTACCTCTATATGTGCATACTGTATCTACCTCTATATGTGTATACTGTATCTACCTCTATATGTACATACTGTATCTACCTCTATATGTACATACTGTATCTACCTCTATATGTACATACTGTATCTACCTCTATATGTACATACTGTATCTACCTCTATATGTACATACTGTATCTACCTCTATATGTGTATACTGTATCTACCTCTATATGTACATACTGTATCTACCTCTATATGTGCATACTGTATCTACCTCTATATGTACATACTGTATCTACCTCTATATGTACATACTGTATCAACCTCTATATGCACATACTGTATCTACCTCTATATGTACATACTGTATCTACCTCTATATGTGCATACTGTATCTACCTCTATATGTGCATATGTATCTACCTCATACTGTATCTACCTCTATATGTACATACTGTATCTACCTCTATATGTACATACTGTATCTACTCTATATGTATATGTCTACCTCTATATGTACATACTGTATCTACCTCTATATGTGCATACTGTATCTACCTCTATATGTACATACTGTATCTACCTCTATATGTACATACTGTATCTACCTCTATATGTGCATACATACTATATGTGCATACTGTATCTACCTCTATATGTACATACTGTATCTACCTCTATATGTGCATACTGTATCAACCTCTATATGCACATACTGTATCTACCTCTATATGTACATACTGTATCTACCTCTATATGTACATACTGTATCTACCTCTATATGTACATACTGTATCTACCTCTATATGTGCATACTGTATCTACCTCTATATGTACATACTGTATCTACCTCTATATGTACATACTGTATCTACCTCTATATGTACATACTGTATCTACCTCTATATGTACATACTGTATCTACCTCTATATGTGCATACTGTATCTACCTCAATTTCCTCGCACCCCTGCACATCGTCTCGATACCCCATATACTATATATAGCCAACCTATTATTGCTCAATGTTTATTTATTCCTAGCGTTCATTTTCTTCTCTTCCTATTATTATTATTGTTTATTTTGTATTGTATTCTGCACGGTTGGGAAGGACCCGTAAGTAAGCATTTCACTGTTAGTCTACACGGATCTGGACAGTGAAACCATTTAAACTATCATTATCTCCCCTTTAAAAATCATTGATAGGTGGCATAAATATGTTTTTAATTTAATTTTACCTTTATTAAACTAGGCAAATCAGTTAAGAACACATTGTTATTATACAGTATGTCTTAAAATAAATAAATCTATAGAATTTTGAAAGACTCGCTGTAAAATTATTTTCATACAGGGAATCTGGTCATAATGTCACATTTTAATACCAAATGTAGCACAGGAGGTTGGTGGCACCTTAATTGGGAAGGACAGGCTCATGGTAATGGCTGGAGTGGAATAAATGTAATGGTATCAAATACATCAACACGTGGTTTATATGCATTTGATGCCAGCTCCCCTCAGCAGCCTAAACATATTTTTTTTAAATGTGGGCACAATCAGAATGTGGGCAAGATCAGGGCAAAGGACGAATGTTAGCACCAGGTACAGTATAAACAAAGCTATAGTGACAGTGCGCAAAGAACCGGGATCAAGAAGATGGTTGTGTGCAATATCCAACTAGCTAGCCAACTACCTTAATTGTCCAGCAGAATGCCAAAAACTACCTAGCTAGCTAGCAAACGTTAGCCGCCGTTTTTATAGGCCTACCAACTAGGATAGCTAGCTTGCTAGCTTTGTTTTTGTATTTGAATTTATTAGAGATCCCCATTAGCTGCTACCAAGGCAACAGCTTCTCTCCCTGGGCTCCAAACACATTAAAGCACTTACATTACATATAAAATAAAAGATAAAACAGTATATCATATAACATTACTACAGCACTACATAGCTACAATACAAAATCTATAATACCAACATACAACAATATTACAATGTATGTGTGTGTAGAGTGCATGTGCTCGTGCTTGCATGTGTCTGTACCTTTGTGAGATTCTCCCCATATTAGCTACTGTAGTATCAATATGTTTGGACCATGACAGTTTACAATCCATGGTTACTCCAAGCAGTTTAGTCACCTCAACTTGCTCAATTTCCACATTATTAATTACAATATCTAGGTGAGGTTTAGGGTTTAATTAATTATTTGTCCAAAATACAATGCTTTTAGTTTTAGAAATATTTAGGACAAACTTATTCCTTGCCACCCATTCTGAAACTAATTGCAGCTCTTTGTTAAGTGTTGCAGTCATTTCAGTTTCTGTAATAGCTGACGTGTACAGTGTTGAGTCATCCGCATACATAGACACACTGGCTTTACTCAAAGCCAGTTGCATGTTGTTAGTAAAGATTGAAAAGGGTAAGGGGCCTAAACAGCTGCCCTGGGGAATTCCTTATTCTCCCTGGATTATGTTGGAGAGGCTTCCATTAAAGAACACCCTCTGTGTTCTGTTAGACAGGTAACATGGCAGGGGGTGTAATGATATAACACGTACGTTTTTCCAGCAGCAGACAATGATCGCAAATGTCAAAAGCCGCAATGAAGTCTAACAAAACAGCTCCACAATCTTTTTATCATCATTGTCTCTAAGCTAAGGTGATTATCCGTCATTTGTGTAAGTGCTGTTATTTTTTTAATATCCTTCCCTATAAGCATGCTAAAAGTCTGTTTGTCAATTTGCTTTCTGAAAAACACATTTTTTTCCCAAACGTTTGGTTGGTTGGCTTTTTGAGCCAGTAAAGGGGGCTTAACTATTCTTGGGTAGCGGATTTACTTTTGCTTCCCTCCAGGCCTGAGGGCACACACTTTCTAGTAGGCTTAAATTGAAGATATGGCAAATAGGAGTGGCAATATCGTCTGCTATTAACCTAAGTAATTTTCCACCCAGGTTGTCAGACCGGTGGCTTGTCATTGTTGATTGTTTTCACCTCTTCCACATGAACTTTAAGAATTCAAAAGCACAACACTTGTCTTGTGTATTGCTACCCTGGGGCAGCAGGGTAGCCTAGTGGTTAGAGTGTCGGACTAGTAACCAGAAGGTTGCAAGTTCAAACCCCTGAGCTGACAAGGTACAAATCTGTCATTCTGCCCCTGAACAGGCAGTTAACCCACTGTTCCTAGGCCATCATTGAAAATAAGAATTTTTTCTTAACTGACTTGCCTGGTAAAATACAATTTGTCAGTGTAACGGCATTCAGAGGTGGAAGAAGGATTGGACCAAAGCGCAGCATGGTAAGTGTTCATGATGTAATATTTAATGAACTGAACACTGAAATACAAAACAATAAAGTGAATGAACCGAAACAGTACCGTGTGGACCAAACACCCACAAACCAACAGTGAAACCCAGGCTACCTAAGTATGATTCTCAATCAGAAACAACTAACGACACCTGCCTCTGATTGAGAAACATACTAGGGTGAACACAAAAACCAACATAGAAAAACAAACATAGACTGCCCACCCCAACTCACACTCTGACCATACTAAAACACATAATAAAATAACAGAACTATGGTCAGAACGTGAGTCATAATTTGTTTCTGGTAAGTCATGTCCAAGTTTGCTAATCTTGCCAATTAAAAAAATTATTACAGTAGTTGGGAATATCAGTGGGTTTTGTGATAAATGAGCCCTCTGATTCAATGAATGATGGAGCCCAGTTTGCCTTTTTGCCCAAAATTCCATTTAAGGTGTTCCAAAGCTTTTTACCATCATTCTTTATATCATCTATTTTTGTTTCATAGTATAGTTTATTTCATTTTTATAAAGTTTAGTCACATGATTTCTCAATTTGCAGTACGTTTGCCAATCGGTTGTGCTGCCAGACTTATTTACCTTACCTTTTGCCTCATCCCTCTCAACCGTACAATTTTTTAATTCCTCATCAATCCAAGGGGATTTAACAGTTTTTACAGTAATTTTGTTCATGTGTGCATATGCTTATTAGTAACTGGAACACCAATTTCAGAAATGTGTAAATGTGCAGCGTCTCGTAGTTCCTCATTACACACCAGAGACCAGCAAATATTCTTTACATCATCAAGATAAGAATCACTCCAAAAGTCATTGTATGACCTCTTATACACTATATTAGGCCCAGCCTTTGGAACATTGGTTTTCCTAGATATGACTACTATATTGTGATTACTACATCTTATGGATTTGGATGCCGCCTTAAAGCACATTTTTGCAGCATTAGTAAAGATGTGATCAATACAGGTTGATGATTTCATTTCTGTGCTGTTTGTAACTACCCTGGTAGGTTGACTGATAACCTGAACCAGGTTGCAGGCACTGGATTATAATCTACAGGAGTGGTCACCAACCGGTCCATCGTCATTTTTCTTTTAATCAGTTCATGTGTCTTAGGTTAGAACTCCGCTTACCCAGGCAGTCCCAGAGAGCAAATCAAGTACACTTATAAGTCTACAGCTGGCCAACCAGACAGCTCAAATCACTGTGTCTGTACAGTTTCCTCGTACCATAGTCTGTAAAAAATAAGCCTCGAATGCACAGCAAAGTTGATCATGTGAGATTTCTTTAAAAACCATGGCTAGAGAGACAACGAATGCAGCAAGGAACTGCTGTCTTTATGAGTAAGTTCATTTTAAAGTTGTTATTCAGCACTGTCAAAACTTTCTCCAACACTTTCATAAGCCATAACATGTGTTCTCCCTACTTCCACTCATGCTACAACCAACAATGCAGCGGCAATGAATGAGTAGCAAAGTGTTTCGACAAGCTTGCGTTATTGTTAGCGGCTCGTGTCTTTTTTAATATCAAGGAATGTTTCACTTTCTCTGGTCATGGTCAACATGAATCGCATGAGGCAGAAATAATGCAGTGAGACTTAAGTTTCGCCATCAGCTGGAAGACTGTGTCCTCTTTTCTCAGGAGAGAGGACGGAGGATGATTCGGGTGAGAGGCAACCTCACAGCTGCTCCTTCCCCTCAGACTGGCCATCAGATGCAGGCCATCAGTTTAGTAAAATAAATCTCATGATTATGCTCTCTCAGCTGTGCCTCACAAGTAATACAACCAATTATCTATTACCAGTGTGATCATATACAGTACCTAACCTAAATATAATTTCAAAATGGTCTGAGAAGAACAACATTGGCAGGGCAATTCAAGCATAGCCAATATGTAGTGGGAATGTATTGGGCCTATAGCCTACTGCACAAACCTCATTGCTACAGAACTGTTTTTAATTGGATAATGTTGCATAGACTTACGTTTTTTAAGCTACTTGTGTCAACACACCTCATTTTCAACAGCGTATGTGCATAGCAGAGGTGCACTTACCAAAAATGTTGGTAAGTACGCCGTACCCCCTAAAAAATATTAAAATAAAGTTTGCGGGATTGTACATTGCACTTTATTACTCTTTTTTTTGCAATGATTATTAGCACAGTATACACGATCCTAAATTTGGCTTCAAGACTGATTTATTTATTGCTGATTTATTGGCACATATTGGCCATAGTTTATAAACTCAGTGGATAGTGCTAAAACAATGACGTCATACCTGAATCTTTATGCACCTTCGCCAATGAAACACTAGCTAGCAAGAAACATTTTTAGTATAATGCTAGCTGGATAACACATCAACTAGGTAGCAAGGCCTAACTATAGGTCTACACCCTAAATGATAGAAATCATGACAGCTAATGAAGATAGAAGAGCTATTGGAAGAAGGTCTCTATGTCTGACAATAGCTAGCTAGGCTAATTGTAGCGTGTCTTTGCTAAATTGCCATACTTTCTTCTTCTCTACCACAAAGTCCCACAAGATCTCAGACTCCAGGATGGGAAAATGCTTACAAGAAAGAAACAGGTGAAGACACAGATGTTGTCGATTTCCATTGTTACTTGTAATGTGGATTTCCTGTTTTCTCTGAATTGGCTAGCTAGTATTTTCACTTGCTAATGAGTAGTAAGTAAGTATATGTTAATTGCTATATATATGTAGGTAACTTACTATGTAGGTACACAATAATCACAAGTACCACTCAATATACACTTCATTCTAAATAGCTAAATCCTGTGTAACACCTAGTAATTACAGTACATTGTACTTAGGCAGATATTACATGTACTCTGTGTTGTACTAGTGTGTTTATCTTCCAACTTGGATGGCAAGGAGGTTTAAGTTGTCATAACTGGTAACGTACACATTAATTATATATATGCTTTTTAAAAATGATAATCAGGGATCACACCTGTATGACCCCCAGCGATGTCGACCTATAATTGAGCTGTTTCTGTAAACACAACCAAGTTAATCTATACGGTACACTTTTTGGTGCCGAGTTGAGTGGAGATTTTGAATGGTGCATTCATGGGTAGGTAATTCGAGCGCATTGAGCCTCCGACCTTTGCAATCTCGGACACCCACAGCACATCTGTCCACGAGAGACTACCGTTGACCATTGCTGCTGAATTGGATGCAGCTGAGAGGAAACAAAACACTAAGTTCAAATCTCCTAAGCTTTTATCACGTCACAGACAGAAGAACTGACGAGTGACTAATAAACCCATCAAAAACAAAGCTGTGCTCCATTGGGCAGAACACATATTGTGTGTTATTCAGTGTTGTATAGCACAACATAGGAGCCACTCAGCTATCATCAACCAGCACCCAAAGGGTTACACCTCATCCTACACAACTGCTTATCCAGGCCCGAGGGGGCCTTCTGTATTACCCTCAGTCCCCTTTCCCCAGACTCCTCTCTGAAGTAAGCTGGCCTCTACCAAACTTTTAGATATTCATTCACTTATTTATCTTTTTCTGCTTGCTCCAGCAGGTATATTTAATTTATTTACATTTGACCGATTTTCTTTTCTTCGGAGAGTTTGTAAGGGTTTCGCTTCGGGACTGCGAGGAGAGATAACTCGCAAGCCCTTTTCCGTACACACATGCGAGGGCGCAGACACACACACATGCCACACAAACACGAACACTCCCCTTCCCTCCATCGGTGGGAGTCAATCTCTCTCTACCATGTGCAGTTATAAAGACTGCATAAGCCACATTCACATGGTACTACTAAACTTCAGTTAAAGTGGAAGTAATCTTTCACACATTTGCCTCCCAAACAGTTTTGCCTGCCCTCATGAACAACAGTGTACAGAGTACAGAGTACCCCACACCCCCGCAGCGAGGGGGGACCCACAAGCTCTGGGGGCCCCTCCCCCAGATAGAATATGAACACATCAAAAGCCAATTTATTAATTTTTTAATAACAGGAAATTAGTTTTAAAGCTGTAAGAATATCTCTAGGCCTCGTGGCTAAGTGTGTAGAAGGCAGGCAGCCTAGCTGTTAAGAGCGTTGGGTCAGTAACTGAAAGGTTGCTGGTTTGAATCCCTGAGCCGACTAGGCGAAAGATCTGTTATTGAGAAAGGCACTTAACCCGAATTGGTCCTGTACGTCACTCTAGGATAAGAGTGTCTGCTAAAATGCAATATGTAGAACTGCAGGAAATAGCTATGAAACGGCACATTTTTCTCTCTGTCCCATGGCAAAATCAGCAGAATTGCATGACATTTGCTGTTTGTTTTGGGGGGGGGGGGCTTGTTCGGACATTGCAGGTGGGCTCTGCAAATCTGCGGAATGCCAGTGTGAAAAAGGGCTATGATCACACTGATTTGCTCCTTAAACCCTCTGTACATATATTCTCATGATTCCAGAGTCTTTGAGTTTGCGGATCCTGAATTAGCTTCAAGAAAAAAATGACTCCTCCATCCACCCGTTTGTTTAATCAGGCCAACTCCAACTACAGCTGTGCCGAAGGAAGCATGCGTGCCCAGTCCTCTTGTACACACCTGGCTGGCTAGCTGTGTGCCCATTTCCCACCAATCCTAGGACTTTCTTCGCCTCAGGCCGATAGTACAATGTCCCTCAGTCCAGACAGACATACTGTCACAATGTATTACTATGAAGGAGTTATTCACCCAGTCTCTCACAGACATCTTAAAATCCCTACTATTCCCTGCTTTTTGGTTTCTGTTTATGTGTCTGTGTCCTTAGATTGGCCTATGTCTTTTTAGGCTGCTCTTTATGTGGTCCCTCCCCACAAAGTGGCAAGTGGATTCTGATTAGGCTATAGGTTACATGCTGCATGCATTAGAACATTTTCAATATAGGCCCATTTAAAACCCAGAGAATTCAATGCTCTTATTAAGGATATACACTATATATGCAAAAGTATGTGGACACCCCTTCCAGTGAGTGGATTTGGCTATTTCAGCTGACAGGTGTATACAATTGATCACACAGCCATGCAATCTCCATAGACAAACATTGGTAGTAGAATGGCCTTATTGAAGAGCTCAGTGACTTTCAATGTGACACCGTCATAGGATGCCACCTTTCCTACAAATCAGTTCATAAAATTTCTGCTCTGCTAGAGCTGCCCCGATTCAACTGCAAGTGCTGTTATTGTGGAAACGTCTTGGAGCAACAACGGCTCAGCCGCGAAGCGATAGGCCACACAAGCTCACAGAATGGGACCGCCGAGTGCTGAAGCGTGTAGTGCGTAAAAATCATCTATCCTCAGTACCGAATTCCAAACTGCCTCTGGAAGACATGTCAGCACAAGAACTGTTCGCAGGGAGCTTCATGAAAAGGGTTTCCATAGCCGAGTAGCTGCACACAAGCCTAAGATCACCATGTGCAATGCCAAGCGTTGGCTGGAGTAGTGTAAAGCTCGCCCCATTCGGGCTAGGCCCCTTAGTTCAAGTGAAGAGAAATCTTAACGCATACAATGACATTCTAGACGATTCTGTGCTTCCAACTTTGTGTCAAAAGTTTGGGGTGGATTGGGATGGAACACCGACTACGAGCCAGGCCTAATCGCCCAACATCAGTGCCGACCTCACAAATGCTCTTGTGGCTGAATGGAAGCAAGTCCCCGCAGCAATGTTCCAACATCTAGTGAAAACCCTACCCAGAAGAGTGGAGGCTGTTATCGCAGCAAAGGGGGGCCCAACTCCATATAAATGCCTATGATTGTGGAATGAGATGTTCGACGAGCAGGTGTCCACATATTTTTGGTGTGTAACCAAATATGGACCTATAGGCATGTGGCTTTTAGTGTAATAATTCTTGCTATTATAATTCTGCTCACAGATGCAGGCAGCTCTGATAGAATGTCGCCCATTACACAAAGCCATTAACAGATTAAAAGCTTTCCGTGGTCGTCTGGTTGCTTCACCTACCTCATCCTTTAGAGCAGTCAAAAGACAAGATGGACTCCCCGGGGAGTTGAGCAAAAAGGGAATCAGAAGATATTTCACTGTGCACGCGCCAAAGACTGGTGAGGGCGGAACTGAATCAGCTCAAATAGGATGGGAGACATCCCAGGTGTGGAGGCTCTCCCGTTTAGAAAATTACCATGATAAGTACTTATCAAGCACTTTCGCAGGGTAAATCATTGGGCCCCACCATGGCAGCGATATGGACGTGAGGAGATAAGAGTGCTGAGTAGTTGAATTAACAGTTTCTGTGCATTCTGGAGCTCAGGTTTGTGGTTCGGGGTAGACTAGCCTACTGGCAGTCACCGATATGGGTCGATAATGGACTTGTTTGTTTTCTATGTGGTTGCATTTTGCACAAATTGGCAAAGGTTTTCAAGGTTATTGCAAAGATGATCTATTATATTACCAAGACAGTCGTGTGACCGTTCTAACAATGGAAATGCCTGTCTTCAAACATTTCTAATAACCTTTTTTTTTTGCTTTGTATTTAAAAATAAATAAAATGTTATCCATTTTAGAACAAGACTGTAACATAACAAAATGTGGAAAAAGGTCAAGTGGTCTGAATACTTTCCGAATGCGCTGTATATCAGTGCATTTGCAACAGCCTAAACATTATGAAACTTCTATTCGATCAAATAAGCCTTGTGTACAGTAATTCAGCACTCTCATAGACTTTCATACAAAAAAAATCCACACTTTAGTCAGACAGTTTTTTTTGGGGGGGGGGAATAAATCTGTCCTGATGTCCTTGAGATTTGTCCTCAAAGCTTTTCCAAACATTATCATGTCAACTCATAGATTTTTGGGGGTTGGCAAGTCAGAAGGGTCCCCGTCTTCTGTCCTTCCTGATTAGTCTACTTTATGCACCTGCAATAACACTGCATCACACAGTCATCGAAACCATCTATTCTTCTAACCTTCTATTCTTCCTTTAATATGCTCAGATAAAACTGCGGCACAGTGTTGATCTATGCGCCAGAGAAAGGGGTCGGCACGTTGGTGAAAAGTCAAATCATCCAGATCCCCATCCCGACATGCAAAAAGTTCCACACCGAAAACAATCATTTTAAATGTTTTATTATTGTATGTAGTCTTTTTCACACAGCATTGTAAATTCTCACATTTGATGAAGATCCACACAGTGCTCACACCTGATTGTAAACTCACACCATCAGGCATGAATAGTGCACGGCGGAACTCATGGCCATGAAGGTGGATGGTGTGACACAGGGCTGAGGAGGGCACTGTGTGGCTTGAAGCAGTGGCGATGGCGGGGACATTTTGGCATTGCTGAACTCTGAAGTTCGAGATAACTCATTGTCAAAATAAGGATCGATATCGCCCCTAATCCAGTAGCTGTTTCATGTTAAACTCAGCCCACTGTAGTGTCCTTCATTCCTTTCTCCAACTGAAGTCTACATAGGCACGTTCAGTGCAATGCGCTTACTATGTTACTTGGAGAGTTTCCAAGTCTCTCACTGGCCCCATCCATACATAACAAGGGTCCATTTTCTAAATGGCGACCATTTTGATACTAATGGACAGAGCTCAAGACTGTTTCAGAGGGCTGGCAGAGAGGCCGGCAACTCCTCAAGTTGAACGTGTTCACCAGCTTGCCAACTGAGGATCACTTTCAAGAAGTGGCCTTACACCATGTCCACAGAGTGTTCAGTCAACAACTCTCAGGAGTGGTGCGATTCAGACAGCTAATCCAATTTTACACAACTGTACGGGGCTTGGTAGCATCGGCTTTGTAAATGAGCAGTGTGATTCTAACGCGGAACATGATGATCATCATATACCATACTAAAAATGACCAACATGTATATCAAGGTCAACGCAAGCAGGACACCGCAGAACAACAGTGTTTCACTGTTACAAACAGACAGACTGACAGATGCTTGACCATAACCTGCACATATACACTTACAAGAGGCATACATAAGATCCAACAGGGCAGATCCAGCCCTATATGGCACAGCTCACTCTCAATGATAATTACAACAAGAGAAAAGAAAACAAAAATATATACACATTTTCTGTTTAAAGCGTACATAAGCCTACCATAAAATAAAGCTTTGTACAAGTAGTTGATGGTACAGTGTTTGTTGTTTCAAAAAGAAAAGAGGAATGGGTAGAAGATGTAGAGGCATGTTGTCTGTGAGGGGCAGCAGATGATTGTAAAATACACACGGTGGCAGAGAGTGATGGGAATGCATGTACGGGAGAGTAGCGTTGTCGGTCTGTGAGGCCAAACGGAGGTGGAGGCACACAGTTCAGGACGTTAAAGCACAGGAGTAATAGAGTGGAACAGACACTCGCCTCTTAGCCACAGGCATGAAAATAAATCTGAGAGGGCCTGACTACAACAGCAACGCTACTGAAAGCTTTTAAGAGCCCTTGCTTTCTCTCTCTCGGTCTCTCTCTCCCTCTCTCTGCATCTACGTCTGTCACTCTCCCCATCTTTCCCAAATCCCCCACTGTCGCACCTTTTCCATTCGTTCCCACTTACCTCTCCCTTTCTCTGTGGATTTATTTGAGTACAAAAACATGATATCAATATTTTAGTTCTCAGTGATCAATCAAAATGATTTGAATTTAATTTTGTTCATTTTTTTTTCTGTGAGCACGTTGCTAAGTTTCGGTAGAAATAAATCAGATCAAGCGCAAACTGCGTGATGTAGTAGGGAGTTGTAGTTTCCAACAGGCTAATATTCTACATAGTTCAGCGCAGAAAATGTGGCAATTAACTACAATGACCATATTCCACACGGAGACCTCGATAATGGAGACGGAAAGAAGAGAGGACGTACGAGATGGATAGAAAGCAGTTGCTTTGTGAGGCATCTCTACATGAAAATATATGATTTAAGTGATTGATAGTTGGCATTCAGCAGTCATAAGTTTGCCTTATTTACTTTGAAGAATGACTAAAATGGTGATTTTGTCAGACAGCATAGGCGGCAGCTCTATAGAGATGAGATGATGACTTGGAATGAAATAATAAAACCATTGAATAAAACAAAATATTGTATTAAAGCAAAGTAATGTGAATAAATGATGGTTAATAAGTGATGAGCAGTAATGGACAGTCACTACCACCATGGGACTTTCACTTGACTTTTTATTCTGTGTTACAGAATTCAACCCACATAATGCATGGTGCATTTAATGTGGAAAAAAAAGAAGAAGATTTGAAACCGAAATCGAAAACCGTGATTATTTTTTAAATAATCGAATCAAAACCGAACAGACCTCGAGAAGCGCCTTCATGGGTCAGCACTAAACGTCAGCACTAAACGTCAGCACTAAACGTCAGCACTAAACGTCAGCACTAACGTCAGCACTAACGTCAGCACTAAACGTCAGCACTAAACGTCAGCACTAAACGTCAGCACTAAACGTCAGCACTAAACGTCAGCACTAAACGTCAGCACTAAACGTCAGCACTAAACGTCAGCACTAAACGTCATTGGATATTATTAAAACCATTTGGCCATGGGGGAAATATGTGTGAATACAGCTGTACAAACAAAACCAACGTGATACATTTAGAGTTGGCACGCTCGTTCCCTCTTGCTGTTCGCTTGTATGGCTTACGATCATATTTATTTAGGCTGTTTCAGTGTGTAAATCCAGGCTTGTCGCTCTCACGTCATCTCTTGTGCGTTCACTCACTTTGATGATCACTAGCATAAGGATCCCTTGCCAGGAGGCAGTGAGTGATGACAGTGTCTATTAAAAAAGAACAGCAGTCGTCATGAACGTCAATGTCCAGATTGGAGATGGTGTTAGACCGTACGGATGCCATCGTGCCTGCTTAATTAATACTCAGAATTAAGTCCCAGCGATTCCCCTCACTGGTGGCAGATGATGTAAAGAGCTGCAGCACAAATATGCCCTGTGAATATTTCTCTCTTTTTAGCATCATGTATTATCGGTGAGAGCACGAGTCAGGTCTAACATCTCCCTCTAGAACGGAAAGAAGTCGATGAATACAAGTCACGTACACAATTCCACAGTAGAGTAGTTTCCCCCTTTAACTACCACCCACAGCCCTTTACCTACTTCCCCTCAGGTGGGAGTTCATTTTGCAAGTTCACAAGAAAATGAGAGATGCAAGAAAAAAATGGAGAAAAAAAACATTAACGTCAGCAAAAGATTTAGAGGCTCAATGTGATGCTCAATGATCAGAGCTGCCAGAGGCTCTATAGTGCCCCCTCTCTATCTACTCCTACTCAAACACAGGCAGGAAAGGTATAGCTAAGTGTGATATTGTCTCTCCAAAACTATAACAACACCTAGGGATAGAAAGCACTTGTGAACTACAGACAGCAGCAAATTGGTTCCTCTCTCCCCTGAGCTCAAATCCAGACGGCCCCAGCACCTGCCCGCTGAGCCATCTGATTTCATGTTTTATTGCTTATGTTGTTTTCCTCTGCCACTGTCATTATTCAAATTTGGTATAATTATTGTGCCTGTGGTGGGTTTCTCAGATCTCCTCCACAAGGCTGAGAATAAGTGGTGTACAAACCGGAGAGGTCAGTGGCATCTAGTCTGAGGTGGTGAAGAGGGTGCAAACAAGGAGAGCAACATAAGAGACAGGAAGGAAGTGCAACAGAGGTCTCTATGGTTTAGCACAGAGTGGCTTGCCCAACAACCCTCGTATCCAAGGGATGATGAAAGAAAGGGAGTTAACGAAGGAGAAAGAAAAAGGCGAGGTGAGGCATGGCACAAAAATCAAAGGAATGAACTGTCATTGGTTCCACCAATCACTGGTCATGTTTTCTTGGAGATAGGTGCTGTTACTGGCCTTGGGTGATGAGCTCCTCGTGAAGAGGGAGAGTGGAGCTGGATAGCCAATCTTGAGACAGGCACCGGACAGACAGCCATATCGATTCATCCAGACAGACCTTATTAATTCAGCCATCGACTTATTTATCGGCCCAGGTTGTTCAACTACGTCTACTTACGCGAGAGAGGAGCAAAGAGATGGGCAGCTATGACTACTTAAACAGATCGCAAGTAGACAGAGCAGGAGAGGAAAGATAGAGAATACAGAAAAGGACCAGTCGGTGGAAAGTAAGAAAGGAAAACAGAAATACAGCAAGTAATGTAAAACAGAAGAAATGTCCATTTCCTCCTTGTGGTCGTTCTTCCCTCAGCCTTAAGTCTCCCCATCAGTCCATTCTATCTCATTGCCATGGTGGAGGTGACCCAGTGAATGTGATACCGTAGCTGAGCGTAAGGGAGGTAGAAGGGGGGGGGGGCTCATTAACCCTGACACCCCCAGCCCAGCATGGCAGCGGGCAGCAGCAGCAGAGGCAGCATGGGTACTGTTTGGCCTGCCGCTCCTCTATGGCCCCCTCGGGCCCCGGAGCCCACACTAGACTTCTCCTTCTCAGAATATTGAGGGATAACGTTGAATTCCTGACTTTCCTCCTCTTCTTCCTCTTCAGTGTCTTCCACCTGAGAGAGAGAGAGAGAGAGAAAGAGAGAGGGAATGTGATCATTCAGAATTCAAACAGAGCCAGGGGCTCACCTTTGGTTTTAGAAGTGGGGGACACACATTTGTTTTTCATCTGGTCGGATAAACACTCCAAACAGCCTACCCGACTGCTTGGTAGGCGTCCGCATGGTCCTAATGCACACAATTGCCTCGTTTTGTATCACATTCCAATGATAAAACTGGTGGGGGTCAAAAATGCAATTTCAGAATGGGGGGGGGGGGCATGTCCCGCCCATCCCCTGTGAAAGTTGCACCCCTGAATAGAGAGAATGGAATTTGCAGGTAATTAACCATCTCATACAGTCAGTCCATAGTGTATCTGCTTGTTGTAAATATGAAACTTCTTGGCAGTAAACAGGGTCGTTAAAACAATCCATTGTTCGTGTGGAATAGGTAGGGTATCATGAGCCTCCTGACAGAGAAAAAAGCAACTCAGCGTTAAAAGTTGCTTTTCAATGTAGGGTGTTGAATCCCGATTCGAAAGGTGTCAGCATCTTTGTTATTAGAAAGAAAGGTGAGAGTCGTGGTCACAGAATAAGATCACCAGAGTGAGGGGAAGAAAGTGGAAGAAAATAAGTGTATTACAGAGGAACATCTACAACCTGCACTCAGAGGGAGGGAGGTTTAGAGGTTAGGGGGGGAAAAAGAGAGGGAGGGATTGGAACGGTGTAAAGGATTGTAGCGGAGGAGAGGAGAAAGCGAGTGAGAGGGATTAGGATGACAAGAGAAATGGGGAGAGGAGACAGATGGGTGTGAATAAATTAATATCAACACAAGAGGATTGATGCTCCCTCCTGCAAACACCTCTGGCTAATCCTCACGCACAGTGAGTGAGAGAGAGATAGGGAAATGGGACAGAAAATAGGGAGAAATAAAGGGAAGTGAAGGTAAAAAGGGAGGTGCTGGGTCTTGTTCAACGCCACAGTAATGTGCTGACTGTGACCGTGAGCCCTGTGTTGAGTCAGATGTGTTGGGAGTCTATATCAGGTCAGTTCTGTGTGTGAACTTTGACACTCAGCCAGCTCTGTTGGCACTCACGTCACACCGTAGGTCATCATGCAATTCACAGAACATCCTAGTGAGAACCTACTCTAGAAAAACCCAAGGAACAAGCTTTTTGGCCACCATTGTTTTTAAGTTACTGTACAGTATTTAAGCAGTCTGGGTTTGGTGAGGCAACGAAGAGTACTTATACTCACACTGTTGCGTTCTGATAAAACGTTGACGTTGACATTGATCTTGTCCGGAAAGATGTGGGGAGAGGGGGTGGCAGATGCGTGGCGACGAGGTGGCAGAGTAGTGCTCTCCACAGGGCGAGGGGAAGAGCCACCCAAATAACTGATAGCATTACCTGAGACACAACAACAGACATCATCATTACCACCACCACCCACATTATCATCATCATCCCCATTATACCCACTGCCGACGAGGCCAAATGTCCTCAGAACATTCCATTATTCATAGCAGCCATGAATGCGTTAATCAACTGGGCATTGCACCCTTAAGGCATGGCAATCGTTCAGTTATTCACCTCAGTTGCAATATGGGAATCAGACACGAATGAAACAGTTTCAATTAACACTGCTGTCCATCAATATTGTAATTAAGTGCTGGGCTACAGTATACCATACAGAACAAGTAGGCAGCTCTCTAGGGCTACCGGGCTACAGAGCGCCCGCTAATCTATTTGTGTGATCTGCTGATTTCAAGTGGGCTCACAGGACCAGGGATATTGCTGGAGCAGCCTCTAGGGGATGGCATTGTAGGCGGTTGAGGGAGTGTTACTCACGCAGACAGACGTTGCTGTCAAACATGTGCAGGACGCGCAGACAGTCCTGCCACTGGTTCCCACTTCCCTCACAGCTGCACCACTGGGACACGTCCATACTGATATTGTTCACGTAGTTGGGGGTCATGATGGTGCCTGGAGGAGGTTGTTGATTAGAGACGTGTCAGCAGGCTTGACTTCTATATGAACTTTGGAACGTTTGATCCAAAGCCAAACAAGGCAATTGGCTATGAAATGAATGCCTACCTATACCCTGGGGTTAGCAAGAGCTAACAACAATGATCTGATTATAAGGATATTGGGGTCAACGCAGAACTCCTTCTCTACCATTGTTCCTTCCTTGTGTCGTTAATCCCTCTTCCATCCCTTCCCTCTATCTCATTTCTTCCACCCCCTCGATCCTGCTCTCTCCAGCTCACCTATGAGTCCCGCGTAGGCCTTAAGGCAGACGGCTCCACTCTCTCTCATGCAGCCAGAGGGAGAATGGGACGAGGGCTGGCAGTTGTGCTGGAAATCAGCCAGCCGAGATCTGACAGACACACACACCAACACACACATTCACACAAACCCGCCCAAACACACACAAAGGGAGACAAACATAATTGTAGGTGCCAATACTGGGTTGGCAACTTGGCGATGTAATTTTCTGAGGGCACCTTTGCAATGATGTTTTTGGGGATTTAGTACCTAGCAAAAGGCAGAATCCACAGCACATGAAAGCCTACAGAAAGATAACCTTCCACCTAGGAATCTTAGTGTTAGCACATGCAATGTTTATTTTATAGACATTTTAAAATCATTATCTGAAGCATGATGAGAGGTGCTGCGCCATTATTATGAACCAGTGTTCATTTTCAAATCAAATCAAAAATCGAATTTTATTTGTCACATACACATGGTTAGCAGATGTTAATGCGAGTGAAGCGAAATGCTTGTGCTATGTACAATATGTAGAATATGTACATAAAGATATGAATGAGTGATGGTGCAGAGCAGCATAGGCAAGATACAGTAGATGGTATCGAGTACAGTATATACATATGAGATGAGTATGTAAACAAAGTGGCATAGTAGTTAAAGTGGCTAGTGATACATGTATTACATAAGGATGCAGTAGATGATAGAGTACAGAATATACGTATACATATGAGGTGAATAATCATTTTGGCACTCTTTTAGATTTAGTCTAGTCTTAGTCATTTTGACTAAAGTATAATTTAGTCTCAGTCACATTTGTGTCTGTTGAATAATGATTTGGTCCAGTCAAAATGATGAAAACGGTGGGCCATTTTAGTAAACTAATTGTCCTTTCATTTACTCACGGTTTAGTCACATCACATTTGTATTCCCTCAGTAACCTACAATAAACATAAATCACTGACATCCAACATACATATCATTGTCTTACCAACATACAGTATTTGTTCTGCATAACATCCTATTCTCTTCCCAACAGAATAAATATATATAAGAATTATTTTGCCATGTAAATTCCTAATTCAGCCTACTTAGATATTACATAAAAAACAAACAAGACACACAGGAGTGCAGAGGGAGAAAGAGAGCGAAAAAGAGAGAGAACGAGAGAGAGAGAATAGCGCAATCACCAGATGGTGATGCAAAGTGGAATGGGTTGCACCTCCATCACTTGGTTGTGTCCTTGCCATTGTTATCGGCATTCCACAGACGCCACAGCCACACTGATGTCCAAAAGTAGAACGGGGGCTAATGACTTTGAACTGGAGTTAATGACTGTTTCACCCAATGATGTAGTTGAGTCTCTAAACCTCGAGTCCAAATCGAGTCCCAAGTCCCCTGTGCTCGAGTCACGAGTCCCTGTGGCTGAAGTCAGAGAGCCAGTGCTCAAGTCGTGATACAAGTGCTCAAGTCTGAGTCACTGGGTCAACATGAACTTAAAATAAAGTTACTCACCCAAGTGTGATATAGTGTAGTAGCAAGAAGAATTTAGTCAATGAACAATTTGCTCTCCATTTTCCATTCTTTCTGTGCCACCAAATATTTGCATTGAGGCTACTGGTAATGGTACCAGTGCCCAAGTTCAGTTGCAAAACATTCTCGAACGTTGCATATGGAAATTCCATGAAATAAAGCCAACGTTATTCCTTATTCAACATGTTAGAGAGACATGTTTGTTCTACATAGCACATTTCTATCTGAAAGTTCCAAAACGTTGAATAACTAGATGATTACTTCTAGAATTTTTTGGGGCCCCTTTCTGCTTTCTCTATGACATTCAAATCAGCATTGAAAAAAGGCACAAGTTTAAGTTTGTTCCACCTAAGCGGGTCTGACCACAAGTCAGAGACTACTATAATACCATATGCGTTTGATGGATTGCAGGAAAAGAGCAGGAATAGCCATTTATTGTAGGCGATAGAGGTTGACCTATTATGATTTTTCAACGCCGATACCAATACCGATTATTAGAGGACCAAAAAAAGCTGCTACCGATTAAATCGGACGATTGTTGATGACGATTACAACAATACTGAATGAAAACTTTGATTTTAATAAAAATCTATTTAGTCTCAAATAAATAATGAAACATTTGGTTTAAATAATGCAAAAACACAGTGTTGGAGAAGAAAGTAAAAGTGCAATATGTGCCATGTAAAAAAGCTAACGTTTGAGTTCCTTGCTCAGAACAGGTGAAAGCTGGTGGTTCCTTTTAACATGAGTCTTCATTATTCCCAGTTAAGAAGATTTAGGTTGTAGTTATTATAGGAATTATAAAACTATTTCTCTCTATACGATTTGTATTTCATATACCTTTGACTATTGGATGTTCTTATAGGCACATTAGTATTGCCGGTGTAACAGTATAGCTTCCACCCCTTTGTGGCTGTGCCAGCAAATGACCACTCTGCAAAGCTGACTCCAGAACAAGATTCATGACGAAACACGCTAACCTGCGCCTCTTTAGGGGAAAGGAATATAAAAGTAACTGCAAGTAATCCGATTACAGTGCCTTTAGAAACTATTCACACCCCTAGACTTTTCACAAACATTTTTGTGTTCGCCTGAATTTACAATCGATTAAATTTAGATTTTTTTGGTCACTGGCCTACACACAATTTCTGATAATGTCAATGTGGAATTATGTTTTAGACATTTTTAGAAATTAATTAAAAATGAAAAGCTGAAATGTCTTGAGTCAATAAGCATTCAAACTCTTTGTTATGGCAAGCATAAATACATTCAGGAGTAAACATTTGTCAAATAAGAAATTGCATGGACTCACTCTGTGTAAAGACTGAAAGGATTTGGCATGGGTCCCCATATCCTCAAAATGTTATACAGCTGCACCATTGAGAGCTTCCTGACCGGTTGCATCACCGCCTGGTATGGCATCTGCTCGACATCTGACCATAAAGAGCTACAGAGGATAGTGCGTACTAGAGGTCGACCGATTATGATTTTTCGCTGATACCGATACCGATTATTGGAGGGCCAAAAAAAGTCGATGCCGATTAATCGGACGATTTTTGAAATGTATTTGTAATAATGACAATTACAACAATACTGAATTAACACTTATTTTAACTTAATATAATACATCAATAAAATCAATTTAGTGTAACGGCTGTTGGTGGAAGAAGGTGAGCACCAAGGTGCAGCGTGGTACGTGTCCATGATTTTTATTATAAACGAACACTAGAACAAAAATGATCAAAGCGGCACAAACAAAACAGTTTCATCAGGTGTAGACACACAAAACAGAAAACAACTACCCACAAAACCCATGTGGGTAAAGCTACCAAAGTATGGTTCTCAATCAGAGAAAACGATAGACAGCTGCCTCTGATTGAGAACCACACGGCCAAACAACAAAGAAATACAAAACATAGAAACTGAACATAGAATGCCCACCCTAGTCACACCCTGGCCTAACCAAAATAGAGAATAACAGCCTCTCTATGGCCAGGGCGTGACATTTAGCCTCCAATAAATAATGAAACATGTTCAATTTGGTTTAAATAATGCAAAAACAAAGTATTGGAGATAATTTTGCACGCCCAATTTTTCAGTTTTTGATTTGTTAAAAAAGTTTGAAATATCCAATAAATGTCATTCCACTTCATGATTGTGTCCCACTTGTTGTTGATTCTTCACAAAAAAATACAGTTTTATATCTTTATGTTTGAAGCCTGAAATGTGGCAAAAGGTCGCAAAGTTCAGGGGGGCCGAATACTTTTGCAAGGCACTGTATGTGCCATGTATGAAAGCTTACGTTTAAGTTCCTTGCTCAGAACATGAGAACATATGAAAGCTGGTGGTTCCTTTTAACATGAGTCTTCAATATTCCCAGTTAAGAAGTTTTAGGTTGTAGTCATTATAGGAATTATAGAACTATTTCTCTCTCAAAAACGATTTGTATTTCATATACCTTTGACTATTGGACGTTCTTATAGGCACATTAGTATTGCCAGTGTAACAGTATAGCTTCCATCCCTTTCCTCGCCCCTACCTGGGCTCGAACCAGGAACACATTGACAACAGCCACCCTCGAAGCAGCGTTACCCATGCAGAGCAAGGGGAACAACTACTCCAAGTCTCAGAGCGAGTGACATTTGAAACACTATTAGCGCTCACCCCGCTAACTAGCTAGCCATTTCACATCGGTTACACCAGCCTAATCTCGGGAGTTGATAGGCTTGAAGTCATAAACAGCGCAATGCTTTAAGCATTGCGAAGAGCTGCTGACAAAATGCACAAAAGTGCTGTTTGAATGAATGCTTACGAGCCTGCTGGTGCATAACCATCGCTCAGTCAGACTGCTCTATCAAATCATAGAATTAATTATAACATAATAACACACAGAAATACGAGCCTTAGGTCATTAATATGGTAGAATCCGGAAACTATCATTTCGAAAATAAAACGTTTATTCTTTCAGTGAAATACGGAACAGTTCTGTATTTTATCTAATGTATGGCAACCCTGAGTCTAAATATTCCTGTTACTTTGCACAAACTTCAATGTTGTCATAATTACGTAAAATTCTGGCAAATTAGATCGCAATGAGCCAAGCGGCCCAAACTGTTGCATATACCCTGACTCTGCGTGCAAGACAAGTGACACAATTTCACCTGGTTAATATTTCCAGCTAACCTGGATTTCTTGTACCTAAATATGAAGGTTTAAAAATACATACTTCTGTGTATTGATTTTAAGAATAGGCATTGATGTTTATGGTTAGGTACAGGTTGGAGCAACGACAATCCTTTTTCGCAAATGCGCACCACATTGATTATATGCAACACAGGACACGCTAGATGAACTAGTAATATCATCAACCATGTATAGTTAACTAGTGATTATGATTGTTTTTATAAGATAAGTTTAATGCTAGCTAGCAACTTACCATGGCTTCTTACTGCATTCGCGTAACAGGCAGGCTCCTCGTGAGGCAGGTGGTTAGAGCGTTGGACTAGTTAACCGTAAGGTTGCAAGATTGAATCCCTGAGCTGACAAGGTAAAAATCTGTCGTTCAGTTAACCCACCTTTCCTAGGCAGTCATTGAAAATAAGAATGTGTTCTTAACTGACTTGCCTAGTTAAATAAAGGTGTAAAAAAATGGCAAAATGTCCAAAAATACCGATTTCCGATTGTTATGAAAACTTGAAATCGGCCATTCCGATTAATCGGTCGACCTCTAGTGAGTACGGCCTAGTACATCACCAGGGCCAAGCTTCCTGCCACCCAGGACCTATATAATAGGCAGTGTCAGAGGAAAGCCCATACATTTGTCAGGTTTGATTTGTGTGCAATAATAGTTATTTTTTTCTGTTTTTTTTCTCCCCAATTTCGTGGTATCCAATTGGTAGTTACAGTCTTGTCTCATCGCTTCAACTCCAGTACGGACTTGGGAGAGGCGGATGTCGAGAGCCGTGCATCCCCCGAAACATAATCCAACCAAGCCGCACTGCTTCTTGACACAATGCCCACTTAACCTGGAAGCCAGCCGCACCAATGTGTCAGAGGAAACACCGTGCAACTGGCCACCGTATCAGCGTGCACTGCACCCGGGCCCGCCACAGGAGTCTCTAGTGCGCGATGGGACAAGGACAGCCCTGACGGCCAAACCCTCCCCTAACCCGGACGACGATGGGCCAATTGTTCGCCGCCCTATGGATCTGAATGACTGCCTCATCTAGGAGAGGAAGAAAACCATGAGGCCAATGGTGACTTTAAAACAGTTACAGAGCTTAATGGCTGTGAATGGAGAAAACTGATGATGGATCAACAACATTGTAGTTACTCCACAATTACTAACCTAAATTAGAGTGAAAAAAAGGATGCCTGTACAGAATACAAATATTACAAAACATGCATCCTGTTTGCAACTAGACACTATAGTAAAATTGAAAAAAATGTGGCAAAGAAATTATATTTTTGTCCTGAATACAAAGTGTGATGTTTGGAGCAAATCCAATACAACACATTACTGAGTACTACTCTCTAAAACATTCACTGTTTTGCCAACATGAATGAGAGGAGGATGGCATTGGTCAACAAGTATGGTGAGTCAAAAACATTTTTTAAACTTGCACACACACACACACACACAGCCTTCTACAGCTAACCTTGTGGGGACACACAATTCAGTCCCATTTAAAAACCTTTGTTCCCTAACCCGTACTCTTACCCTAACCTTAACCCAAAAACGTAACCTTAACCCTAGCTCCTAACCCTAAATCTAACCCTAGCTCCTAACACTAACCCTTAACATAATTGTAACCCTAAACAGTAATTCTAACCTTAACCCTAAACCCCCTAGAAATAGCATTTCACCTTGTGGGGACTAACAAAATGTCGCCAGTTGGTAACATTTTTGTTTGTTTACTATTCTTAGGGTGGAATTCTGGTCCCTACAAGAATATTTAAACACGTCCACTCGCACACATACACACACAGACAGACAGACATAAATCAGTACCATGCACAGCCACATGATCTTTAGTAACATTGATTGGACTAAATTTTTTTTAGTTGTCTGGATGTCCTTCGGAAGGTGTACCATTCTTGATGCACATGGGAAACTGTTGGCGGGTGAGAAATCGAGCAGCGTTACAGTTTCTCGACACAAACCGGTGCACCTGGCACCTACTACCATAACCTGTTCAAAGGCACTGAAATATTTTGCCCCGCCCATTCACCCTTTGAACGGCACACATACTTGAACGGCACACATACACAATCCATGTCTCAATTTTCTCAAGGCTTAAAAATCCTTCTTTAGTCTGTCTCAGTATACAGCCTTGTTGATTTGACAACGTTTACATGTTTAAGTTGAAATGGTGCTGGAATTAGCGGAGGCAGTGCTCCTGTCGTCTTTGTGCTGCAACTCCATGGTTCTAAATCAGTCGTTATTTATTTAGTAAACTGTCAAAAACATGAACTTGCTTGACCATGCTGCAGGTGATATAACTGTTGGTATGTAATATTTGCTTTGTGGACTTCACCGAACAGATGTTGCTCTCTGGTTTTGTGATGAAACAAACGTACGTGTAGTTGAATTTATTCCGCTACAGTATGACTGTAATCTTTTTGTTGTCACGGCCTTATTGTATATCACGGTGGCATATGAACGAAGAGTTTATAGAGCAAACAACGCAATTATCCCCTACAGCTTTAAATGTTGCTCCCCTACAGCTCACGAAGCTGGTGTAGGCTGTGTGTGGCAGGTGTTAAATGTTGCTCCCCTACAGCTCACGAAGCCGGTGTAGGCTGTGTGTGGCGGGTGTTAAATGTTGCTCCCCTACAGCTCACGAAGCTGGTGTAGGCTGTGTGTGGCAGGTGTTAAATGTTGCTCCCCTACAGCTCACGAAGCCGGTGTAGGCTGTGTGTGGCGGGTGTTAAATGTTGCTCCCCTACAGCTCACGAAGCTGGTGTAGGCTGTGTGTGGCGGGTGTTAAATGTTGCTCCCCTACAGCTCACGAAGCTGGTGTAGGCTGTGTGTGGCGGGTGTTAAATGTTGCTCCCCTACAGCTCACAAAGCCGGTGTAGGCTGTGTGTGGCGGGTGTTAAATGTTGCTCCACTACAGCTCACGAAGCTGGTGTAGGCTGTGTGTGGCGGGTGTTAAATGTTGCTCCCCTACAGCTCACGAAGCCGGTGTAGGCTGTGTGTGGCGGGTGTTAAATGTTGCTCCCCTACAGCTCACGAAGCCGGTGTAGGCTGTGTGTGGCGGGTGTTAAATGTTGCTCCCCTACAGCTCACGAAGCTGGTGTAGGCTGTGTGTGGCGGGTGTGGTGTGTCCTTCCCACTGCTGAACACAACTGCCCTGCGCATCTGTGCTGCTAATATTAATTGTGCTTACCAAAAACTCTTGTCCAGTCCTCTTGTCCAGTCCACTCGGAGAGTTCATCAATGAGCTTGATGCCTTGATAAGCTCCTTTCCTGAGGATGGCTCACCTCTCACAGTCCTGGGCGACTTTAACCTCCCCACGTCTACCTTTGACTCATTCCTCTCTGCCTGCTTCTTTCCACTCCTCTCCTCTTTTGACCTCACCCTCTCACCTTCCCCCCCTACTCACAAGGCAGGCAATACGCTCGACCTCATCTTTACTAGATGCTGTTCTTCCACTAACCTCATTGCAACTCCCCTCCAAGTCTCCGACCACTACCTTGTATCCTTTTCCCTCTCGCTCTCATCCAACACTTCCCACACTGCCCCTACTCGGATGGTATCGCGCCGTCCCAACCTTCGCTCTCTCTCCCCCGCTACTCTCTCCTCTTCCATCCTATCATCTCTTCCCTCTGCTCATACCTTCTCCAACCTATCTCCTGATTCTGCCTCCTCAACCCTCCTCTCTTCCCTTTCTGCATCCTTTGACTCTCTATGTCCCCTATCCTCCAGGCCGGCTCGGTCCTCCCCTCCCGCTCCGTGGCTCGACGACTCACTGCGAGCTCACAGAACAGTGCTCCGGGCAGCCGAGCGGAAATGGAGGAAAACTCGCCTCCCTGCGGACCTGGCATCCTTTCACTCCCTCCTCTCTACATTTTCCTCCTCTGTCTCTGCTGCTAAAGCCACTTTCTTCCACTCTAAATTCCAAGCATCTGCCTCTAACCCTAGGAAGCTCTTTGCCACCTTCTCCTCCCTCCTGAATCCTCCTCCCCCTCCCCCTCCTCCCTCTCTGCAGATGACTTCGTCAACCATTTTGAAAAGAAGGTCGACGACATCCGATCCTCGTTTGCTAATTCAAACGACACCGCTGGTTCTGCTCACACTGCCCTACCCTGTGCTCTGACCTCTTTCTCCCCTCTCTCTCCAGATGAAATCTCGCTTCTTGTGACGGCCGGGCGCCCAACAACCTGCCCGCTTGACCCTATCCCCTCCTCTCTTCTCCAGACCATTTCCGGAGACCTTCTCCCTTACCTCACCTCGCTCATCAACTCATCCCTGACCGCTGGCTACGTCCCTTCCGTCTTCAAGAGAGCGAGAGTTGCACCCCTTCTGAAAAACCTACACTCGATCCCTCCGATGTCAACAACTACAGACCAGTATCCCTTCTTTCTTTTCTCTCCAAAACTCTTGAACGTGCCGTCCTTGGCCAGCTCTCCCGCTATCTCTCTCAGAATGACCTTCTTGATCCAAATCAGTCAGGTTTCAAGACTAGTCATTCAACTGAGACTGCTCTTCTCTGTATCACGGAGGCGCTCCGCACTGCTAAAGCTAACTCTCTCTCCTCTGCTCTCATCCTTCTAGACCTATCGGCTGCCTTCGACACTGTGAACCATCAGATCCTCCTCTCCACCCTCTCCGAGTTGGGCATCTCCGGTGCGGCCCACGCTTGGATTGCGTCCTACCTGACAGGTCGCTCCTACCAGGTGGCGTGGCGAGAATCTGTCTCCTCGCCACGCGCTCTCACCACTGGTGTCCCCCAGGGCTCTGTTCTAGGCCCTCTCCTATTCTCGCTATACACCAAGTCACTTGGCTCTGTCATAACCTCACATGGTCTCTCCTATCATTGCTATGCAGACGACACACAATTAATCTTCTCCTTTCCCCCTTCTGATGACCAGGTGGCGAATCGCATCTCTGCATGTCTGGCAGACATATCAGTGTGGATGACGGATCACCACCTCAAGCTGAACCTCGGCAAGACGGAGCTGCTCTTCCTCCCGGGGAAGGACTGCCCGCTCCATGATCTCGCCATCACGGTTGACAACTCCATTGTTTCCTCCTCCCAGAGCGCTAAGAACCTTGGCGTGATCCTGGACAACACCCTGTCGTTCTCAACTAACATCAAGGCGGTGGCCCGTTCCTGTAGGTTCATGCTCTACAACATCCGCAGAGTACGCCCCTGCCTCACACAGGAAGCGGCGCAGGTCCTAATCCAGGCACTTGTCATCTCCCGTCTGGATTACTGCAACTCGCTGTTGGCTGGGCTCCCTGCCTGTGCCATTAAACCCCTACAACTCATCCAGAACGCCGCAGCCCGTCTGGTGTTCAACCTTCCCAAGTTCTCTCACGTCACCCCGCTCCTCCGCTCTCTCCACTGGCTTCCAGTTGAAGCTCGCATCTGCTACAAGACCATGGTGCTTGCCTACGGAGCTGTGAGGGGAACGGCACCGCAGTACCTCCAGGCTCTGATCAGGCCCTACACCCAAACAAGGGCACTGCGTTCATCCACCTCTGGCCTGCTCGCCTCCCTACCACTGAGGAAGTACAGTTCCCGCTCAGCCCAGTCAAAACTGTTCGCTGCTCTGGCCCCCAATGGTGGAACAAACTCCCTCAGGACGCCAGGACAGCGGAGTCAATCACCACCTTCCGGAGACACCTGAAACCCCACCTCTTCAAGGAATACCTAGGATAGGATAAAGCAATCCTTCTCACCCCCCCCCCTTAAATGATTTAGATGCACTATTGTAAAGTGGCTGTTCCACTGATGTCAGAAGGTGAATTCACCAATTTGTAAGTCGCTCTGGATAAGAGCGTCTGCTAAATGACTTAAATGTAATGTAATGTAAATGCACTTCTTGGTCAGATTTTAGTCAGAGATCATTTAATCTTGTCTTGTTTTAGTCAACTGAAATTATTTTTTATTTTTTTAGTTATAGTTTTTTTAGTCTATTTAGTCAGTTATAGTCTCCTCAATTGCAACTGAAAAATGTGTGTTTGACAAATATTTTAATCACTATTTCTGTTGACAAAATTAACACTGTTATAAACATATCGAATATTAGCTTTGGATGTTACCTGTGGCATGAATATTGCCTTTATAGGAACACTGGGAAATAGACTCTGCTAGTCAAACCCAGTGGTGCATTCATAATTCACAGACTAACACCTCTAAACCTGCTCCCCAAGCATACTCATCCATACAAAACACCTCTGAGCAGCCGGTGGAATAAAAACACTGCAGCCTGGGACAGAGCCAGACACAGAGACGTATCGACATATCAATAGTCTTTAATATTATGAATGTCATCAATGTTATAAGTAACCATGTTTCCATCCAGTCATTTATGTGAATAAATTACCTGGCGCACGAAAAAAAGTCATGACCGGGCTGATGGAAACATTAACAATTTGTTTGTTGGATATGGAAGGTGTCACGTTCTGACCTTAGTTCTGTTGTTATGTCTTTGTTTTAGTATGGTCAGGGCGTGAGTTGGGTGGGTTGTCTATGTTCCTTTTTCTATGTTTTGGGATTTTTGTGTTTGGCCTGGTATGGTTCTCAATCAGAGGCAGCTGTCAATCGTTGTCCCTGATTGAGAACCATACTTAGGTAGCCTGGTTTCACTTTTGAGTTGTGGGTGATTGTTTCCTGTTGTAATGTTTGTGTCACATTTCAGGACTGTTTCGGTTTTCGTTTGGATCATTCAACGGTGTTATTTTGTATTCTTTAGTGTTCAGTTTAATAAACTAAAACGGACACTTACCACGCTGCACATTGGTCCGATCTCTCCTCTCCTCCTCGTCAGAAGAAGAGGAGAACCGTTACAGTAGGATCTTCTTGAGGGTCTTATTCTGGTAAGATAATGGTCAATGCTTAGCTGTCATTTGACAAATACAAATAATATCGCTCTTATCCATAATAATCTCATAATGTACTCTACCCCCCACTCTTCTCTATGAGCTGTTGGCTAGAGCACATGTACCAAGACCAGAGTGAGGACATTTTCTATATAATGCAATAGTTTTTGTGACAACCATCAGTAGAGATGAAAGTGCGACGGAGACCCATTTAACTTGTATTTTTCATTCGTTACATGGTATTCTAACAGAAAGTTATTTTTATGTTAACTACGTCATCACGCATAGCCATTTACGCATGCAAATCTGTCGCAAATTGGATGGAAACCTAGCTAATTATGATGATTATTGAACAACAGGGCCTCCCGAGTGGCGCAGTGGTCTAAGTGGTCGTCCGGGTTAGGGGAGGGTTTGACCGTCAGGGATGTCCTTGTCCCATCGCGCATTAGAGACCCATGTGGCGGGCCGGGTGCAGTGCACGCTGACACGGTCGCCAGGTGCTTGGTGTTTCCTCTGGCACAATGGTGCGACTAGCTTCCGGGTTAAGTGGGCATTGTGTCAAGAAGCAGTGCGGCTTGGTTGGGTTGTGTTTTGGAGGACGCACAGCTCTCGAGTCCGTACTGGAGTTACATCAGTGAGACAAGACTGTAACTACCAATTGGATACCATGAAATTGGGGAGAAAAATAAAAAAAGATTATTGAACAACCTTTTCTCTGTAGGGAACTCAAACCTCTGAACTCGTTGTACTGTAACTATTGTACTGTATATAAGGATCTGAAGTTGAAGATTCAGGTGGTAGTTCATGAAATACTTACTGTATGTAGATCCAGTCCTCTCCACCTATGTCTACTCTAACATTCGCTACAAAACCTCCCTTCACACTCATGCGCTATAATGAAATCAGTTAAGCCCTCTGCAAATACTACGCTAGTTATGAATCTTTGTATTGTGATTATAACTGTTTATATGCCTCAATACAGTACTTAGAGTTGAGTGGAAAAGTTTAGTCTGATGTCACACCTCCCAGTAACCGTGTTTCCCCAGCCAGCTCAGCTCACCTACACAGCTTGTCCCTGGCACAGTAGCCCTGCAGGCTGAGGCAGTTGGGCTTGCCGTCTCTCTCCTCATAGGAACACGAGGGTACGATGGTCTTCCGCCGGCGCTCCCCACAGAGGGCATCGGAGCAGGGGCAGAAGAGCAGGGCAAAGCTGTACTCCTCTGGTACCCGCTCCAGAAAGCGTCGCAGCGCTCGGTGGCACTTCTGTCTGTTACAGCTGCCGTCGGAGCCCGGTGGCCGCTTGGTGCAGGACACAACATACTCCGACCTCAGAGAACCACACTTCTCATACAGACCACAGTCCTGGGCTGCCTTCAAACACTGGTTCTGCCCATCCAGAGGCAGAGAGGAAGCTGGGAGCAGAGGGAGAAAACACAGAAGAATGGAAGAAGGTGGTTGTGTTTTGGGAAAAGGGGCCATGAATAACAGAAAGGAAGACAAAACCATAAAATATATGATTCTGGAACGCAAAAACGTCCCAGACTGACATGGGGTGCGTTTGTAAATCCACTCTGGGGTGCCAGAGTGTGCTCAAGAGTGCGCCCTGGGCGTACGTAAATTCAGAGCGTTGTCAGATTGTCCGTTCGCGTTCAGAGCCCACACTGGACGATCGGACCGAGGAGTGGGGTTGATCCAAGCGTTCTGACCACACATTGACTGTCAAGCAGCCAAGCTAACAGGCTAACGTTGGCGGGCTTGCTAGCTGCTTCCAGACACTAATGAGATAACACCTCACTCTGACCATTTTACTCGCCCTAGCAGAGCAGTGGTGACTAACTGCTACTGGCAACAATTTAAATTCACTTTTTTTGCCGACGTTTACGGACACCGGCCATATCCCATGGGTGTTGAGCATTCGTAAATTGATCAGTTATTCTGCGCTCTGGAATATTCAGATGAGAGTGCTCTGAAATTGGAGTAGATAGCCAGAGCGAATTATTCAGAGATGTTTCAATAAGAGAGAGCTGTGTATTGACGGAGCAGTGAGCAGCATTTACCTGCCATGATGGAGGCCATGCGTGACATCTCTATGTGCCTCACAAACTCCACCTCCAGATCCTCATACGGAGACACCTCGTTCTCATCGTACACTGTGAAAACACAGAGGCCGTAAGGACAGAAACAACCTCACACGCACCAATACAATCGAACAGATAAAATACAAAACATAAACACAGTCAAACCCACCAGCGAATCTGACGGTCCAGTAGACCCTGAGGCAGAGCTCCTCCCGGCGGGAGCCGCGCTGACACTTGCAGGCCTGGAGGGGGTGGTAGTGCTGCAGGGCGCTCTGGGCCTCCAGGCACTCACGTCGGGCGTCTGGGCCCAGGGGCGACACAGCCTCCTCAGCAGCACAGTACTCTAGCACCCTGTACACCCCCATACAGCCCTCATCCTGCACACAGCCCCGCTCCGCCTCCAGACAGTCTATGGAGCCAGCCAGCACACTACCTGGAAGAGGTGGAAGATGGGGAACATTATTGTCTATTGTTCACCTGTGTTCCTGAACAGCTTATTTTTACAGATGAGAATTGTTCTGTCGGTTAACACCTGTGTCGTTCCACGAAAAGAGTGCCTTTTGTGTCCCTTTGATATTTTAAGTAGAAATTGTGCACCAATATTGAATGTTAAATACAGGTTATATTAAATGAAGTTCCCTTTAATATAGACCACGTGGAGAATTCAATGATTCTATCATTTTTTATATGAATAAAGACTTGCTAAAGTGTCCCTCCGTACACTATGGAAGATTTTAACCCACTTAACCCCAAACTTTCTCCAAGTTTTCACTATCATTGTAAAGCTGTAGTTATTTTTGTTTCCTTGATCAAGTCATTCATATATATATATATATATATATATATATATATATATATATATATTATACAGTCGTGGCCAAAAGTTGAGAATGACACAAATATACATTTTCACAAAGTCTGCTGCCTCAGTGTCTTTAGATATTTTTTTGTCTGATGTTACTGTGGAATACACAAGTATAATTACAATTATTTCAGAAGTGTCAAAGGCTTTTATTGACAATTACATGAAGTTGATGCAAAGTCAATATTTGTAGTGTTGACCCTTCTTTTTCAAGAACTCTACAATCCGCCCTGGCATGCTGTCAATTAATCAATTAACTTCTGGGCCACATCCTGACTGATGGCAGCCCATTCTTGCATAATAAATGCTTGGAGTTTGTCAGAATTTGTGGGGTTTTGCTTGTCCACCTGCCTCTTGAGGATTGACCACAGGTTCTCAATGGGTTTAAGGTCTGGGGAGTTTCCTGGCCATGGACCCAAAATATTGATGTTTTGTTCCCAGAGCCACTTCGTTATCACCTCAACATTGTTCGTCACCAAACTGTTCCTGGATGGTTGGGAGAAGTTGCTCTTGGAGGATGTGTTGGTACCATTCTTTATTCATGGCTGTGTTCTCAGGCAAAATTGTAAGTGAGCCCACTCCCTTGGCTGAGAAGCAACCCCACACATGAATGGTCTCAGGATGCTTTACTGTTGGCATGACACAGGACTGATGGTAGCGCTCACCTTGTCTTCTCCGGACAAGCTTTTTTACGGATGCCCCAAACAATCGGAAAGGGGATTCATCAGAGAAAATGACTTTACCCCAGTCCTTAGCAGTCTAATCCCTGTACCTTTTGCAGAATATCAGTCTGTCCCTAATACATTTCCTGGAGATGAATGACTTCTTTGCTGCCCTTCTTGACACCAGGCCATCCTCAAAGTCTTTGCCTCACTGTGCATGCAGATGCACTCATATCTGCCTGCTGCCATTCCTGTGCAAGCTCTGTACTGGTGGTGCCCCGATCCCACAGCTGAATCAACTTTAGGAGATGGTCCTGGCGCTTGCTGGACGTTCTTGGGCGCCCTGAAGCCTTCTTCACAACAATTGAACCGCTCTCCTTGAAATTCTTGTTGAACCGATAAATGGTTGATTTAGGTGCCATCTTACTGGCAGCAATATCCTTGCCTGTGAAGCCCTTTTTGTGCCAAGCAATGATGATGGCACGTGTTTCCTTGCAGGTAACCATATTTGACAGAGGAGGAAAGCACCACCCTCCTTTTGAAGCTTCTAGTCTGTTATTCAAACTCCATCAGCATGACAGAGTGATCTCCAGCCTTGTCCTCGTCAATACTCACACCTGTGTTAACGAGAGAATCACTGACATGATGTCAGCTTGTCCTTTTGTGGCAGGGCTGAAATGCAGTGGAAATGCTTTTTGGGGATTCAGTTAATTTGCATGGCAAAGAGTGACTTTGCAACTAATTGCAATTCATCTGATCACTCTTCATAACATTCTGGAGTATATGCAAATTGTCATCATACAAAACTGAGGCAGCAGACTTTGTGAAAATGTCTGACAAATATATATATATATATATATATATTTACCAGGTTACACTTTGCAAAAGTCACCGAATTGGTGGAAGGACCCACCTGTTTGACAATGAGCATCAGTGCTTATTTGTTGAAAAGCAAGACCCTAACATCAGAGGTGGGACAGAGACAGACAATCTACAAAACACTTCACTTCAGAGTATGTTCTATGAAGAACTGGTAGTTGTCAAGGATAAAGGCCAGGCAGAAGCACAGACCGAAGAGGTTGAGTAAAGCAGTGGCTAGCAATGCTTAACTGTCCTTTTTCTGTTCTCAGGGGGGACTTCAAATTCAGTTCATTTGTGGTAGCATTGAAATAGTTCCTGGCAAGTGGCAAATGCAGCTTTTTCCCTGAGGGCTTTAAGGATCAGACTACAAATGGAATCCGGATTTGCAGTTATATCCTCATTCAACATGTTTGTTGTACAGACTCTCTCTCTTGCTCACACCCACACATACCTGCAAACAAATAAATCTACTGTATAATACAGTACGACCATAAGCCCACACTCAACCACGCTCCTATATATACAAACACAAACACACAGAGGGGAATACTGATTATGGTTACGCACTTCAATTAAGCCCATGCTGGCTAGGAGCGCACAGCACAGCTGAAATCAAACTCCAGTGGCGCATGGTTACAATCACAGACGCCCCATGAGTTCCACATCTCACTCTGGCAGGAAACAAATCAAAAACAGATGGACACTCTCCGTCACCATAGGCAGGGGACCCTAGCAGACGAGGCCAGCAAGGCAAGCACATAAACTCTGGAGTTCCCACCAAGCTACAGGGTGATGAGGCATATAAAGTCAAGTTCACAATTGTTGGCACCATCGATAAAGATCAGCAAAAAAAGACAGTATAATTTTTTTTATTTTAAATACTGAGCAATATTGTATGCTCAATTTAAAAATATATATATATTATACTAATACAATTGACAATTTTAGTTTTTTACCATGTAATAGTTATTTTTTCTTAAAAAGAGGGGTTAAAATGATTGCCACCCCCGTTTTCAATACCTAAGCTTGCGAGGATAATAGCGCTAAGCCTTTTTCTAAAGTGTTTTATGAGATTGGAGAAACACTTTGGGAGGGATCTAAGACCGTTCCTCCATACAGAATATTTCCAGATCCTTGATATCCTTTGGACTGCCCTCTTTGATTCAGACCATAGGTTTTCAACCCCAATGAACAATTTAGATTTTGTGGTCAATGAACCATTTCTTTGTGGATTTTGATGTGTGCTTGGGTTTATTGTCTTGCTGGAAGATCTATTTGTGGCCAACCCACTGGGCACAAACGGATTGCATCAAAGTTGTTTCAACGTAATTTGTCAAAGATGTGGAATCTACATGGAAAATGCATTGGATTTGGAAAAAAAGTTATCAATGTCAGCTGTTGTTTTGAGGGTGACCTTTTTTTTAAAGAGAATTATATATTTTATTTATTAATTTTCTGTTTTACAAACAGACAGATAATTACAGCAAACAGTACATCAAGAATACCCCCCAACCCCTCAACAGGACACGGAAAGAAAGAAAACAGAACACAACAGAACACAAAATTGGCACCTTGCTTCATTGATATTTAACATACTCTACAGTATAAGGATTATGCTTGTCATTAAAAAATAATTACTATGGAACAGGGCTGGTTGCAGGTTGTATGTTGTGTTGCCCATTCTCACGTGAAAGATACGCTATAAAGGGCTGTCATATCTTCACGAATGCATTAGATCTGCCAGAGATATCATGGCGAATTTGTGGGTGGCACTTCAACCACAGGATTATGTCATCATGGTAACCAAATTTCAACATTGACAAACCTTGTATTAAAGATGTGCAATTTGTACCTGCAAAAATAAAGTTTGATCTTCAACCTTGTTTCCACTGGGCTGAGCCTCCTACTGGAGAATGTATCTATTTACAGCTTCCCTTTGGTCTTCCATCCAGGGTTTTAACCAAGCCCAGCTTAGCTATGATATTTCACACTGACTATCGCCAATGTGCTATTGTGAGAATTATAGTTCAAAAACCAAAATAGATTCCCTGTTGCTACCGAAGTCTTTCCAAAGGGTAGGTTCAACAGAGTAAATGAAATGTGACCATACTTTATCCATCATACTGTCTACTGAGTGTACAAACCATTGGTGTATATCATCAATTATGTTAATTAGGTCTACGTAGCATTTGCAAAGTCATCAACTACTATTTTTTTTTAAATTCTACCCAGAATTCAAATAAAAATAGACAATACAATAGGCTCAGGGATTCAAGCTCTGGTTGATTTCAAATGTAATGATATTTAGTGATATTGAATTGTGTTTGGTTGTCTGCAGCGCCAGCTGTGCCACCAGAGACTCTGGGTTCGCAACCAGCCGTGACCGGGAGGTCCGTGGGGTGACGCACAATTGGCCCAGCATCATCCAGGTTAGGGAGGGTTTGGCCGGTAGGGATATTCTTGACTCATCGCGCACCATCGACTCCTGTGGCGGGCCGGGCGCAGTGCTAACCAAGGTTCAAATCAATTTATTTGTCACATACACATGGTTAGCAGATGTTAATGCGAGTGTAGCGAAATGCTTGTGCTTCTAGTTCCGACAATGCAGTAATAACCAACGAGTAATCTAACCTAACAAATCCAAAACTACTACCTTATACACACAAGTGTAAAGGGATAAAGAATATGTACATAAAGATATATGAATGAGTGATGGTACAGAATGGCATAGGCAAGATGCAGTAAATGGTATTGAGTACAGTATATACTTATGTTAAGGGATTTTTTGACTATGTATACATTTCAATCAGGACTGACTAATCAGAATACTATTATGTTACTGTATATGTATCAATTTTCTTTTTATCCTAGTACTGAATATAATGTGTGTAATTAAAATCAAGAAGTAGAACAATGACTGTCTGTTCCTTGGTAGAAATGAATGAACTTATCGCCAGACTGGCTAGAATGCTTATCTACACATGCAGACCTTTGCTCGGGTCATAAATTATCTAAGTCTTGAGAACTATACAGCCATTGTACTGGAGCGGAGATGAGACGTGGTAGTACGAAAACTAATGACGTCATTTTCAGTTTATAACCTGTGGTAAACTGTATCATGTTCAGTACTCTCGAGAATAAACGCTGCTGGTTGATTTTGAGACTGGTCTCTGTCCATTTTATGCAAATAAGAGTCTTACAAATTCTCAGGAATTGACAGTGTTTAATTTTAATTGGGTATTAAAACATATAGGAATTAAATTCCTGTAACAACATATGAGATGAGTAATGTAGGGTATGTAAACAAAGTGGCATAGTTTAAAGTGGCTAGTGACACATGTATTACATAAAGATGCAGTAGATGATAGAGTACAGTATATACATATACATATGAGCTGAATAATGTAGGGTATGTAAAACATTATATTAAGTAGCATTGTTTAAAGTGGCTAGTGATATAATTTACATCAATTCCCATTATTAAAGTGGCTGGAGTTGAGGCACTATGTTGGCAGCAGTCACTCAATGTTAGTGGTGGCTGTTTAACAGTCTGATGGCCTTGAGATAGAAGCTGTTTTTCAGTCTCTCGGTCCCTGCTTTGATGCACCTGTACTGACCTCACCTTCTGGAGGATAGCGGTGTGAACAGGCAGTGGCTCAGGTGGTTGTTGTCCTTGATGATCTTTATGGCCTTCCTGTGACATCGGGTGGTATATGTGTCCTGGAGGGCAGGTAGTTTGCCCCCGGTGATGCGTTGTGCAGACCTCACTACCCTCTGGAGAGCCTTACGGTTGTGGGCGGTGCAGTTGCCGTACCAGACGGTGATACAGCCCGACAGGATGCTCTCGATTGTGCATCTGTAGAAGTTTATGAGTGCTTTTGGTGACAAGCCAAATTTCTTCAGCCTCCTGAGGTTGAAAAGGTGCTGCTGCGCCTTCTTCACGATGCTTTCTGTGTGGGTGGACCAATTCAGTTTGTCTGTGATGTGTACGCCGAGGAACTTAAAATTTACTACCCTCTCCACTACTGTCCCATCGATGTGGATAGGGTGCCAGGTGCACGGTGTTTCCTCCGACACATTGGTGAGGCTGGCTTCCGGGTTGGATGGGCGCTGTGTTAAGAAGCAGTGCGGCTTGGTTGGGTTGTGTATCGGAGGACGCATGACTTTCAACCTTCGTCTCTCCCAAGCCCGTACGGGAGTTGTAGCGATGAGACAAGATAGTAGCTACTACAACAATTGGATACCACGAAATTGGGGAGAAAAAGGGGTAAAATTCAAACAAACAAATCTTTAATGTTTTGGCCATTTTGCTTCCACTGGTCCTGGGGCCTTTCGTTGAGGTCAACGGCATCATTAATGTTACCCAGTACCAGGACATTTTAGCCAAAAAACCTGGTTGCCTCTGCCAGGAGCCTGAAACTTGGCCACAAGTGGAAATCATGAAAATCCACATTTTGCAATGGCCATCTCAGTCTCCAGGCTTGAACCCGTGATTTGAATAGAAGAGGGCAGTCCGTAAAACAGTCAAAGGACGTCAAGGATCTGGAAAGATTCTGTACGGAGGAATGTTCTAAGATCCCTCCCAATGTGTTCTCTAATCTCATAAAACATTTTAGAAAATGGCTCAGTATCATTATCCTCCCAAGGTGAGGTATTGAAAGATATTGAAAACAGAGGTGTCAAAATGATTGGCACCCATCTTTTTTAGAATTGTTTCTGTTACTTGTTGAACAAAATGTTTAGCGCAATTCTATTTGTATAAAATAATATAATTGTGTTTAGCATACAATACAGCTCAGTATTTGTATTATTTATTTCAGACTTTTTTGCTCATCTTTATCAATGGTGCCAATAAATTTGACCAAGCATGTAAGTGTAACTGATAATATTAATGACACCAAGTACTTAAATACATTCATATTAAACTAAATGCAAGATGTGCATCTTTATGAAATCCAGAACGCCATACACATCCTAATGAAACATGTACAAATGAATAATCACATTCTAAACTCATTTGATAGTTTGGGGAATATGGAGACCTTGGGGAATACGGAGACCTTGGGGAATACGGAGACCTTGGGGAATACGGAGACCTTGGGGAATACGGAGACCTTGGGGAATACGGAGACCTTGGGGAATACGGAGACCTTGGGGAATACGGAGACCTTGGGGAATACGGAGACCTTGGGGAATACGGAGACCTTGGGGAATACGGAGACCTTGGGGAATATGGAGACCTTGGGGAATATGGAGACCTTGGGGAATACGGAGACGAGCCAGCATGTTCATACAGATGAGAGCGCTGCCCTTTTCAAAGTCATCTGGTAACAGAGAGAAGTTATTGGATTGATTGAAATGTGAACAACATTAATTCCCAAAGAGTTAAACTCGTCAGTTTGCATTGCTATTGTTGTCCTTCAGCTATCGCCATGTCATGTCCCTAGCAAAGTGTGGTGGTTGAGGCACAAGTGATAGGAGATGTGACACACACACACACACACACACAATTGTGAGTTCTTGACACATAATAAAGTAATATCACAGAAAAGCAGGCGGGGCCCGAGGCTTAGGTTGTGCAATTAAACAGCCTGCCAGTAATCTCCATTATGGGCAGTGGTTTGTTCATTTACTCTCCACTCCAGCATGTATGCTCCCTAAGGCTGACCAGGCCCAAGATAGACACCATCAGCAACATTTGTTTCAGAAGGCCTATCTTAATACACAGGCACATAATTAGAACCCATGTCAGGTACAGACCAGCTCGGTTAAATCTTGTCAGGCAGAGAAGTTCTAATTATGGTAATAACTTGAGCGTTCTTTATTGGCACGATGATGAAGAGTCGCCACGCTACATTGGGCAGTTTCACTTACGACAAAATGGGTGGGGTGGAGGAGGGAAGGGGTGTGATGGGTGAAAAGTAAGGGGTAAAAAAAAAATCTTAAGAGTGAGGAGGAGGGATGACCACCTGTGATATGTGAGGCTTCATGTGCACTATTGATTTCTCAGTGGGGCGATTTATAGAATTTGTAAGGCAAAGCTGATGGCTTGCCAGCTCAGTGACCCGCCTTAGGTTAATGTCAGAAGAGCAGCACCACACCGCATATCAACACACACGCAGGCCCACACACTGAACCACATCATTTAAAGTAAACACACATTTACTTAACCATCCGTTCTCACCGCGAAATAGTTAGTTAAACACATAAAAACCACTACATTGCCTAGCAACATAAGAGGACAAGCAACCAGAGGGAGCAGTTCCGCAACCAATGAATTCCACCATCTAGCCTCTCTCGTCTACAACAGTTCCTTAGAGGGGTCTTGGTAACCATTTTGTAAACATGGAAACGCTGGAGGAGTTTCAGGATCTAATATGCTCAGCGCTCACCCAGGGCACACCAGCCTTGTTTTACTGGGGTAATTGAGGGTAGAATATTGGATAACTCTGTTACAAACATAGGGGCTAAAAAGGAACAAAATGAAATAAATGAGCTCAACCTCAGTGAACTCTGTAAATTGGTGATGATGACAGACATGTCGGGAGGGCTGGGGTCCACTTCAGAGCTTCTCACTCCCGGGGTTTACATATCACAGGGCTACAAGGTCGGCCCAGTATACGGTTTCAAAAACAACTCCGTACCATGGGGGAAAGACATGGAAATACACTTTATTTAAAAAATAATGAGAAGAGCACACAGTAGGCGAGACGGAGGGATATTGTAACACCTTGAATTTCTTCAAACAGAAACAAGTTAGAGTGATAAAATTTTCGTAGTACATGCCCATTTAGGTTCTCTCCCGAAGCCACATATCTCACTCTTTTTATGGGCAAATGTTTGTTTTTGGGGGTGAAAGTAGTTTTTTACACCTGCAATAATTTTCTTATACTGTACTGAGTATTAACGTCCAAAAATCCAAACTAGCATAATTGTCAGCACTATCTGCAAAAAAAAGGGTATTCTTTTTTTCTCTCTTCTTTTTTCACATAACATAAGTGTTTGGGGTGAAAAAACAACATTTTACCAAGAAAAAGACATAAATATGAAAACATGTACATTACAGTCAATAGGTACAGTAGTTGCGGCATCTGGGTGTCCACAGAGGACATTTTGTGATAAGCTCTTATTTAGCTCATTGAATGTGAAAAGATTCTTACACAGTCCTGACAACTCACTTAACTATTCCTGAGATATTCACTTACTAGAAGAAAATCTGATTAACAAACTTCACAGAAATGATCATTCCTAATTACACATACTTATTTTCAAATGTCCATAAAATGTACACATTTTGACGGCGGCCATTTTTTAAGAACCCGTAAGATAAAGTTGTCAAGGTCACACCCCCACACGTGTGGAATCATTGAAAAGACAAGAATATCCTCTCAAAGGGACAACAGCACCTAGTACAGTGGCTTGTATGACAGAGATACGGACCAAGAACTGACGTCCACTTTAGAGGACAAAAATGAATTGATGGGTCTCAGGAGGCTGGATATATGTTGGCTAAACATTGACACGATTGTCATCTCACTATTGTTGTCACTGTGATTTTAACTTACATCTGAATAGTATGATGATAACCTAACTATATTATATACAACTTATTTGGTACTCTACAGACTTTAAATAACAATGGGGACCTGTAGAGTACCAAATAAGTTGTATATAATATAGTTAGGTTATCGTCATACTATTCAGATGTTTTGAGAGAAACAGAATGGCCATCCACAAACATGGGTGTCACTGTAAATAATGTTACGTACTTAGAAAGGCTTATATTTCTTGCGAAATCATCACATATGTCTATGATAATATGATCATTCATAAACATGAATGATTTTGAAGTCAACATTTTACTGCAGTGGGCTAAATCAGGATCAGCGTGATTCTTGGTGGTCTTAAACAAATCGACTTTGAAGCAAAAGTATACACCTCACACACATGGTTATGGGCTTTAAAAAAGAAGACACCTGTACCATGTCAGATATAGAGTTGAAATGTATTCCATTTTGAGTTTGCATCCCTATGGTACACTTTATACACATCTGTGAAGACTGAAATATAACAAAACTGTTGGACATAGAAACACCAGATTTTCATTGTTAAAAAAAATAGTCCTCTTTATTAATTATTCAATTCTGAAAAATATTAATAACATTCCACCCATGAGGGCCAAAAAGGGTACTTTTGCTCATTGACTGCAGGAAAGAGCGGCGTGGATTTATTTGGTTTATTGTTTAGGTGTTATATTTGATCCCAGCAACTGTTACAATTGCCCCTGGCACGAGTGAAAATGTAATGTCCGGACTCTACTTTTCAAATTAATATCAATATATTGATCCAACTAGTGTGGTCACGATAACAGAATTTTGACTTGGATACAAAGACAAGGTTAAGTATCACGATACTCGATACCATCACAATACTCAATACCAAAACAGTACCAAAACGATACCATGCAAAAAAAAAGAAAGCATATTAGCCAAAGTCACAGAATGGCACTTGATCCTAACAGAAACTCAGCTGCTCCTCTGATCAATCGTTTAAGTTCAATATCATTATATTTTTTACGTCAACATTTTCCAGAGACAGCCATGTATGCATTAATGAATCAATTACACAATCAATTTGACTTTGTTTTTACCAACTTAAACCTAATTACATAAAAACATAATGGTAATCATGTATTTCAATAGCAAATCTCTATTGATAAACTGGGTAATCAAGATGTAGTCTAGGCCTATTCACAATATAGGTGAATGAGTATTCAATAGGAGTGTGTGCATGCATTGAGTGATTGAGCTTATTTTGGCTGATTTCATGGGGCTACAGACAGATGACAAACAATCTGTTTCCCTTCTATTTGGGACTTATTTTACTGTACTGATCAACAACATTAGCATACATCTGCCTCTTTAACCAGCAATGACGTCATTCACGGGGCAAGAGAGAAGCGGCCCATCGGAGCCCTATGCACATACACAGTCAGTTCACTGAGGCAATAGATCATCTTAGGGAGAGACGTGAGACGGGGACCGATTAAATGAATGAATAAAGTTTTGGTGGCTTTGAAATCAGCATATTTTCCATTATGGTTTGAATATTATCACAAACAAAGTACCTCGATATAGCGAAGTGGCGGTCATGAAATTTTGTCAGCCGGTGATTGCCAAGCAAATAACTGCCGGTCTCACGGTAATTGACCGTTAATTAACATAAACACATTTAGCATCTCCTGTCTTCCATGCTCAGCCTACAAGCCACTGATGCAGACCTTTGGAACATCTACATTTTAAAAAGTCTAATAAATCCATGTAATATAACCTACACCATCACAATAAATCCATTCTAAATTTCAGACTGGTCTAAAGAAACATGATATGAAGAAAATGTAGTCTATTTCAGAAGAACAGAATAGACCACTCTGAGGTTTCCTTATGTTGGGCTCCCGAGTGGCGTAGCGTTCTAAGTCGCTGCATCTCAGTGCAAGAGACGTCACTGCAGTCCCTGGTTTGAATCCAGGCTGTATCACATTCAGCCGTGATTGGGAGTCCCATAGGGCGGCGCACTATTGGCCCAGTGTCGTCCGGGTTTGGCCCGGGGTAGGCCGTCCATTGTAAATGAGAATTTGTTCTTAACTGACTTGCCTAGTTAAATCAAATTAAATAAAATGTTAGGCTGATCTGGCTATGGCTGTGGGCTACACTAGTTTATTTAGCGGACAAGATTTGCTTAGAATTCTGTGTCATTATTTTATTATATGATATATTTTATATTTTCTAGTATGAGGAATACAATTGAACATAGCGGAATAAAGGTTTAGGGAGTTGTCACGCCTTGGTCTTAGTATTTTTTGTTTTAGTTAATTAGTTGGTCAGGCCAGGGTGTGACATGGGTTTATTGTTTGTTGTAATTCTTAGTGGGGTTTTTTAGTTATTGGGATTGTAGCTGATTAGGGGTGTGTGTTACATAGGTTTGGCTGCCTGAGGCGGTTCTCAATCAGAGTCAGGTGATTCTCGTTGTCTCTGATTGGGAACCGTATTTAGGTAGCCTGGGTTTCACTTTGTATTTCGTGGGTGATTGTTCCTGTCTCTGTGTTAGTGTTCAGGTTTTTCATGTTCCGCTTGTTGTTTTCGTTATTTCAAGTATTCGTCTTTTGTCTATTAAAAACATGAGTAACCAACACGCTGCATTTTGGTCCGACTCTCTTTCGACAAACGAAGAACGCCGTAACAGGAGTGCGCACGTGTTGAGCGGTTAGCAAAGAAACAGGCACTCCTATATGCTTAATTTAGAGTTATTTATGTAACTTTAGTTGTGATACAAATGTTGGGCTATATGTTTCGATTTTTAATACATTCTAAGGCTGCATCATGCGACTCTAAAGATGACTTGAAACAAGTTGCATGGAAGGCATGAGCTCTGTTTTGTTTTTTTTTGCTCAGGCTGTACACACTTCATCAGTCTCTCATTTACAATTTGACAAGCATTTGATAATGACTCGAATTTCCCGGCGGCATCTCCTTTGTGTGGCCGTAATGCCCCTTAAAAAAAATCCATGCCGTTTGTGGCCAGTGGGCTTTATGTCCTTGGGCTGAAAATAATAATAATAATTCCCTTGTCCCAGCTGCGTGCTCTGAAGAACCTCTCACTCACATGGCTCTCTGTCACATGATCGGGTCTTTCTCACGGGCTACAAGTGAAGACGCAACTGCGCGCATCCTTATCCAATTCCGAGGAGCATGTGAAGATATAGGAAGAACTGTACACATTTACTTTTCGTCAGCCAACAAGACGAGTAGACCTAACGAACAGCAAAAGCACTAGCCTATTTCAATCTACTTTCCCCCACAATACAAAAGTTGACCTATTCTATTCTGTGCGAGAAATAAATATTCCAAACATAGCCTGGGAGAGTTGTGGGATGCGATAGATCCCAAGTGAATACAACCACTAGCATCAAAAAAAAAAAATTTAAGTAATGAGGTTGACGCAACAGATCAGAACATTTAGCTTAAAATGTTGAGAAACTATTAGGCTATTTCTTCACATTATACACGCAGCAATGCGCACACAGCAGTAGACTATAAGGGCAAATGTTCCATTGGCAGGAAAATACCATTCTCAAAATTTACCACAAATGCGATTATGTATGTAAAGCTTTTATTATAAAGGTGCATTTTTATGGTGAAAATGATCTTCCCCAAACTTGAAACTCCCGCTGCATACAGTGCCTTGCGAAAGTATTCGGCCCCCTTGAACTTTTCGACCTTTTGCCACATTTCAGGCTTCAAACATAAAGATATAAAACTGTATTTTTTTGTGAAGAATCAACAACAAGTGGGACACAATCATGAAGTGGAACGACATTTATTGGATATTTCAAACTTTTTTAACAAATCAAAAACTGAAAAATTGGGCGTGCAAAATTATTCAGCCCCCTTAAGTTAATACTTTGTAGCGCCACCTTTTGCTGCGATTACAGCTGTAAGTCGCTTGGGGTATGTCTCTATCAGTTTTGCACATCGAGAGACTGACATTTTTTCCCATTCCTCCTTGCAAAACAGCTCGAGCTCAGTGAGGTTGGATGGAGAGCATTTGTGAACAGCAGTTTTCAGTTCTTTCCACAGATTCTTGATTGGATTCAGGTCTGGACTTCGACTTGGCCATTCTAACACCTGGGTATGTTTATTTTTGAACCATTCCATTGTAAATTTTGCTTTATGTTTTGGATCATTGTCTTGTTGAAAGACAAATCTCAGTCCCAGTCTCAGGTCTTTTGCAGACTCCATCAGGTTTTCTTCCAGAATGGTCCTGTATTTGGCTCCATCCATCTTCCCATCAATTTTAACCATCTTCCCTATCCCTGCTGAAGAAAAGCAGGCCCAAACCATGATGCTGCCACCACCATGTTTGACAGTGGGTATGGTGTGTTCAGGGTGATGAGCTGTGTTGCTTTTACGCCAAACATAACGTTTTGCATTGTTGCCAAAAGTTCAATTTTGGTTTCATCTGACCAGAGCACCTTCTTCCACATGTTTGTAAGTCGCTCTGGATAAGAGCGTCTGCTAAATGACTTAAATGTAAATGTAATGTAATGTTTGGTGTGTCTCCCAGGTGGCTTGTGGCAAACTTTAAACGACACTTTTTATGGATATCTTTAAGAAATGGCTTTCTTCTTGCCACTCTTCCATAAAGGCCAGATGTGTGCAATATACGACTGATTGTTGTCCTATGGACAGAGTCTCCCACCTCAGCTGTAGATCTCTGCAGTTCATCCAGAGTGATCATGGGCCTCTTGGCTGCATCTCTGATCAGTCTTCTCCTTGTATGAGCTGAAAGTTTAGAGGGACGGCCAGGTCTTGGTAGATTTGCAGTGGTCTGATACTCCTTCCATTTCAATATTATCGCTTGCACAGTGCTCCTTGGGATGTTTAAAGCTTGGGAAATCTTTTTGTATCCAAATCCGGCTTTAAACTTCTTCACAACAGTATCTCGGACCTGCCTGGTGTGTTCCTTGTTCTTCATGATGCTCTCTGCACTTTTAACGGACCTCTGAGGCTATCACAGTGCAGGTGCATTTATACGGAGACTTGATTACACACAGATGGATTGAATTTATCATCATTAGTCATTTAGGTCAACATTGGATCATTCAGAGATCCTCACTGAACTTCTGGAGAGAGTTTGCTGCACTGAAAGTGAAGGGGCTGAATAATTTTGCACGCCCAATTTTTCAGTTTTTGATTTGTTAAAAAAGTTTGAAATATCCAATAAATGTCATTCCACTTCATGATTGTGTCCCACTTGTTGTTGATTCTTCACAAAAAAATACAGTTTTATATCTTTATGTTTGAAGCCTGAAATGTGGCAAAAGGTCACAAAGTTCAAGGGGGCCGAATACTTTCGCAAGGAACTGTATGTATGCCAGTTAGGCTCTACACCCATTGTAAAGCAGCTTAATTTTAAGAAGTTATTTGTCTACTTTAGTTGTGATACAAACCTTATCAAAACATATAGTCCTCTTTGCTAGGCAACATGAGGTTTGAGACTATGATTTGAAAAAAAGTGATAGGCTAATAGTGTCACCCATCAGACTATTCTTGATTTAATCCTGTCTTTACATATACTAAACAATATATGTGTAAGGTTCTGCTTTTATTTTCTAAGTCAACCTTTTGATCATTTTCTTTGTGTTCTTGAACATAGCCCTGTTTATTTGTATTCTGGAACGTAGCCCTGTCTTTTATTTTTCTTAATTGATTTCACCTGTGTTCGTTTCTCACCTGATCTCATCAGCTCCCTATTTACTTCAGTTCTTTCTGTTTGTATGTTTGTGAGGTATCGTTTGTTTTGAACTACCTACATGTGTTTGATCATTGCCTGCCCGTGACCATGATTCCTGCCTTCTGCAAAGGCTTAATGAACATCTGCCATGCTCTGCGTGTGAATCTACACCTTTTTCTCCCTGAGTATTCATTACAATATGTGTGAAATTTGTCTTGATTTAGAACGGATGATTATCATGCACCGGTCTTGAAACGGGCAGGGGGAAAAAATACATGTCATCAATGCACTTACATAGCGAATGGAGGACTCCGTGGTTCATTTTCATGCCAGCCAGGTAAGCTATACACCTGTTGTAAAGCGAACCAATGTTCTTAATATTAGGAAAGTTGGGAAATAAATATTGTAGGTCTAACCTAAAGAAAACTGATGGGATCCTCCTCTTTCTAATAGAGGCCATCACTCTGTTTTCTCACGCAATTGTATAACCTATAGAAATGTTGCGCAACATAAGCTCATGTTTGATTAGATTTTCGATTACATTTGCATTGATGTCAGAGTGATTAGAGGGACAACATAGTGCTGAGTATCATGCAGTTATCAAGTTTGGTAGGCTACTAATAACCATAAGGAGCATTAGAGCTCGGAGAAGCCTAATGACCATGACTAAATGGTCACATGGAATTTGACTGCCATCATGACTCGTGACCGCCGGTGTGGCGGTAATACGGTCACCGGTCATCATAACAGGCCTACCTGGGTAGTGAATTTATGTTCGCTTCAGCTGTGAACTACCAAGGAAAGTTATCATACAAAGCTGGAAGCTACTGGTATCTTCTTGCATTGTAAAGTGTTTTGCAAAACAGCAATTAACAGTTTCTACATGCCGTGTTGCATTATTCAAGTGTGTTAACTTCTGTGCAGCGGGGATTAGCTCATGTGGGGATTAACTCATGATGCAGCCCATACACCCAGTGCAGGCTAAATGGAGCAGGCACGGTGCACTATAACTGGGTCATCGGCTGGGCTAATAGACAGACGTGATCCATGAGACACATTTGACAGAAGTACAGAAAGTAACAGAAATTGTTGTACCGAACCGTTTTTTGTCATGTTCTAGTATGGCAGTCTTGGGTAAGACGAAGGGAGGAGGGTGTGTCTCTGTTAAAAACAGCTGGTGAACAATCTCTAATATAAAGGAAGTCTCAAGTTTTTGCTCGCCTGAGTAAGAATACCTCATGATAAGCTGCAGACAATACTATTTACCAAGAGAGTTTATCAATATTTTTCATAACTGTCTGTCTATTTACCACCACAAACTGATGCTGGCACTAAGACCGCACTCTACGAGATGTACAGGACCATAAGCAAACAAGACAATGCACATTCAGAGGCTGCGTTTTTCGTGGCCTGTGATTTTCATGCAGGGAAACTGAAATCTGTTTTACCTCATTTTTACCACGTTTTTACCAGCATGTTAACTGTGCAACTACAGTTGACAAAACTCTAGATCACCTTTACTCTACACACAGAACCACATACAAGGCCCTCCATTTGGCAAATCAGACCATAACTCTATCTTCCCGTTTCCTGCTTACAAGCAAAAACTCAAACAGGAAGTACCATTGACTCGCTCAATACAGAAGTGGTCCGATGAAGCGGATGCTAAGCTACAGGACTGTTTCACTAACACGGACTGGAATATGTTCCAGGATTCATCCGATAACATTGAGGAGTTTACCACATCAGTCACTGGCTTCATTAATAAGTGCATCAATGACATTGTCCCCAAAGTAACCATACGTACATACCCCAACCAGAAGCCATTGATTACAGGCAACATCCGCACTGAGCTGAAGGCTAGAGCTGCCGCTTTCAAGGAGCGACTTCCGACGTGCCCTCAAACAGACAAAGCATCAAGAGAGGACTAAGAATGAATCCTGCTACACCGGCTTTGACGCTCAATGGATATGTCAGGTCTTGCAAACTATCACAGCTTACAAAGGGAAACAGCCCTGGGATGCCAAGTGACGCAAGCCTACAGGGTTAACAATACCTTCTATGCTTGCTTTGAGGCAAGCAACCCTGAACCATGCTTGAGATCACCAGCTGATTCAGAAAGACTGTGATCTTGCTCACCATAGCCAATGTGAATAAGACCTTTAAACGGGTTAACATTCACAAGGCCATGGGGCCAGATGGAATACCAGAACGCATACCTTAGAGGTAACTGGCAAGTGTCTTCACTGACATTTTCAACCTATCCTTCACCTGGTCTATTAAACCAACTTGTTTCAAGCAGACTACTCGAGTCCCTGTGCCCAAGAATGCCAAGGTAACCTGGCTAAATGACTATGGCCCCATAGCACAACTATAGCCATGAAATGCTTTTAACCATTGGTCATGGCTCACATCAACACCATCATCTCAGAAACCCTGGACCCACTCCAATTCACATACCGCCCCAACAGATCCACAGTGTGGAGTACAAATCTATATTGTACCCCACACTGTCCTCACCCACCTGGACAAAATGAATACCTATTTAAGAATGCTGTTCATTGACCCTAACTCAACATTTAAAACCATAGTCACCTCCAAGCTCATCGCCAAGCTCAGGACCCTGGGACTGAAAACCTTCCTGTCTAGCCATGTTATTTTTACTTGTCATTGTTGTTCTGTATTCACTGTGTATTTATTCATCCTGTCACTATTTAATTTTTTGGTTTTCTTTAACTCTGCATTGTTGAAAAAGGACCCGTAAGTACGCATTTCACTGTTAGTCTACACCTGTTGTTTTACGAAGCATGTAACAAATAACGTTTGATTTGATCCCGGACGCGTAGAAAGCTGTTCCCCGTTCACACTTCGGCCAATCAGATCACGCCTCTCGGTTCCTACTCCCTGCTTACAAGCAGCAATTCAAGAGGAAGCCACCAACACAGAGAATAGTAAGGCGCTGGACAGAGGCAGACTCAAATCTGCAGGACTGTTATGAGAACATTGGCTGGAATTGTTTTCAAAGATTCATTCGCCCAGGACTCATTGATCAACATTGAGGAATATACAGTCAATAACTGGCTTCATTAGAAAATGCATTGATTATGTTGTACCCACAATAACAATCCGGACCAAACAAAACCAAATACCCTGGATGAATGGAGAAATCAGTGCTGCGAGCCCAAAGTACAGCATTCAAAGTCAGCAGAAAGAACCTCGTTGACTCGGTGGCGTGTGATGTGTACAAGGCAAGCAGGTATGAGCTCCGCAAATCCATTGGGGACGCAAAAAGACAATACAAACTCAAACTTCTTCAACAACTCAGACACCTGAAGGGACACGTGGCAAGGATGACAGACTATCATGGACTACAAAGGCAAATCCAGCAGTGTTGTGCCCATTTAAGAACATTCTATGCTCTCCTTTGAGGCAGACAATACCAAGCCATCCAGGAAGGCTCTCGCTGCTCCGGACGACCAGGTGTTTTCGCTCTCTGAGGTTGACGTGAGGAAAACTCTAAAAATAGTTAATACCCAAAATGCTGCCAGCCCAGATGGCATCCCTGGCCGCGTGCTGACCAGCTGGCAAGCGTCTTCTCGGACATCATCAACCTGTCCCTGTCCCAGGCTGTAGTCCCCACTAGCTTCAAGGAGACCACCATTGTTCCAGTGCCCAAGAAAACCAAGGTGGCATGCCCAAATGACTATCGCCAAATTGCATTCCCCCCGGTCATCATGAAGTGCTTTGAGGCACATTGGACCCACTCCAATTTAGCTACCACTCCAACAGATCCACGGAAGATGCCATTTCCATCGCTATTCATACGGTTGTAACACATCTGGACAAGAGGGACACCTACAGTATGTGAGAATGCTGTTCATTGACTACACTTCAGCATTCAACACTATTGTTCTCTCCAAGCTCGACACCAAGCTCAGTGCCCTGGGTCTGGACACCACCCTCTGGAACAGGATCCTGGACTTCCTGACAGGAAGACCACAGGCTGTGAGGATTTGCAACAACAACCCCTCTACATTGAATCATAACACAGGGGCCCCCCAGGGGGCTGTCCTCACTCCCTGTTCACCCACAACTGCATGGCTTTGCATGACACCAACTCCATCATCAAGTTTGCTTATAGAGAGGAGGTAAGTGAACTGGCATTGTGGTGCCAGGACAACAACCTCACCCTCAACGTTAGCAAAACAAAGTTGATTGTTTACTTCAGGAAGCAGAGAAGGAAACACTTCAACGGGACTGCAGGAGAGAGTCAACAGTTTTAAGTTACTTGGAGTCCACTTCACCAAGGACTTGACATGGAACAAAAACACCACCACACTTGTCAAGAGGGTGCAAAAGTACATCTACTTCCTAAAGTGGCTGAAGAAATGTTGCATGCCACCCTGGCACTGTTAATTCATCAACAAAAATTGAGGATTCGTCAAACACTTATTTTTCAGTGGAAATTAACGAGACTATAACCCAGCAAGCACATAATGTTCTGAGAACCATATGTTGGTGAGAGACTGGTGAGAGCGTAGTTGTCCTATGGCTTTTTTGCATACATCCTTCCCACAACTTTCTGGGAATGGTGCAGGATAGTTGCTTGCCGTTGGACTATTCTCATTACATTCAAGGAACTTGACAAAAAACAATGTTGTATTGGTATTTCAATACTTCAACAGAACGTTTCCTAAAAGTTCAAACCTTCAAATAACCATCATTTTCATTTTCGTTTTTCATTTTACCTTTCAGGAGACTTAAGGCTTTGTTCCCAGAACCAATGGGAAACTCAAAACCTAAAAAAAAACACAACTTCCAAGGAACCTAATGTGCTAGCTGGGAACTAACTGAATAGACCCAGAAAGGTCAGTTACCTGAAACGAGAAGAGACTAAATTATCTCTGTGACTAAATTCTGACGAAGTGTACTGGACAGTACTGATAAGCAGAATTAATATTAGCAGCACATGTGCGCAGCACAGTTTTGTTCAGGGGTGGGAAGGACGCGCCACATACCTATGTAGAACCAACATGCCTCTCTGACATGTTGAATAAGGAATAACATTGGTTCTATTCATAGTATTTCCATCTGCAATGTGGAAGATTATTTTGCAACTGAACGTGGCCCTGGCACAGAAAGAAAGGAAAAGGGATCGCAAAAAGAATGATTGACTAAATTCCTCTTGCCATTACACTATATCTGACTGGGTAAATAACTTTATTTAGAGTTAATGTGGACCCAGTGACTCAGACTTGAGCACTTGGACAAGGACTCGAACACTGGGACTTGGACTTCAGCCATAGGGTTGGTCGACTCATGACTAGACCATTGGTGACTCGGACTTGAACTCGAGCAAAAGTGACTTGGGACTCGATTCGGAACCAAGGTTTAGTGACTTGACTACATCATTGGGCGAAACAATCATTAACTCCAGTTCAAAGTCATCAGTTCCCAGTCTACTTTTGGACATCAATGTGGCTACGGCATCTGTAGAATGTTGACAACAATGGCAAGGACATAACCAAGTCATAGAGGTGCAACCCATTCTAATTTGCCAATACTTTGCAGCACCATCTGGTGTTTGTGCTACTCTCTCTCTGTGTGTATACAGTTGAAGTTGGAAGTTGACATACACTTAGGTTGGAGTCATTCAAACTCGTTTTTCAATCACTCCACAAATTTCAACCACTCCACAAATTGAAGGTTGTCCCATGTAACAGCAATATTTAGTCTTATGGATACCACCCATTTGATAAAATGCGTAACAGTTCCATATTTCACTGAAATAATAAACATTTTGTTTTTGAAATGAGTTTCCGGATTTTACCATATTAATGACTTAATCTCGTATTTCTGTTCGTTTATAATATTATAATTAAGTCTATGATTTGATATTTGATAGAGCAGTCTGACTGAGTGGTGGTAGGCCGCAGCAGCATCGTAAGCATTCATTCAAACAGCACTTTCCTGCGTTGGCCAGCAGCTCTTCGCAATGCTTGAAGCGTAATGCTGTTTATATGACTTCAAGCCTATCAACTCCCGAGATTAGGCTGGCAATACTATAGTGCCTATAAGAACATCCAATAGTCAAAGGCATATGAAATACAAATGGCATAGAGAGAAATAGTCCTATAATTCCAATAATAACTACAACCTAAAACTTCTTAACTGGGAATATTGAAGACGCATGTTAAAAGGAACCACCAGCTTTCATACTGTATGTTCTCATGTTCTGAGCAAGGAACTTAAACGTTAGCTTTTTTACATGGCATATATTGCACTTTTAATTTATTCAACACTGTGTTTTTGCATTATTTAAACCAAATTGAACATGTTTCATTATTTATTTGATTGTTGTAATTGTCATTATTACAAATATATATATATATACACATAAAAAATTTCCGATTAATCGGTATCGGCTTTTTTTTGGTCCTCCAATAATCGATATCGGTGTTGAAAAATCATAATCGATCGGCCTCTAGACTGATGAGTCAAAAATGTAACTCTTGGGACTGAACGCAAAGCGCTATGTCTAGAGAAAACCAAGCACAGCTCATCACCCATCTAACCCCATCCCTACTGTGAAGCATGGTGGAAAGACTTGAAGACTTCTGTTCCCATCTAACTTTACAGAGTTTGAGAAAATCTTGCAGGGAAGAATTGGAGAAAATCCCAAAATATAGATGTACAAGGCTTATTACAGACATACCCAAGATGACTCAAAGCTGTAATCACCACCAAAGGTATTGACTCAGAAAGTATTGAGTCAGGGGTGTGAATACTTATATATTCCATGTGTATCCTGTACATACTAATAACACTTGAAACTGAAACTTGAGGTTTTAATTTCCACTTTGAAATTTCAGGCTTGATTATCCCTTACGAAAAATGTATCAACCCCTACCAAAATGTCCATGAATTATAATCCACATAATAATTCATATTTCCTGTTGCTTGCAGGATTATTTTCCTTCTGTAGCAAACTTCGTCAAATTAAGATCCTGCGTCTGTAGCAAGCCCCAAATATCTAAGGTGTGAGTTGAGTTATTTTGTTTCAAATAGAATATCCAAGTCAAGTAATTAAATCTGAAGGTGCCACACACACAAAGGTAGATCATTTGTTTAGTTATTTTGATCTGAAGTATGATGAAATATGAGTGAATCTTGAAATCACTGATCATCAATTCCCTTTAACAGGCAAAAGTCAAGACGGCGAGGGATGACCTCATTCACTTATTCATACTGACAAACAAAGATGGGAGGACGAAGATAAAGGGTTGGGGATAAGAGGAAGGGTAACAGGATGATAGCAGAAATAATCTCTCCTTTTCCTTGTGTTCTTTGGAACAGTCTTAAAAAGAGAAGGAGATATGCATATTGATTAGTCAGATGGAAGGAAACATGAAAATATAAATGTAATCTACTGGGATGTGTGGAATTTTGTCTTGTGCTCTTGTAAGTGTTTTAATAAGACCGGTCAAGACATACCCTTGATAGTGCCGGGGACGAGGGGTGCATCTTGTGGGGAACAAATTTGATGAACACAGCCAAATACTGGTCCAAAGTCACAAGGACACACACATGCTCACCTAGGCCAAAGATGTGATGTGCACAATTATATACATGTAATGAGGGCAAAATGTATCTAAGAAAACAGCTGACAGACACACAAACACATACAAATGCAAGACACACACACACAAGGCTTACACACAATGGCACACAGACAGACACACCCACTCTGGGCTACCCTCCCAACCATGGATAGAGCTCTGTGCCATCTGCTCCTGGAGACCAACAGTGTGTTCCAAATCAAGGTTATCAACAAAACACACACATGCAAATGTTCCCTCTACCGACTGACTCCCTGACTGTACTGTATGTCTTTGCCTCTCCACTGGTAAGTCACTTTCAAACATCTGCGTTAACATCATGTCAACATTACTGCCAGCTGTGGCCCAGTTTGTGACTTAGTGGTCTCCCAGAAGTTGTTGATGACACTTTTTAAAGGTGACATAATTTCTTGTATCAGTCTCCGGAGATAAGTGCATATTGTACACGGCTCCTGGTAGCAGTGAAGTAATCGTAACGGTGTGTATGTGTGCCCCACAAAACCAAGATTTGACATGCCCTGTTTGCGATAGACAAAGGGGTTTATGGATTTGATTTTACAGTTACAAAGAAGGTCATAGATTACTGTTTAACAAAACAAATGAAAACAAAGTTGTCATTGGATACAATGGACGAGCATAAGCAGCAACAGCAGCATCAGTGTGTGTTCCTGATTTATTCTGTAACAGGTTTGACTTGTAGGTACATTGACAAGGCACACTTAGAGTATGTTGTTGTGGTGTTATTCTGACCGTGTACTGTCTGAGGTGGTAGAGAGGTGTGGCCGAGTACTGATAGTACTACTAGATTATGCATGTCCCTTGCCATATAATTTGTAGGTACCCGACAGGGATAGAAATGGGCATCACAGGGAAACTGGCAGGATTAACTCTACATTGCAGATGACGGGTCTGGACCATGCTGAAGAATTTTTTATTTTTATTTATTTATTTCACCTTTATTTAACCAGGTAGGCAAGTTGAGAACAAGTTCTCATTTACAATTGCGACCTGGCCAAGATAAAGCAAAGCAGTTCGACACATACAACGACACAGAGTTACACATGGAGTAAAACAAACATACAGTCAATAATACAGTATAAACAAGTCTATATACGATGTGAGCAAATGAGGTGAGATAAGGGAGGTAAAGGCAAAAAAAGGCCATGGTGGCAAAGTAAATACAATATAGCAAGTAAAACACTGGACTGGAAGATTTGCAATGGAAGAATGTGCAAAGTAGAAATAAAAATAATGGGGTGCAAAGGAGCAAAATAAATAAATAAATTAAATACAGTAGGGAAAGGGGTAGTTGTTTGGGCTAAATTATAGGTGGACTATGTACAGGTGCAGTAATCTGTGAGCTGCTCTGACAGTTGGTGCTTAAAGCTAGTGACGGAGATAAGTGTTTCCAGTTTCAGAGATTTTTGTAGTTCGTTCCAGTCATTGGCAGCAGAGAACTGGAAGGAGAGGCGGCCAAATAAAGAATTGGTTTTGAATGGTCAGCCTCAGGAGCAAAATGGCTGTCTGTCAATCTCTGATCCATTAAAACAATTGTAAAGGCGATTGAGTGCTCCAGTGTCATTACATTGAGTCCAAGTCTTCAAAGTGACTTAAGGTTCTTTCTACTAATTGTAGTCCTTGCTATGGGGACACCTTCTTGCCGCTTTATGAGTTGCTGGGCAGAGGCACACAGTTATTCCTTTTTTGTGACTCACATTTTGTTTTGGAGGGATTCTAAGTTGGATTCAAGCATACCTCTAACTTTATTATATTGATGTCAGAAGTAGGAGGGTGACTGATGAACAGCTCAATGAACAATGACAGCTACATTGTTCATCGTTCAAGACAATCATTCAAAGAGAAACATCCTGAACAAACACAGCAATTGAAATATACTGATTTAAATATGTGAATGTTGAGGAATATTTTTTTAAATGTAATTGTATTTGTCCCATTTTATTTTTTACCTTTATTTAACTAGGCAAGTCAGTTAAGAACAAATTCTTATTTTCAATGACAGCCTAGGAACAGTGGGTTAACTGCCTGTTCAGGGGCAGAACAACAGATTTGAACCTTATCAGCTCGGGGGTTTGAACTTTCAACCTTCCGGTTAATAGTCCAACGCTCTAACCACTAGGCTACTCTGCACCGAATACAACAGTGAAATGCTTATTTACAAGCCCTTAACCAACAACGTAGTTTTAAGAAAATACTTTAAAAAAGTAAGAAATAAGAATGACAAATAATTAATGGGCAGCAGTAAATAACAATAGCGGGGCTATATACAAGGGGTACCGGTACAAAGTCAATGTGCGGGGGCACCGGTGTCGAGGTATTTGAGGTAATATGTACCTTTAGGTAGAGTTATTAGAGTGACTATGCATAGATAATAACAGAGAGTAGCAGCAGCAGAGTAGGGGGGCAATGCAAATAGTCTGGGTAGCCATTTGATTAGATGTTCAGGAGTCTTATAGCTTCGGGGTAGAAGCTGTTTAGAAGCCTCTTGGACCTAGGCTTCGCGCTCTGGTACCGCTTGCCGTGCAGTAGCAGAGAGAACAGTCTATGACTTTTGGCCTTCCTCTGACACCACCTGGTATAGAGGTCCTGGGTGGCAGGAAGCTTAGCCCCAGTGATGTACTGGGCCGTTCGCACTACCCTCTGTAGTGCCTTGCGATCGGACGCCGAGGAGTTGCCATGCCAAAACTGTTCAGTCTCATGAGGGGGGAATAGGTTTTGCCGTACGCTCTTCACAACTGTCTAGGTGGGCTTGGACCATGTTAGTTTGTTGGTGATGTGGACGCCAAGGAACTTGAAGCTCTCAACCTGCTCCACTACAGCCCCGTCGATGAGAATGGGGGCGTGCTCGGTCCTCCTTTTCCTGTAGTCCACAATCATCTCCTTTGATCACGTTAAGGGAGAGGTTGTTGTCCTTGCACCACACTGCCAGGTCTCTGACCTCCACCCTATAGGCTGTCTCATCGTTGTCGGTGATCAGGCCTACCACTGTTGTGTCATCGGCAAACTTAATGATGGTTTTGAAGTCATGCCTGGCCGTGCAGTCATGAGTGAACAGGGAGTACAGGAGGGGACTGAGCACGGACCCCCGAGGGATTTATGATGATCGGTTGGGTCATTATAATACATTCTTCACAGGACTATATTAATAGCCACAATCAAAACGATCAGTTTGGCAAAAGCCTGAACAATATTTTCAACTTCTGCTGTATTTGTGGTTGGTGTGTTGGGCTACAAATATAAAGATGGCGCCATACTGGATGGCCGCCGTTTTGCAATCGCTGACCCAACTTTGGTATTTTGTGACTATTTTTTTGTTTATTTTTACTTTATTTTCTCTAAATGTATCCGCTATCATTTCTTATAACTTTTGAACATCAGATCGGCAGTTACTTACCTCAATTCCAGCTTCAATTTTGACTTCAAGTTCGACTTTCTGTAATTCCGACCCAATTTTCAGGCTACCCAAGAGGAAACGCCGAAGTTACAGAGGAAAGAGAGGGTGGGGATCCTGGTGAGATTAAGGCTAAGGGAGAACCGGCCACCTCTTCCCTCCTTTCTACTGGCCAATGCACAGACACTTGATAATAAGATGGATGACCTCCGATCGCAGATTTGCTACCAACGGGACTCTCGTAACTGCAATATTCTATGCTTTTCTAAAACATGGCTCTCGGACAAGATACCCCTCTTGGCTCTCCAACTCGATGGATTCTACATTCACTGTGCCGACAAGACAGTGGAGTCTGGGGAAATCGAGGGGGGAGGGGTTTAGCTCTTCATCAACAACTGGTGTGCCGACTTGAGCGCAGTGGAAGTGCGACCAATTGTTCACCCATCTTGGAATACCTGATGGTCGAATGTCGACCCTTTTACCTCCCAACGGAGTATTCAGCTGTTATCGTGACAATTGTATACATTCCACCTCAGGACAAGAAAAATAACAAGCTGGCACTTAACAAATTGTACAGGGCTATAACCAAGCAGGAACACTTACATACAGAAGCTGCTTTTCTTGTTGCCGGCAATTAGAATTCTGTGTCATTAAGCCCATCTTCGATCAACACGTCTCCCTGGACACTAGGGGAAATAAAGTCCTAGACCACAGTTATTCTACCCACAAGCAAGCATACATGTCCCTCCCTCGTCTGCCATTCAGCAAATCAGATCATGACTACTTACTCCTGCTTCCTGTTTACAAGCAGAAACTCAAATAGGAATCAACCGTGACTCGCGCCGTTGAGAAATGGTCACCAGAATCAGAGACTATGCTACAAGACTGCTTTGCTAGCGCTGATTGGAATATGTTTCCAATCATGGGGAGGACTCTGCCGAACATATTGACAAGATAACCACCCAGCTTCATTAGGAAATGCATCGGTGACTTTGTCACCACAGTTAGAGTTTGCTGCTTCCCCAATCAAAAGCCCTGGATTAACACAGAGGTTGGCGCTAAACTAAAGGATGGGTCTAACGCACACAGGGCTATCACAGACAACACTGAGGCTACGGCTGAGTACAGAAACAAGAACAAGAAGTCACGTTATGACCTCTGCAGAGTCATCAAACGAGCAAAATGACAATATAGGAATAAGGAGGAATCATATTACACAGGCTCCAACACCCGCCAAATGTGACAAGGGCTACAGTCCATTACGGATTACAAAGGAAGACCCAGCTGTGATCTGCCCAACCATTCCTCCCTACCAGATAAATGCAATGCATTTTATGCACACTTTGACAATAGCAACATCATGCCGGGTGTGAGGGCCGCCACCGACCCAGAAGATTGGGTGATCTCGCTCTCCGAGGCCGATGTGAGTAATGTCTTTAATAAAATAAATACCGCGGGGCCCGATTGGTATTCCATGGCGTTTTCCCAGAGCATACACATAACAGCTGGAAGGTATATTCACAGTCATCTTCAACCTCTCCTTGTATCAGTCTGTAATCCCCACATGATTTAAGATGACCACCATCATTCCTGTTCCCAAGAACTCTAAGGCTTCATGCAACAATGGCTACCCCCCTGTAGCACTCACATCTGTAATCATGAAGGTCTTTGAGAGGCTGGTTATAGCACACATCAACTCCATCATCCCAGACACCCTAGACCCACCCCAATTTGCATACCATCCCTACAGATCCATAGACACAATCTCATTTCACAGCCCTCACCGTTCCAGATAAAAGGAATACCTATGTTAGAATGCTGTTCTTTGACTAAAGCTCAGCATTATCCCGTCCAAGCTCGTCAACAAGCTAAGGACCCTGAGACTGAACACCTCCCTCTGCAAATAGATCCTGGACTTCCTGACGGGCCGTCTCCAGGTGGTGAAGTTAGGCAACATCACCTCCGCCACGTTGACCCTGAACACGGCGGCGCCACAGGGATGTGTGCTTAGTCCCCTCCTGTACTCCTTTATCACCCACGACTCCAACACCATCATCAAGTTTGCAGACGTCACGACGGTGGTGAGCCTGATCACTGACGACGATGAGACAGCTTAAAGAGAGGAGGTCAGTGTCCTGTCAGTGTAGGGCCAGAACAACAACCTCTCCCTCAACGTCAGTAAGACCAAGGAGCTGATCGTGGACTACCAAAAACAGGAGGGCAAGCACGCCCCCCTCCACATCGACGGGGCTGCAGTGGAGCGGGTCGACAGCTTCAAATCAATAAGAACTTAAAATGGTCCACCCAGGCGCACTCAGTCGTGTAGAAGATGCATCAGCACCTTCAGCTCCCCCTCAGGAGGTTGAAAAGGTTTGGCATGGGCACTCAAATGCTCAAAAAGTGATTCATTGAGATCAGTACCATTGAGATCAGCTTGACTGGCAGCATCACTGCTTATGGCAATAGCACCACTCTCGGTCACATGGTGATACAGAGGGTGGTGCGGACAGCCCAGTACATCACTGGGGCCGAGCTCCCTGCCATCCAAGATCTCTATATCAGCCTGTGTGAAAGGAAGGCCTGGAAAATTGTTAGACTCCAACCACCCAAGCCATAGACTGTGCTCTCTTCTTCTGCATGGCAAAGCGGTACCGGTGAATAAAGTCTGACACCAAAAGGCTCCAACAGCATGCCTCATGGCAGAATGCATTCAATTTGATAGCAGCCTTCTGGTTCACACCTTTGTGATAATTTGTCTTGGACGAGCAGTCAGTGGTTTTTCCAATGACATCACAATTAACTAGGGTAAGAGCATGTTGAGCTCTATCTGTATCAGTAAAAAAAGAATGACCAGGAAAACAAGTCTTAAAAGCAGAGTAAAGCTGTAAAAGGACCCGGCAGAAGACTTTTTCCACTCTAGTCGTGTAAGCACAAGAGCAGGACAAGACCTTCAAAATGATGTCATCGAGCCGTGGTCTTAACTGTGTCGATAACCATAGATCATACTGTCTCATGTTCTCGCATGCCTTTGTGAGTTGATTTAAGTGCTTCAATTTTAGTCACAAAATCTTGGTATGAAAGATTACAACACCTTTTATAGAGCCAGCAATTAAATATATAGCTCCTTTGTCAGCTATAGCAAGAGAGGACACATACATGAGTTTCCTATGCTAAATGAATATGCTAAATGAAAATGACCACAGTAGAGAATTCATTTTGGATAGGCATCATGAATCCAATTCTACATTCAACACTGCATGAAATTCTTAACTTTGTGTGAATTGCAATTTCATGAAAACAAATGAAACAGTATCCATATTGATCCTAATAAGTACTTTGATTAAAAACATGTTTTTGAAATGGGAGTTGACTGCCTAAAATAGAGAATTGAGCTGAAGTGAGAGTTTTGGAGTCTCTTTAAAACTAATAATAGGCCTAGCCTACTGTAAATTATTAATACTGTCTTAATTATAAAGGATTGTCAATATTCTATTTGTCATAGAATTGTTATAAAAGTAAACTAAAACCATTGTAATCTGTTTAACTTTGTCACATCCAGTGAGTGCTTTCTGAACCAATGACCTGCTATATTTAGAAATAGAAGCACGCTATTATGATCCCTGGAGATGCCTTAGAAAAAAACAACTCCCCAGACCGACTGTCCATCCGTTGAACCCTATTTTGGAAAGTGACAGACAACTAGAAAATTTGATAACGGCTTTTACAGCATTACAGTTTGGAGAGACTGGACGTTCTAAACAAGGGGGAACATTGAGTGCACAATGCGCCGGGTAATATTTCATCACTTTAGAATTGACGACATGATAAATAAACAATATTATAGTGACTGACGAATTTCGCTTACCATGACTGAGGACATTCAGAAGTATTCCAAGGACAATCATCATGCACGGCATCAGGTAAGAGAGGTCGGGGAGTTGGGGACTTCGGAGGCACTTTGTCCTCGCGCTCATTGACCCGCATGCAACATCCAGCCACACCGCGTATGTCCCAGGATCGACTGAGTGAATAAGCCAAGCCGATTCTCGCAAATGTGTGACAATTCCCAAACCTGGACTCGCAGGGATGCAACGTTTGCAGCTGTCGCGTATTTTTTAAAGAGAGGACTTGCAGTACAATAAATTAGTTATATTATAATTAGACGAGTAGTCAAGAATAGGTTACCCCAAATACCGTGCATCACACACTGCAAGCGTTCCGCGGTCTTTTCAGAAAATGTCCCTCCAAAGTTTCCGAAAGGTTAAGCGACCCAGAGGCAGAATTTGTTTAGAATCATTCTCAACTGCACTTATGTCGCCTTGCGTCGTCGGTCCTCAATTGCGCTTGCTAGACTTGAAAATAGAATGGTCAGACTGCATGGTGCAGCTCTAACACAGAGCTGTGTTGTGATTGGCCCCCGAGTAGCCTAATACCCCTACAGAAAAAGTCGGTGAATAAAATACCATACTCCACAGTGATGCTGCGCGCCTCTGTGTGTGTGCGTTTACTTTGTGTGTGTGTGTTTTACTTAAAAGAACGCGACATATTTTGTTTACAACTGTAATTACACTAGAGGCAAACAGATGTACACATATCTACACATCTCCAATAACATCTGCTAAATATGTGTATGCGACCAATCCAATTATATTTGATGTACCTCAATCTTTGAGAGGATAGAGTAGGCTACATATGTGCTTCAGCATGATGAGCTGGAGTGACTGCATGTTTTATTTCATCCTAACCTAGGTCTCAGTTGTGCATGCATATTCCGTACAGTACGTTTGGGGAAAATATTTTAAATATGATAAGTCAGAAACCAGCGTCTGAAAATCAAATTGGCAGAAAATACACGATTACCATATTAAATGTAGGCCTATGCACATACATCACCTCTACACAGAATGATAAACTTACTGAAGAACTCGATTCTAATACACCTCAAATACTTCCAGCCTGAGCAACAGCAGCATTATGCCACCACTGCCACCAGCAAAGCCATCCTGCGCCCCAAAAATCTGAGGGGGTGAGGATGGCTGGGGGGGTCGTCCAACCTGGTCTCAGAGCAGTTCGTATTATTCTGTCAGTAAATCAGAGAATCTCCAATTAGTATGATATGTTACGTTTCATATGGTATTTCATATGGTATTTATTCATCGCACACCAGCGACTCCAGTGGCGGGCCGGGCGCAGTGCGCGCTAACCAAGGTTGCCAGGTGCACTGTGTTTCCTCTGACACATTGGTGCGGCTGGCTTCCGGGTTGGATGCGCACTGTGAGCGGTTTTGGAGCAGTGGCTTCTTCCTTGCTGAGTGGCCTTTCAGGTTATGTCGATATAGGACTCGTTTGACTGTGGATATAGATACTTTTGTACCTGTTTCCTCCAGCATCTTCACAAGGTCCTTTGCTGTTGTTCTGGGATTGATTTGCACTTCTCCCACCAAAGTATGTTCATCTCTAGGAGACAGAACGCGTCTCCTTCCTGAGCGGTATGACGGCTGCGTGGTCCCATGGTGTTTAAACTTGCATACTATTATTTGTACAGATGAACTTGGTACCTTCAGGTGTTTGGAAATTACTCCCAAGGATGAACCAGACTTGTGGAGGTCTACAATTTTTTGTCTGAGGGCTTTGTTGATTTCTTTTGATTTTCCCATGATGTCAAGCAAAGAGGCATTGAGTTTGAAGGTAGGCCTTGAAATACATCCACAGGTACACCTCCAATTGACGCGAATGATGACAATTAGCCTATCAGAAACATCTAAAGCCATGACATCATTTTCTGGAATTCTCCAAGCTGTTTAAAGGCACAGTCAACTTAGTGTATGTAAACTTCTGACCCACTGGAACGGTGATACAGTGAATTATAAGTGAAATAATCTGTTTGTAAACAATTATTGGAAAAATGCACAAGTCCTAACTGACTTGCCAAAACTATAGTTTCTTAACAAGAAATGTGTGGAGTGGTTGAAAAACAAGTTTTAATGACTCCAACCTAAGTGTATGTAAACTTCTGACTTCAACTGTGTGTGTATATATACAGTGCCTTGCGAAAGTATTCGGCCCCCTTGAACTTTGCGACCTTTTGCCACATTTCAGGCTTCAAACATAAAGATATAAAACGGTATTTTTTTGTGAAGAATCAACAAGTGGGACACAATCATGAAGTGGAACGGCATTTATTGGATATTTCAAACTTTTTTAACAAATCAAAAACTGAAAAAATGGGGCGTGCAAAATTATTCAGCCCCCTTAAGTTAATACTTTGTAGCGCCACCTTTTGCTGCGATTACAGCTGTAAGTCGCTTGGGGTATGTCTCTATCAGTTTTGCACATCGAGAGACTGAAATTTCTTCCCATTCCTCCTTGCAAAACAGCTCGAGCTCAGTGAGGTTGGATGGAGAGAATTTGTGAACAGCAGTTTTCAGTTCTTTCCACAGATTCTCGATTGGATTCAGGTCTGGACTTTGACTTGGCCATTCTAACACCTGGATATGTTTATTTTGAACCATTCCATTGTAGATTTTGCTTTATGTTTTGGATCATTGTCTTGTTGGAAGACAAATCTCCGTCCCAGTTTCAGGTCTTTTGCAGACTCCATCAGGTTTTCTTCCAGAATGGTCCTGTATTTGGCTCCATCCATCTTCCCATCAATTTTAACCATCTTCCCTGTCCCTGCTGAAGAAAAGCAAGCCCAAACCATGATGCTGCCACCACCATATTTGACAGTGGGGATGGTGTGTTCAGAGTGATGAGCTGTGTTGCTTTTACGCCAAATATAACGTTTTGCATTGTTGCCAAAAAGTTCAATTTTGGTTTTATCTGACCAGAGCATCTTCTTCCACATGTTTGGTGTGTCTCCCAGGTGGCTTGTGGCAAACTTTAAACAACACTTTTTATGGATATCTTTAAGAAATGGCTTTCTTCTTGCCACTTTTCCATAAAGGCCAGATTTGTGCAATATACGACTGATTGTTGTCCTATGGACAGAGTCTCCCACCTCAGCTGTAGATCTCTGCAGTTCATCCAGAGTGATCATGGGCCTCTTGGCTGCATCTCTAATCAGTCTTCTCCTTGTATGAGCTGAAAGTTTAGAGGGACGGCCAGGTCTTGGTAGATTTGCAGTGGTCTGATACTCCTTCCATTTCAATATTATCACTTGCACAGTGCTCCTTGGGATGTTTAAAGCTTGGGAAATCTTTTTGTATCCAAATCCGGCTTTAAACTTCTTCACAACAGTATCTCGGACCTGCCTGGTGTGTTCCTTGTTCTTCATGATGCTCTCTGCGCTTTTAACGGACCTCTGAGACTATCACAGTGCAGGTGCATTTATACGGAGACTTGATTACACACAGGTGGATTGTATTTATCATCATTAGTCATTTAGGTCAACATTGGATCATTCAGAGATCCTCACTGAACTTCTGGAGAGAGTTTGCTGCACTGAAAGTAAAGGGGCTGAATAATTTTGCACGCCCAATTTTTCAGTTTTTGATTTGTTAAAAAAGTTTGAAATATCCAATAAATGTCATTCCACTTCATGATTGTGTCCCACTTGTTGTTGATTCTTCACAAAAAAAACAGTTGTATATCTTTATGTTTGAAGCCTGAAATGTGTCAAAAGGTCGCAAAGTTCAAGGGGGCCGAATACTTTCGCAAAGCACTGTATATATATATTCTCTGAGAGCGTTGCACACCTGGATTGCACATTATTCTTTTTAAAAATTCTTCAAGCTTTGTCAAGTTGGTTATTGATCACTGCTCGACATCCATTTTCAAGTCTTTCCATAGATTTTCAAGCAGATTTCAGTCAAAACTGTAATTAGGCCACTCAGGAACATTCAATGTCCTCTTGGTAAGCAACTCCAGTATATATCTGTCCTTGTGTTTTTGGTTAGTGTCCAGCTGAAAGGTGAAGTTGTCTCTGTCATGCCCTGGTTGAAATATATTATGTTTATCTTCATTTATTTGGTCAGGCCAGGGTGTGTGGTGTGTTATTGTGGTGTGTTTTTGTCTTGGGGTTTTGTGGGGTGTCGAGCATAGTCTATGGCTGCCTGAGGCGGTTCTCAATCAGAGTCAGGTGATTATCGTTGTCTCTGATTGGGAACCATATTTAGGTAGCCATATTATTTGAGTGTTTTGTGGGTGATTGTTCCTGTCTCTGTGTTTATGTTCACCAGATAGGCTGTATAGTTTTTCACGTTCCGTTTGTTGTTTTGTATTTTCTAGTTATTTCATGTCGAGTCATTTTTCATTAAAGAACATGAGTAACCACCACGCTGCATTTTGGTCCACTTCTTCAACAGACGAACGCCGTTACAGTCTCCAAGTGTCTGTTAGAAAGCAGACTGAATGAACCAGGTTTTGCTGTAGGATTTTTCCTGTGCTTATTTCAATTCCGTTTCTTTTTTATGCCCCCCCAAAAAAAAAAAAAAAACTCTAGTCATTGCTGATGACAAGCATACCCATAACATAATGCAGCCACTGCCATGCTTGAAATTGTGAAGACTGGTACTCAGTGATGCGTTGGATTTTCCCCAAACATAATGCTTTGTGTTGGCACATTTTTTGCAGTTTTACTTTAGTTCTTTATTGCAAACATGATGCATGTTTTGGAATATTTTTATTCTGTACAAGCTTCCTTCTTTTCACTCTGTCATTTAGGTTAGTATTGGGGAGTAACTACAATGTTGTTAATCCATCCTCAGTTTTCTCCAATCCCAGCCAATAAACTCTGTAACTGTTTTAAAATCCCCATTGCCCTCAGTGTGATATCCCTGAGCCGTTTCCTTCCTTTCTGGCAACTGAGTTAGGAAGGACCCCTGGTTTTTGTGGTTGAATCTGTGTTTGAAATTCACTGCTCGACTGAGGGACCTTACAGATACTTGTATGTGTGTGGTACAGAGATGAGGAAGTCATTTAAAAAATCATATTAAACACTATTATTGCACACAGAGGGAGTTCATGCAACTTCTTATGTGACTTGTTGAGCACATTTCTACTCCTGAATTTATTTAGGCTTGCCATAACAATGGGGTTGAATACTTATTGACTCAAGACATTTCAACTTTTCATTTTTAATTAATTTGTAAAAATGTCTAAAAGCATAATTCCACTTTGGCTTTATGGAGTATTGTGTCCAGTGACACAAAATCTCAATTGAATCAATTTTAAATTCTGTCTGAAACACTTTTTTGTTGTTGTAAAAAGTCAATGGGTGTGAATACTTTCTGAAGGCCAACATGATGGCCTTCTCTATTGAAATGTCATTTGACCCTGCAGAAAATAACTGGACTCCAAAAATGAGCAAATTGTAGTCAGCTATTAGGTTGGATTTCCTCTCACCGTTAGCAGTTGGGCTTTTGCACCTGGGCTTCCTGCATATTGTGCTGACAGACAATAACTAATCTCTCCATCATCGCCACTCCAATAATGGCACTTATAAATAAGATGGAATGGATAATTTCACTTTCCCTCCCGTTACCTCTCCACTCTGGACTGCATGACTTGAGGAGCAGGGATTAAGGAACTCCAAATCCATTGGCTCAGTTGAAACCAGCCTGTATATTCCAAACATTACACCGCACTAGAAAGCATTATCAGACACATGTTAGTCATGGTATTCGACAGGCTGATTTTGTTGAGCAAGTGACTTTTGAAAACTGCAATTTGAGACCTCCACTTGGACATAGCTGTTGATAACATGTGATTTCTTAATTCACCATTTTCTCCAACAATGTCTTTATCTCCCCACTCAACATCCTCCGTCCTCCCATGGCCTTGCCTGAGACTCTGGGTTGTTGCTGCCAGAGATATGAGTATATAGGCCCATACGTGGTATTAAAAACCCATAAAAACTGACTGCCAAAAGGTCCTCCACTGCAACAGCCAGCCAGTACCAGTCTTCCTTCCTCCTGGGAAAGGTCTGAAGTCTGAACTGTGGCCATTCCCACCCTATCTGCTTTCAGTATAGCTGGATACCACTTTTTGGGGCCTGTGAAATCCCACAGTTGTTCCGCAATTACAGCTGCTGTGCATAGAAGAGGGGGGCCTTTTAACAGCGAGGGGGATAGAGTTAACCCAGCTGTGTTGGGGGAGGAACCACAGCTGCAAACAAGACACACCTGTGGCACCGGCAGGGATAAGGACAAAGGATATTCACAAGGACAAGCCTAATAAAAAAAATACTTCGAAAGGTTTCTCCTTTATGTTTTGGTTTTACTGTCCATGGACCATATGATACCCATTGAAATTATATAATTAATATAAAAGTTATGTTTTTTTGTGTTTTTTAATTATAAATGTCATACGTAATGCATGAATTAATGTGCAGGTCCCTGATATAATCAAAACATTAAAAACTATTCAACCTAAACTCCAAGGTCATTCACTCTGGTTAAAATAATGTTATTCAGAAGAGCTCAAATTAAGTCATGATTCCCATTAATAATAAAAACATACATCCATGATTGACACTGGAAATAATGCCACCCCTTTCTGCTCTGCAATGTGGAAATTACATTAAAGCAATTTGAAAAGGCGACCTGCGGTCTCTACTGTAATTAAAATATACTACAAAATGGACAAAGGCATCAGTGAACATTGACATAGTGCATAGTTACATGACAGCATGTGAAAAAGGGTTCCATTTGGAAAGCTAGCAAACCCAACAAAAGGGCAATTTGTTATCACATAGTCAAGTAGGTTCCTGTAGGATAATTAAACGGACAATCTTTAGGTCACTGTTTGGACTCAGCTGTCCGTCCCTCTGAGTGCCTGTTCTTCTCCTGGACTCCATCCCCAACACAACCGGCTCAGAGTTTGACAAAAGTTTGGTTGTGGTGGCGTCTGCGGCGCTCCTAGGCGGAGGCTGTGTGTGCGGCACCGCAGCAGCTCCTTTCTGTGGTCCTCTTGGTGCATGGTGCAGTAGGTCTGGGGCTCACAGTGCTCCTGGCAGACAGACGAGACCAAGGGAGTGAGAAATAAACTGCTGACGACACAACAGTGGTAGGCCTGATCACTGACAACAATGAGGCAGCCTATACGGAGGAGGTCAGAGACCTGGCAGACCTCTCCCTCAATGTGTGTAAGACAAAAAAGCTGATCGTGGACTATGGGAAAAGGAGACCTGGTATAGCAACTGCTCAGCAACTGACCGTAAGGCGCTGCAGAGGGTAGTGTATACAGCCCAGCACATCACATCACTGAGGCCAAGCTTCCTGACATCCAGGACCTATATACTAGGCGGTGTCAGAGGAAGGCCCTAAAAAGTGTCAAAGACTCCAATCCCCCAAGTTATAGACGGTTCTCTCTGCTACCACACGACAAGGGGTACCGGAGCACCAAGTCTAGGACCAAAAGGCTCCTCTAACAGCCTCTACCCCCAAGCCATTAGACTGCTGAACAATTCATCAAATGGCCCCCCTGACTATTTACATGTACATTTTTTTGTTGTTGTAAATATTTTGGTTAAGGGCTTATAAGTAAGTAAGTAAGGTCTACAACTGTTGTATTTGGCGCATGCAACAAATAAAATGTGATTTGATTTATTGTCAGGTCCATACCTGATGAGAGAAGTCTCTGTAGCCACCCTTGAGGATATAGTGCAGGGCTGGGTATTCGTTCACTCTGTGGTCCACACTGCGCAGGAGGCGACACCTACAGAATGAGAAAAGCACTCTCTCACGAGGAGAGACTTAATCTCAAATGGAATACATGCAGAAAAAAAACACATTTCTGGTCAGGAGTCAAAAGCAGACAATAGGCAATCTGCAGATTTGATACACACACACACGAACATGAAAACACGCACAGGAGGACGTGACAAAAAGGTATGTATGTTACGTTCTGGGTGCTCTTTCGGAGGAGAATTCACAGTGCAGCTCCAACACAAGCCTCATAAAATGTGTGGGCTTTTAGCCTCTGGGACAGTATGCTTTCCACTGCCTCCTCTGTGTTGGGCAGGTTCAGAGCCCCCTGCAGGTGATGAGAGGGATAACACTAACTCAGACGAACACACTCGGTTCACACTCCACATTGATATAAACAAAAATTGCACTGCCCAGGGAATTATTCTCACCATACTGTGTCCTCCCTGATGCTCATATGGGTAACAGCAGTCCACCACAGCAAAAGACTCAACCAAGCAGTTGAACTTCCCTTCCAGAAGAACACTCATCTGGGACAATGAGAGAATGAAGTATTTTGAGATATAATGTATCTTACTGCAAATGTAACATGCAACTATGAGGAGGAGGAGGAGGAGGAGGAGAACTACATCTCATTACACTTACTGTGTCAACCATGATGTACGTCAAGCCATGGACACATGAGAAAAGGAAAGGGCAGGGGAGAGATTCAAAATTGGGGTATGTTGGAAGACAGAAAAAAAAGGAAGAAGATCTGGGGAAGAATTATTCAAAGCTGCAGCAACAGAGATTGAACCGTGCATTGAATACAGGTTCAATATTCACACGGGTGCAAACCTCGCTGCATGATCCATTCAGTGACATAGCTTAACACAATGGGGCAAGAGCTGAAGACAAGTCTATGAGATCCAGATCACATCAATAGCTTCCTGCTCCAGAATTTCCATGAATCCATCTAGGTCCCCTGGAGAGTGCTGGGTTGGGGGGGGGGGTGCAGGGTAGACGGGACTTCCTAAAGCACAGGGCTCACTGTCACCTTGGAGCTGAGAGTCTGGAATAGGCATAAAACACTTTGGCTTGTCCTGAGATCTCTTCCTGGGGCCATCTAAACACAGGGGAAACCACAGCAATGCAGTCATTGTAATTCAGGTGAGATACAGAGAATGCGTAACTCCTCAAAAACACATCCACAGCAGAGGTGGAGAAACTTGAGCAATCCCATTCTGTCATCTAGTGGCCATAGTTGAATAAGCCACACAGGGCACTGAGCTGTTACTGAAATGTAATCATTTATGCTGCTACACAGCAACCTGAGCTGAGTGAGAAGAGAGTGTGTTAAACACAATGAGAATCATTAAAAACACATTCATAGGTAGAGAGCGACTGCTCCTGGAACAAAGGAGAACATCATTACGTTAGATGATGCAGGAAGCATCATCTAACACAATGCCACTGGGATCCACAGGGCCAATGGGGACTAGGTACTCATCCCTCCACAAATGATAACAGCATTCATACGTTCAAGTTAATGGTGCTCTTGAAGGTGAGAGGAATAAGTCTGGCACCTACAGTAGGGGCAGTAGAGCCCAGGGCCACTGGAGAAGAAGTAGGCTTGTCTACAAACCAACAGGAAATAATGTTTTTAAAAAAACATGAAATGGTGAGGATGGAGTGAAAACAGCATATCACGATGGGCTCAAAAATACAATGGCATACAAAAGACAAACAAAGACGAAGGAGTGGCAACTGAAATTAAAATGGTGCAACATTTTACTGAAAGTGAAAGTACAAAGCCTCTGCTACTTTACCAGAGTTTGTGGACAGAATATGCAACGCACACACCAGCATAGATGGTCATACACTCTTGCAGTAGGGATGCCCAGGGATGTTCTCTTGATAAGTGTGTGAAATGGAGCATTTCCCTGTCAAAATGTAACAAGTACTTTTGGGTGTCAGAGAAAACGTATGGAGTAAAAAAAATCATTATTTTCTTCAGGAATGTAATGAAGTGAAGTAAAGTAAAAGTTGTTAAAAATATAAATGGTAAAGTACAGATACACCAAAAAACTACTTAGGTAGTACTTTAAAATATTTTTACTGAAGTACTTTACAACACAGCAAGTATAATGGGACTCGTTCCTGAGTTGTCTTGTGTGTTATTCAATGTGTTTCTATCGCAGTAAAGGCCAAGTTCAATGTTTTATCAAATAATCAGTTTTTTTTTTTACCTTTACCTATCAAATAGCAATGTTACGACCATCTTAGAACAATTCCATGTTAGATTGGGGGGGAGGGGTACTAAGCTATCTGGATTCTACTTCACATGGAGCCAGCTGTCCATACAATCAGCTGAGAACCCAAGACAGGGACTGGCTGAGAGCCACTTTGGGCCCCCTTGGGTTCTCAAGAGCTAGTGCCGTGACTTATGAATAAGACTAGGCTAAAACTACAACCATGATCTTTATATCTCCATGTTTACCCATCTTTATCCCATGCATCGCCTGCCTGCCTTAGTGACACTCCTCGGCGATGGTTGGACATGTCTAGACATCGCAGAGGAGTGAAACTAAGTAATGCAGGCAATGTCTGGACCTGTCCAACCTCAGCACGGGAAGTGCAGATGATGCTGCTGCACAGGGATCACCACACAAAGGTGACCAATTCATTTTTACAAAGGCCTATTCATTCATACATGGAAAAAAAATGCTTGACAGCAAGTCAGCAACCCAGGGGAAACCGCTAAAGAAAAGCAGAGGAGACAATGGCAAGGATCTTAACGGGTCCCTCGGATCCGAACCAGCACAGGTCTGTTTGGGTCTGTTTCCCACGCTACTTGTCGGAACGGGTCTGACTGTTCTCGGGTCCATTTGGAACAGGTCTCTGTTTTTTGAAAATGTATTTATGCATATCAGTCAGGCGGGAAAGCCACGGATCCATTTCCAACTTTTTGGACCCGTTAAGACCTCTAACTCCCAAGGTAGGAAGACCCGAGACGCCAGTCTTGGCAGGGCATAAGTGCCTCTGATCTGGCGGTCTCACTAAACACATGCTTTATTCGTAAATTCATGACAGTGTTGTATTGTGCCCTTGGCTATCCATAAATGTTAAAAAGCTATACATTGTGGTGTCTGTTTTTTATAATATAAGGAATTTGAAATGATCAATGTACTTTTACTTGATACTTAAGTACATTTGACTAATTCCATTTACTTTTGAAACCTACAGTAATTATATTTAAAACCAAATACTTTTAGACTTTTACTCAAGTAATAGTTTACTGGGTGACTTTCACCTGAGTCATTTTCTATGAAGGTATCTTTAGTTTCACTCAAGTATGGCGATTGAGTACTTGTAGTTGTTTGTAGTTCAAACGGTTCGGACGCTACAGACAGACGTTGGCACATCAGCATAGTCGAATTGAAATGAGTCATGTGACACTTGTTGGGGGCGTAGAGCCAAACGGAGTCTCCCCTTTCCATAGCGTGGTCATAATAATTATTGGGATGCCCTAACCCCGTTGATGTTTACATTTAAAATGGTTACGGTAAGGGTTATAGTTAGGCTGAGTAAAGGTAGGGATTTAAGGATCTTTGATAAAACATAGAAGAGAAGAACAGGGGTAACCATGACAACGACAACACCACGTGATTGAAAAATGGAAAAGGGACAAAGGCCGGCGTTCAGAGCAGCAAGTTATATACTTCAGCGGTTTGACGACCTAAAACATATTTTATATCACAAAAATAATACAACTGCTGCTCGCAATTTTAGACGGGAAGCATGGCATAAAATTGCCGATTCAAGTCAACGCTTACAGTCTTTCTCAATTGCTAAAACCCATTTGGCTGAGCAAAGTTCTCAGTTGCCTGGACTCATTTAGCTAATTATGCAGTCTGTTGTCAATACCGTCAACCATTTCACATGGTAAAACACAGTCTGTTGTCAATACCTTAAACCATTTCACATGGTAAAACACAATTTGCAGATCTCACTTAGACTTTTCAGCAAAACTCTAAACACATTCTCAAATCACATTCTGCACTCTAATGCACATGTCATCCATACTGGTAAACACAAGTGGCAACAATCAAATACAAATAGAGAAGACATGTCATTGATTGAACACAACCACTCAAAATTGATTTAACCTGTTTCAAATGATGAGACACAACCAATATAAGCCAGTTCAGAGAGCAAACAGGTTGTTGAAGGTGGGAAGGAGAAAGTCTGAGAATGGATAGAAGAAACAATGTGAGAGGACGAGTGGGCGACAAGGAGGAAGAGGAGGACGAAGAGTAAGACAAAGAGTGGAAATATCTGATGAAATTCGAGCAACAGTTATAGACCCTGTTCTTGTCCATGGACTGACAATGAGGGAAGCAGGACTTAGAGTGCAACCCAATTTGAGCCGATTTTCTGTGTCCACCACAGTAAGGACATTCAGAGAAGAGAACAGGTACAGTGTACTACTGTATTCTTGTAAATTTACTGTACTACACTATATGCAGCTGTTTCAATAGACATTTGTAAAGTTAATCACTGTATGTATTGTACTGCATGAATATGTTTTGTAACTGCACAACTACTCTTTGTAGAATTGCAAGGCCGCCACATGCAGGTGGAAGGACAGCTATATTCACTCGGGAGCAAGAGGCCATTATAGTTGGAATGGTCCTTCAAGATAATGCAATACAACTCAGAGAAATCCAGGAACGAGTGATACAAGACAACACACACTTCCAGGCGATCGACAGTGTGAGCATTTCCACAATTGACCGTGTCTACCATCGTAACAGGATGCGAATGAAACAAGTATACAGAGAACCTTTTGAGCGCAACTCACCAAGGGTGAAAGAACTGCGAGCTCAGTATGTGCAAGTAAGTGTACACACAGAAACATTTACTGTAATCCAGATTGTCTACAGTACTTACACATACTATGTGAATGACATTACTCTTCAGTACAAACATTGTATATGAATCAGAAGCCTAATTGTACTCTACAGTATAGCACTGTCTCTGTACGACTTACAAAATCCTACATACAGTATATTGTATTTCTACACAGACAATATTTGATTTAGAATCCTTGGACAGACCCCATGAGTTCATCTTTGTCGAGGAAGCAGGCTTCGATCTAACAAAGAGGAGAAGGAGAGGCAGAAACATGATTGGACAGCGGGCCATTGTTGAAGTCCCTGGTCAATGACGTGACAATGTCACAATCTGTGCTGCTATCAGCAACCATGGTGTTCTACATCACCATGTTACACTCGGGCCATATAACACCAAGCACCTTCGAAGATTTATTGCCAATCTAAGAGATATTTTATTTGAGCAGCAGGTTCAAGAGCAGCAGGGTCAAGAGCTAAATGAGAATCCCATTCCCACCTATGTGATAGTGTGGGACAATGTCAGTTTCCACTGAGCTGCTCAGGTAAGGGAATGGTTTAACATCAATGGGCAATTTATGAACTTGTACCTCCCTACATACTCGCCTTTCCTGAATCCGATTGAGGAGTTTTTCTCCTCTTGGAGATGGAAAGTGTATGATAGACAACCCTACACCAGAGTAAATCTGCTGCAAACCATGGATTTAGCCTGTGGTGATATAGGTGAGGAATCTTGTCAGGGCTGGATACGGCACACAAGAGGCTTCTTCCCCCGTTGCCTCAGGAGGGACAATATTGCTTGTGATGTCGACGAAGTGCTCTGGCCTGACCCAGCCCAAAGACAAGAAGAAGAACAACATTGATCACATTTTTACTCCTTTGATTTTTGTCCCTTTTAGTATTGTATACTGTAGTACAGTGCATTGTAGGCTGTATACTGTACAATGGACAAATTGTATGGCCCTGAACATTGTGCTTTCCATTTATTAACAGTACTGACTGCTCAACAGATTTTGACTGGTTGCAGGTTCATATCAACAAAGAACAAGAATTACAGTATCACAGAGACAAAGGACAAGTTTGTGAGATGCAGGGTACAGTACTGTAAAAATAGGGGTACAAGAAGGAGGAAGAACAAAAAACAAAATTGCAAAGAGCAAAGCAGAGTAGTAATTTCTGATACATTTTGAGCTACTATGATAGAACAGGTTTTTGTTCATCAAAAGACAATGACAGAAAAATATGAATATTTTTTTAGACAAAAATGTACTTCTCCCTGAGAATTGTATGTTTTGAACAATGTGTTTTCTATTTTTCGGTGTATTGTTTACTGACTGCTTGAGAGTGTATATCATTTTGATCACTTTGTTTATGATTTGAGAGCAGTGTTTGATTTTGAACACAGGTAAAACTGTTTTGAGGCAAATGTTTCATTTTGCGAGAGTAGTCAGAGGTTATGACTATTGCGGACAGTCTGAGCACTGATGGAGGGATTGTGCGTTCCTGGTGTAACTCGGACAGTTGTTGATGCCATCCTGTACCTGTCCCGCAGGTGTGATGTTCGGATGTACTGATCCTGCGCAGATGTTGTTACACGTGGTCTGCCACTGTGAGGATGATCAGCTGTCCGTCCTGTCTCCCTGTAGCACTGTCTTAGGCATCGTACAGTACAGACATTGCAATTTATTGCCCTGGCCACATCTGCTGTCCTCATGCCTCCTTGCAGCATGCCTAAGGCATGTTCACGCAGATGAGCAGGGACCTTGGGCCTCTTTCTTTTGGTGTTTTTCAGAGTCAGTAGAAAGGCCTCTTTAGTGTCCTAAGTTTTCATAACTGTTACCTTAATTGCTGTAAGCTGTTAGTGTTTTAACGACCGTTCCACAGGTGCATGTTCATTCATTGTTTATGGTTCATTGAACAAGCATGGGAAACAATGGAGGAAAACGGGGGAGGGTCATAACTTTAAAATATCAGTCAAGGGGAGGGTTTAGTATTTTTTTTAACTAGTCCAGGGGAGGGTCATGTACAGTGTATTCGGAATGTGATATTTAAATTTTTATTTGTAATAAATTAGCAAATATTTCAAATCTGTTTTCACTTTGTCGTTATGGGGGTATTGTGTTCAGATTGAGGATTTTTTTAAATTCTAATTCGTTTTAAAATGAGGCTGTAACGTAACAAAATGTGGGTCTGAATACTTTCCGAGTGGACAGTAACTGGTAATGGATCAAATTTTAATATTTCTCAGTGTTTTAGAATTAGTTGCTTTATTAGGCTATATATCGACGTGTGCCCGATGCCGCCCCACATCTCTGATTCTCCACTGGGTGGGCAATATCATTGCGCCTATAGGCTCTTTAGTGTGGTCTCAAGCAAATTATCCATAGCATAAAGGCTACGATGCATGCTGGGAGAAGCACAGAGCAAAGTTATATTTATAAGATAGCTGCTGGGATGGTATAATTGCATTATACTTCCGGCGCCGACAGAGATGGCCGCCTCGCTTCGCGTTCCTAGGAAACTATGCATTCCAAGCATTTCGCTACACTCGCATTAACATCTGCTAACATCTGCTAACATCTGCGAACCATGTGTATGTGACAAATCAAATTTGATTTGGTGTAAATAAAACTTGGCAGCGCACTGTAATAGATATTCCAACCCTGAGCCCCGGCCTACTCTGCTCTTGCTGATCAAAAACATTTTTGTGTGCTGCTTAACCAATGGCTGTGCTGTGTAGGGCTACAGTGGCAGTTCAGGAGGAGAGTCAAAGGTTTCTTCCGGTTGTTGTTGTTGATAAGGCATAGTCGAAAATAAAGCACTATATTGCGCGCATCTAGCCTATAGCCTATGTTCTGTTCAGTTTGAGAAGGAGAGCACAAAGATAAGGAGGAGGACCGGAGGTCAACTTTGATAGCTTGCTACTACTATAATTGATTTTATTAAAAGCAATTATGTTTCTTGCCCATGATGTACACTGAAAAAATATATAAACGCAGCATAGTGTAGGTCCCATGTTTCATGAGCAGAAATGAGAGATGCCATACATTTTCCAAACACACAAAAAGCTTGTTTATCTAAATGCTGTTAGTGAGCATTTCTTCTTTTCCAAGATAATCCATCCACCTGACAGGTGTGGCATATCAAGAAGTTGATTGAACAGCATGATCATTACATAGTTGCACTTTGTGCTGGGGACAATAAAAGGCCACTAAAATGTGCAGTTTTGTCACACAGCACAATGCCACAAATGTCTCAAGTTTTGAGGCAGCGTGCAATTGGCATGCTTACTGCAGGAATGTCCACCAGAGCGGTTGCCAGATAATTTAATGTTAATTTCTCGACCATAAACTGCCTCCAACGTCATTTTAGAGAATTTGGCAGTAGGTCCAACGGGCTTCACAACCGCAGACCACGTGTAACCACGCCAGCCCAGGACCTCCAGATCCGGCTTCTTCATCTGTAGGATCATCTGCGACCAGCCAATAGGACAACTGATGAAACTGTGGGTTTTAACAAATTAAGAATTTCTGCACACACTGTCAGAAACTGTCTCAGGGAAGCTCATCTGCTTGGTCATCATCACCAGGTCTTGACCTGACAGCAGTTTGGTGTTGTAACTGACTTCAGTGGGCAAATGCTCACCTTTGATGGCCACTGGAGAAGTGTGGACTTCACGGATGAATCCCGGATTCAACTGTACCGGGCAAATGGCAGACCGCATGTATGGCGTTGTGTGGGTGAGTGGTTTGCTGATATCAACGTTGTGAACAGAGTGCCCCATGGTGGCGGAGGGGTTATGGTATGGGCAGGCATAAGCTACGGATAACAAACACAATTGCATTTTATCAATGGCCATTTGAATGCACAGAGATACTGTGATGAGATCCTGAGGCCCATTGTCATGCCATTCATCTGCCGCCATCACCTCATGTTTCAGGACGATAATACACGGCCCCATGTCGCGAGGATCTGTACACAATTCCTGGAATGTCCCAGTTCTTCCATGGCCGGCATACTGTTAAGTTCTAATGTTTCAGAGTAAATAACTCACGGACACTAGAGAAGCTTAACCAAGTTTAATTCTTCCAAAGGGTCGACACAGCTGTATTCAGACCCAGACATGTTTCCAACATTACAAATATATTTACTCCACTTTAGGCTCTCCTCCTTCTCTCCAATCCTTACATCTTATGGTTCAACAGGAAAACGAAGTGACAGAGTAATAAACCGTTCTGTCTCCCTTAAGGTGACCTGACCTCAATCCCCTTGATGTCTAATCCAAAGCTCTCCACCCGTATCACCTATCGCACTGCCGTGACTCCCTCCCGTCCACACAGCACATTCCACAGCCACTCTGTCTTTCTACAGAGAACCATTTAACCTCTGACCAGTCTCTTCCACTCCTTTATATACTATGCTTATGCGTATAACAATGTTAAAAGTTTACCCCGAATCCAACAGTACTCACCAGACATGACACTCATTGGGCACATTTGGGATGCTCTGGATCGACAACGTGTTCCAGTTCACAGCCATTGAGTGTTGTGCTGCATGATATTGCACTGGTTTTCTGATCCTTTTTTAAGGTATCTGTGACCAACAGATGCATATCTGTATTCCCAGTCATGTAAAATCCATAATTTTAAACCAGGCAAGTCAGTTAAGAACAAATTCTTATTTTCAATAACAGCTGAGGAACAGTGGGTTAAACTGCCTGTTTAGGGGCAGAACGACAGATTTGTACCTTGTCGGCTCGGAGGTTTGAACTTGCAACCTTCCGGTTACTAGTCCAACGCTCTAACCACTAGGCTACCCTGCTGCCCCATAAATTAGGGCCTAATGACTTTATTTAAATTGACTCAGTAAAATCTTTGAAATAGTTGCGTTTATATTTTTGTTCAGTATATGTGTATTTATCAGAGTTATTGACCTTATAATAAGCCAGATTTGAGTAATTTACATTGTGATGTTAAAACAGCCACGGCACAATCAATTGGAAGTGGACATGGTGCTGAAAGTAGGCAAATTCGAGTAGGCATAATTCATTTCAACGTCTATATTTTAATTAGACTTTAACAGCGAGGGCTTTGTGTTTTAGCCTATTTCTTCGTATTTAAGAAATAAGAGGTAGGCCTACCTGTTTGACAGACAAAATTAGTCCATAGGCTGCTATATCCATAGATTTGTCGGTCAATTCCTCCACCGACCATGCACTCTTTAAATAGCCTAACTCCGTGTCAATTAAGGGCTCTTAAGTTAAATCCAAGACTCCAATTGAGGGGGTATGAGAGGGTCTGCCATAGAACTACCTTTAATGAAAGAAAATGGCAAAAAGCACAGGTCTACCCCTTGTTAGCTTAAGATTTTGAAGAAAATAAAACGGATCCGATTATATAAAATGATTTACAACAGAGCTTTGGTCCGCAATGCTTCATGCTACAAAGACGTGACTCCAATGCATATGGGGATATCATTGTTTCATTTCTTTGACATTCAAAGGCTGGCTTTGCTTGGGAAGTAATCTGTCACTGTCATTTGAATAAGCTATTCACTTTCTGTACAATAGAAGACGTTTAAACCCAGAAAGCTTTTATGGAAACGCTTGTGACCTTCTCTCATTGGGTTAAGCCACGGAAGAAGAGTAGCCAGCAGTTAAAGCTGAAATGTTTCTGCATTGATCAGCCTACTCTGTCTGGAGTGGAAAGGTAGGCCTAACTTTTGAAAGTGCCATGCTCAGATTCCTAATTATTTGCAAACAGGGACAGTTTAGTTTGCAAACAAGACACATTGATTTTGCATTGGGGAAATGTGATAAGAAGAAGACATATGCCTATCTCTGTTCATTAGCTCTAGCGAATCCTTGTGGCGGGCCTCGGTCGTCAGTTGAACAATGTTTCCCCCGACACATTGGTGCGGCTTGCTTCCGGGTTAAGCGGGCGGGTGCAAAGAACCGCTGTTTTGCGGGTCATGTTTTGGAGGACGCATGACTCGACCTTCGCCTTGCGAGCCCGTTGGGGAGTTGCAGCGATGAGACAAGATCAAAATTGGGTTGAAAAAAGGGTATAAAATTTTTAAAAGTACGTATAATTGCATGAAATGTGATTTTTTTTTTTTCTTGACCTGCAAATAAGATGATAGATGTATTCCTATAAAGATCTTTCCACCCCTACTCTTGTCCACGGTGTTCTACAAACCTGCAGCCTGTCCCGCAGCCCTGTGCTCTATCAAAAATTCCCACGTTGCCATATAATGCTTACAATAGAATAGTTTCTAAAACTGCATATCTAAGGCTCTGGCCTGCCCAAGAAGTGAGGGTAAACCGTAGACATGCTCTCTGCTATCCACGTTGGTTTAATTATTATTTTAGTTATAGGGGAGGATTACTTTTTTTTATGTGTTCAGGGAGGGTTTAGGTCAAATATATTTTGCTGAAGGGAGGGCTATCTATTTTCATTTCAGAGAGATCCAATTATTTCCATGTAACCCATATTATAAATAACCTTTACAGGTTATTTTCCCCCCAGTCCCTATGAGGAATGTATTTTCAGTATTCTATAATACCAATTACATGATCCTGCATGTAATTAAAATGCTGTCAGTCTCTGAATGTGGAGCGGTAGAGATTGCATAAAAGTTTGAATCCTCCCCTCTTTATCTGAATAAGGAAAGCTGTGGTGACTGTTACCAATGAAATCAATCCACTTTAGCATAATCATACCATGGTTTAGCTCTGAACTGTAATTGAAAGGAAATAGCGGATTTATGATTATCACTAGTGGACAACACATCTGTGCGTCATGGGCCTTGTTGCGAAAGTGCATCTGTCAGAGCCCAACAGGATGTTTATGGTTAGGTTCATGTGTCACATAAAGCCACTGACCCATGGCTGATCCACAGGAAACCCAGCAGTTGGTCAAGACTGTTGTCAGAGGTACACTGTTCCGTGAGGAAAGTCTTCCTGTTCCCAGAATTAACTGTCAGAACGACTAAGCAAATGCCTGACCAAACAAGAGGCAAATGCCTGACCAAACAAGAGGCATGCAACTAATAAGGATTGAGTTGAGTTGACCCAGAGCAACCTTGAATTATTTTTTGAATAAAAGCATTAATGTAAACTGGCAACATCACTACATAGTACACAAAATAATTGAGAGAAAGCATAAAACAACTTATGTTTGAACATAATTGTAGTACAGTACAATTGATTCTAGGTATGCAAAAACTATGATACTAAACAGATACTAAACATGGTTTTATTTTTGCAGGTAAAAAAATGTAATGTTTTACTTTACAGAGTTCTTATATTAAAAAACAAAAACATATAATTATAATATTGGATATCGGTTACACTAACGCTGCTCAAGTTCACATTCAACCAGCACTAGTCACTTTAATAATGTTTACATATTTTTGCTTCACTAATCTCATATGTATATACTGTACTCTATTCTACTGTATTTGTCTATGCCACTGACATTGCTCATCCTAATATTTATATATTCCTTAATTCCATTATTTTACTTTTGTGTGTATTGTTGTGAATTGTTAGATATTACTGAACTGTTGGAGCTAGAAACACAAGCGTTTCGCTACACCCGCAATAACATCTGCTAAACAAATATATGTGACCAATAAAATTTGATTTCATAAAAATTGCTTAGAAATGAATAAAAACTAAAAGAGCAATGGAATCAGTCATCCAAAAATGCTTTCATACATTAATATTTTGGGGCAAATATACTTAAAAAAGGGAAAATATAGAAACCTCTGAAATTTAATGAAGTTGTTTTCCCCTTGTGCAAGTTAAACATCCAAACCCTGGTAGTTATCCAACATGCACAAAACAAATAAATGAGGTTGGAGGGGTATTGTTACCACATGTTGCTGACAAACAAGGTCCTCAACCCTAACTTCGAAGCATTCCTCCAGGCTTCTTTCATTGTAGCTGACATAATTATTTGTTTCAAGTCACCATATCAAGTTAATGAGGGTGCTGAAATAACTAATTAGGGCTGGGCGAAATGGCCAAAAAGTAATATCACAATATTTATTTATTTTTTACAGTATTTGACGGTATTTTTTTATATATAAACATTTCCTAATTATGCTTTATGAGTAGTTTATGACCCTAGGGTGACAAAACATAAATTATATGTGATTTCATTGGGGCTTTCTCCCAACCCCCCCTCCCTCAAGATATGGGGGGGGAAATCTTGGCCTAATAAACTGGTGAACTGTTCGAATTATCGAAAATTAATGATTCTAATTATATTTTAGGAATATAGTGGGCAGCATTTTTAATACATTGTCGTTTTACATGACAACGAATGAAAAAGCCATGGAGGAAGTTTTGTGAGCGTTTCCCAAGGGACCCTAATTAGATGCTACATTACATGTTTTCTCTTACTCCATGTAGCTAGCTAGCGCAAGCTAAAATATGAATGCTTTGCCTATTCCTCTGCTTTAGAAGATACTGTTGCACAAACAACATGCTAATCACGGCCTACATCAGCACGGGTATCAGTCTGTATTAGCTAGCTAAGTTTGCTCTGATTCTTTGTCCATTTAGCTAGCCAGCTAACACAATTTATTTTTGCAACAACTTGCTAAGACAAGACCAATTAGCTGTTTTGCAGACAGTGTCACGGATCCCCCCGGTACTGATGTTCATTCTGTTTACCAGTTCCGGAGGTCTACGTCACCGGCTTTCTAGGCTTCACTGAACAGGATTCATTATCATCAACCCCGGATTGTCTTGTCTGATTACATACACCTGGTTCCCATTCTGTTCCCTCTGTCTTTGTCGGTTATTGTTCCCATGTACCTATGCGTTGGTGCAGCTGTTATGCTGCGAGCTTTATATATTGTGTATTACGGGTATCGTCCCGTGTCGTTCAGCGAGGTTTACCCTCGCTCTTTTGTTTGGGTACAGCCCAGTGTTTTTGTATACGTGTTTATTTTGGGTGTATTAAAAAACCCTATTGTGTATCGCCTGCGCCTGTCTCCAAAATCCTTTATACCAGCGTGACAGACAGTAAAATACACAAACTAATAGCGTAATAACACTTGTGGATTTACAGTGCCTTCGAAATGTATTCAAACCCCTTGAAGTTTTATACATTTTGTAAGAATATACAGCCTTATTCTAAAATGTATTAAATATGTTTAATTCTCAGCAATCTACACACAATGCCCCATAATGACAAAGCGAAAACAGGTTTTTAGGAATGTTTGAAAAAAAAGAGACCTTATTTACATAAGTATTCAGACCCTTTGCTATGAGACTCGATATTGAGCTCAGGTGCATCCTGTTTGCATTGATCATCCTTGAAATGTTTCTACAGCCCGCTTGGAGTTTGCCAAAAGGCACCTAAAGACTCTCAAACCATGAGAAACAAGATTCTCTGGTCTGATGAAACCAAGATTGAACTCTTTGGCCTGAATGCCAAGTGTCACATCTGGAGGAAACCTGAAACCATCCCTACAGTGAAGCATGGGGTTAGCAGCATTAAGCTGTGGGGATGTTTTCAGTGGCAAGGACTAGGAGACTAGTCAGGATCGAGGCAAAGATGAACGGAGCAAAGTACAGAGAGATCCTTGATGTAAACCTGCTCCAGAGCACTCAGGACCTCCGACTGGGTAAAAGGTTCACCTTCCAACAACGACCCTAAGCACACAACCAAGAAAACGCAGGAGTGGCTTCGGGATGAGTCTCTGAATGTCCTTGAGTGGCCCAGCCAGATCCCAGACTTGAACCTGATCGAACATCTCTGGAGAGACCTGAAAATAGTTGTGCAGCAACGCTCCCCATCCAACCTGACAGAACTTGAGAGGATCTGCAGAGAGGAAAGGGAGAAACTCCCACAATACAAGTGTGCCAAGCTTCTAGCATCCTAACCAAAGTAGACTCGAGGCTGTAATAGCTGCCAAAGGTGCTTCAACAAAGTACTGAGTAAAGGGTCTGAATACTTATGTAAATATGATATTTCTAAAACCCTGGTTTTGCATTGGTATTGTGTGTAGATTGATGAAGAAGAAAAACAATTTAATCAATTTTAGAATAAGGCTGTAACAACAAAATGTGGAAAAAGTTAAGGGGTCTGAATACTTTCCTAATGCAATGTATATTAAGAAGCAAAGACTAAATCAGCATCATTGTCCCCAACACCTCGTTGCATCTGACCTTGCAGACAGAGTGAAAGCAGAGAGGAAGAGGTGAAGCGAGAGGATTTACTCTACCCAAAATGTGTCCACATGAGATAAGCCCTTTTTTGTATGGAAGTCTATGAGTGTCTAATTACGGTAGGCTTATTTGATCTAATAGAAGTTTGTAATGTTTAGGTTGTTACAAATTGACTGATATAAGTGGATGCACGTGGCATTATATTGACAAGTTACCACTCTAACAATGGAAATACACGTCCTCAAAGATAGAAGGCAGGCGGGAGGAGGCGGGACCTTTCTTGCAAACGAGAGGGCAAATATGCGTGTGAACAACAGGCCATAGAGATGTATAGGACTCATAATTGTATCTGTGCATTATAGCGTCTGTGACAGCGAGGGCAACGCCATTGAGGCTATCTCTATTTTAAAGTAGTCAATGATCTTTTTCATTGGCTGATTGCTCCCAACTCATAGGGATCCCTGCCTACTTTAAAATGGTGGAACCACTCAAAGGCAATGTCCATGCTAAAACGTTTCCAAAATGCAACGTGCGTCCACTTATATCAGTGCATTCGTAACAACCTAAACAATACGAAACTTCTATTCAATCAAATAATCCTCACGTAGCAAATGAGCAAGTAAAACCTCTCGCTTCACCTCTACCTCTCTGGCGGCATGCAGGAGGAGAGGGAGAGTGATGGCCCACATTTAACAAACCAAAACTTTGAAACACCGTTAGAAGGTAAAGAAAAAACCCAAACCGGTCCGTGCATCAATACTGGGGTGTATATAGTAAAATACGGTATACCGCCGAGCCATCCCACTAATGTAATATTACATAAATGATAACTTGGTTTAATATATTACTGCACTGAGCTGGCTCTGTCGCTCCTGTCCCATAAGCACACTTCATAGTTTGATCTTCTTCAATGGTTGCTGTTGGTCTATTTCTGACTTGTCCTCGATGGCAGTGAAGTGGATCCTCTGGTTAACTCTTTTCCCAATAGTCTCCACCTGGAAAAAAGACAAACAATTACTTTGGAAACTACTGGAATGTCCATTACTCGACATTTCTCAAATACTAATTAGACGAGATGCTGCAAATGGATCTTTTGGCTTTTTGTCAGTGCAGCCTTCCAAAAGCAAAAACAACTCCTTTGTTTGTGCCTAGGGTGTTTTCATATTAAAGCCATTACCTCATCAGAATCCTAGATAGTGTTTAGTGTCTTTCTGTGGTTGTGGTTACTTGCCTGGAAGCCGATATGCTGGAGTTGGTCGTGCAAGCTGTCCAAGATCCTTCTACCGTCAAAGATGAAGGCAGGTTTCAGCATGGCTTTATAGATCTTCTCATAGTCCAGCTCCTGCAGCACAAATATGGACTCTATGGTTTACATTGAGAGCTCCCTTTAATCCATGTACAGTCCAATGCAACTATGTATGTAATTATCATTGCCACCAAAATATCTGTGTGGTCAGAGTCATCTCCTTGCCATTTGATGTCAGTAATTGATGAGTGAGTAGCTTCAAAAATTAAGAAAGAAAAAAACACACCGTGAACATATCCCACTCTGTGCAGATGACAATTGCATGGGCGTTCTCACAAGCCTTGTATGGGTCAGTGACGATTGTGACTAGACGAGAAACTAGGACGAGAGAGATTAAGTCAAGTTTACTTCATGCAGGTGAATATAAATCAACTTTTTCAAGCATTCATCCCATCTCATTAGAATGAGCAAAACAAGTCCCCAGTTATGTATGGCAAACAAAAAACCTAAAGCAGAGAGAACAGTACACCCAGTACACCCCATATTAAAATATCAACATGTATTCGATAAACTTTTATACTGAGCAAAAATATAAATGTAAAAATTCAAAGATTTTACTGAGTTACAGTTCATATAAGGAAATCAGTCAATTTAAAGAAATTCATTAGGCCCTATTCTATGGATTTCACATGACTGGGCTGGGCTGCAGCTATGGGTGGGCCTGGGAGGGCATAGACCCCACCCACTTAGCCCAGCCAATCAGAATGAGTTTCCCCCCACAAAAGGGCTTCATTACAGACAGAAATACTCAGTTTAATCCGCTGTCCGGGTGGCTGGTCTCAGATTATTATTCATATCTCAAAAGTACTCTTTTTTGATTTTGCTTATTTTTTTAGACATTGTTTGGAAGTTGGAACAATATATTCTTCAAACATCACATTTCCAGAGTTGGCACTCAGCTACTTTTGAAAGAAATTATACATTTTATAGGTAGCCTACTGGTTAGAGTAATTGGGCCAGTAACCAAAAGGGTGCTGGATCGAATCCCTGAGCTGACAAGGTAAAAATCTGTCGTTCTGCCCCTGAACAAGGCAGTTAACCCACTGTTCACTGGTAGGCCGTCATTGTAAATAAGAATTTGTTCTTAACTGACTTAGTTAAATGAAAGATTAAATAAATAAAATAAATAAAAAATATATAAATATACATTGATATTATAGGTCATTAACCAATCACAGCACTCATGTAGGATTGCACATTCGGCAAATCACCAATAGAGTACAAAGTGTTATTTGTTTGGGGCAAATCCAACACATCGCTGAATAGTACCACTCTTCATATTTTCAAGCATGGCTGTGGCTGCCTCATGTTATGGGTATGCTTGTCCTCGGCAAGGACTAGGACGTTTTTTAGGATAAAAATAAATGGAATTAAAGCTAAGCACAGGCAAAATCCAAGAGAAAAACCTGGTTCAGTCTGTTTTCTAACAAACACTGGGAGACTAATTCACCTTTCAGCAGGACAATAACCTAAAACACAAGGCCAAATCTACACTAGAGTTGCTTACCATGACGACGTTAAATGGCCTAGTTAGTTTTTACTTAAATCGGCTTAAATCTATGGCATGACATGAAAATCGCTGTCTAGCAATGATCAACAATCAAATTGACAGAGCTTGCATATTTTTTTAAAAAGAATAATGGGAAAATACTGTATAATCCAGTCTTACCCAAAAAGTCTTACCCAAAAAGTCTTACCCAAAATGACTCACAGCTGTAAACGCTGCCAAAGATTCTTCTACAAAGTATTGACTCAGGGGTGTGAAGACTTATGTAAATTAGATATTTCTGTATTTCATTTTCAATAAATTTGCAAAAATGTCTAAGAACATGTTTTCAATTGTCATTATGGGGCAGTGTGTGTAGATGGGTGAGGAAAAAATGCATATTTAATCCAATTTGAATTTAGGCTGTAACACAACAAAATGTGGAGCAGGCCAAGGGGTATGAATACTTTCTGAAGGCACTGTAGGCCTAAAAAGGGCCTAAAATGGCCACTTTATCGTGATTTAAAAAAATATGGTTTAGGTTTGTAAAAGGCATATCAAACATCCTTCCTCCCAATTAAGTGTATCTGAGGTGCCCAAAATATTTTTGGGGGCCATGCTGTCATGAAATCACCCTAATGTTAGAATCTGCTTATTGATTTACTATACTATTAATTTACAAAAAGAACACAATACTGTGGCTACCTGTGGCGGGGTCATGTCTTTCTGAGGGTGTGGGCTGAATCAGGTCGTGCATGATCTGCTGCGCTTTAACCTTGGGGTCATAGATGTGTAGACAGGCTCCCTCCTCCAACAGGTATCGACTGATGTAGATACTAGAGGATTCCCTGAAAACAAAATACACACAAGGATAGCCTTGGAGGGGGAAGCAGAAAAAAAATGTGCTTTGAGAGCTTTGGATGTAAGCAGAGAAAGGTTTTAAATGCCCATCCAAACCTTGTATCGCCTGTGTTTTTCTTGAAAGCGAATCCTAGCAAGGCGATCTTCTTGTCCGTCACTGTGTTGAAGAGGCAGCTGATTATCCGTGAAGAGAATCGTTTTCGCTGGTAATCGTTTATCTCTATAATCTGGGAGAGAAAACATTTAATGTTCCACATTTTTGCCATTGTGATATTTTACTGACTGTAAAACAGTGTTGCGAGAGACAATTACAGGAATTTATTTTCAAATGAGAAGTAAGTTCTGTATTGCACTACTTTGAGTTGATGAAAAAAGAAGCACACCTGTTGCCAGTATCTTGCAACCTCTGGTAGGTTTAGCACCTCGCATAGGTACACAAGATTGAGGACATCCTTCTGGAAACAGCTCCCACCAAATCCTGTGAAACAAACAAAGAATAAATCATGACTGAACTCACCCACTCAATTCCCAGTAGTTCATAACTGAAACCCAATCCCTCAGTCATCCAATCGTCTCATCCAACCATCAACTAAGACTGCCCCACAAGTCAACCACTCCAGCTTTGCTTCCCTCTCACTCACCCACGCTGGCCTTCAGGAAGCAACTGCCTATTCTCTGGTCTGTCCCGATGGCATGAGCCACCTCCTCTACATCAGCACCAGTTACCTCGCACAGGGCACTGATGGAGTTGATGCTACTGATACGTTGGGCCAGAAAGGCATTGGCTGCCTGTAAACACAGAAAAGGAAAAAAAAACAAGGATAGAAGTGAGCAAATGAATAAAGGCAGGAAACATCACAGGAGGAGGTGTCTGAGATCGTTATGCTGCTGAGCTGAGATTGTACTGATAAAAAAGACTGACATAAAATGGTATTCATACCAGCTTGGAGAGCTCAGAGGACCAGGTGTTGGTGGTGATAATCTTGCTTTTGGGGACCCAGTGCTCATAGATGCTCCGCAGGGCCTCAATAGCATGTTGGCCCTCAGGGGTCTCATCCCCTCCAATCAATACCCTGTCTGGATTCTTCAGATCAGTGATGGCTGTTCCCTCAGCAAGAAACTCTGGGTTTGAGAGGACCTGCAGGAGAACAAGATCATGCTTATAAGACCTGACGACATGGCAGACCGATGAATTTAGATGTTTGATACACTGTCCCCTGCAATCACCTGAAAGTTGAAGCTACTTTTGGTGTTGGCGTTGAAGATGCGGCGGATGCTCTCAGCAGCACGTACAGGAACTGTGCTTTTCTCTACAACAATCTTACACCCAATGGACACATCAGCAATGCGCCGGGCACATGCTTCTATGTACTTCAGGTCCGCTGCTCGACCCTTGCCAATCCCAAATGTCTTGGTAGGCGTATTGACCTGGCAAAGGAAGGGGGAGATGTTTCAGGTCGATTCAATCATGGCTCTTTCTCCATCTTTCCTTTAAAGAAAGCCAAACTGAGTCCCATTCGTCTTAACAATACTTTCAAGGAAATTGTGTGAAAGCCATTGACATTATAAGAAGGGAAAGTGTTGAATTTTTTTTATTTACAGATATGAAAACGAGGTCTGCATTTCTTATGGCCTCATCAATGTCTGTGGAGAAGAAAAGGTTGACCCCGCGGCATGAGTCCACCACTTCCTGGAGTCCAGGCTAGAAAGAAAGGAGGGGTGTCGTTGGACATGAATGTGTAATCGTTTTACGTCATATCCTGCAGTTGATGTTAGTTTCTTGTATTGATATCGTCTCACACTCACCTCAAAGATGGGGAGGCTATCAGAATTCCAGGCACGGATGCGGTCCTCGTTCACGTCCACCACGGTCACCGTCACCTCGGGGCACATCTGGGCGATCACGCTGCAGGTGGGACCGCCCACGTAGCCAGCCCCAATACAACAGATATTCTTCACCTCCACCATTCTCCCTCTCAAACAGAAAGAAAATACAAGCACTTAACACCCATTTTTCCTACTTTTTCATTTAACAGGATCTTAAGCAAATACACAGTTGGGCTAAGAATAAAACATTAAAAGAAAAATAAATTATCAACTGATGGTTTCAGTCAAGCCTTTGAGTTTGTCCTTTCCCAATAATGTCAGGTATCCTGCACGTCACTGACAAAGGCTCAAGGGCAAAACGTTGGGGTTATGTGCTGTACTATTTGAAATTCAATTATCGAATTGGTCAAAACAAACAAAAATGTGTTGAAACAAAAAAACAATTCCAATGCAAAATCTGAATATGCCATGGCAATAGCTACACGATTTCCACTTGGATTCCCCAGTGGGTATCAATGGATTACAGTTAAAGGAAAATTCTGTGGAGCAAATCAAACCACCTCTATTTGGCCAGTTTGCCCCTAACTCCACCCATTCTGCCACGCTCTCTAGATCACAGAGAGGGCTCTATGTGCAGTGTGGTCAGATGGAACTCCCTGGGACATACACACACACACACACACACACACACACACACACACACAACTGGCCCCTAGATACAAAAGCCATATTATTCCAAACTTTTAACCCAGAAATAACACAAAAAAACGTGCAGGACCTGGCAGATATTAATCATCCCACTAATGTAAAGATTCTTGACTTTGGTCTGGTTAGATTAGCTAGCTACTGTACTGTGATACATTTCTGTGGTGTACTATTTACTACTGATAAAGGGCATATGGCTGCCAGCTATACGTGTTAAGTGAGCCTAAGATATCTGTACAGAAGGACCAAAAGAAACCATTGAAAATTATTCAGGGAATAAAACTACATTTCACGATCAGAAACCATTTTGTGGCCGGTGAGGAGCGCTACCTGCAGTGATGATGCTGGACTGTAACGTTGGGGTTGAATAGAAAACTTGACACACGTTTCCAATTGGAGCCTCTACCTCGATGTTATATTACTAGCTAGCTACCTAGCGCCAGCGGTACCTCTTGCTAACTTGCGCCTGTACACCAGCCACCTATACTTGATTCAGCCCGTTCTTTACATGAATGTAGCCCCATCCAGTCGAGTATCAATATGTGTTGCAAAACCAATTTAGCTAGCTAACGATACTTTATAGCACCCGCTAAACACAAAACAAACGGGACACTTACCGTCAGTTGATGAGAGAGCAGCTGAACCGAATACAAAATGTTTCAGAGACTCTCAACCACGTAAAACCGAGACCGTAATTGTTTAATTCCAGGGGGTTGGTTGCTGATCTGTGGTGATGATAGTCCGATGTGTAGAACCTTGCTCCAGTGATGAGTTTGAAATGCTTAGTGCCACGGTGAAATTTATATCTAAATCTCAGACAGGGGGCAGGCTTTGACAATCCCTTGACATCACATCCCCACTGATGTTTACCAGAAAGGGGCTTATTCAAGAGGACTTAACCATTCCGTCTATGGCACGAAGTTACAGACATTCATATTAGACAACTCATTACAGGGTTATTACATTGGTGTGACATTGTGTGGCTGAAAAGTGTTATAGAACGCAGGGATGTTAGGATTTAGTCCTTTGAGATCCAACCAATTTATGTCGGTTAAGTAAGTCTATAGTCTATAGTACATGGATGTGACAATCATTTCCAAATGTAATGAACACGCATTCTTTCGTATTACGTAAGATGTATAAACCTTGGGAACTGAGCAAAATAGAACTATAGGAGAAGGAATTTGATGATGTGTCTGGGAGAAGTAGTGGTGGGAGGGAGGGTATTTGACAATCTAGTAGTCTGATGATGATATACAATTACGTCACATTTGTAACAGTGGGATTTGTAACAGAAAGAAATCCACACATGGTAATGATTTCATAGTAAACTCCCACCCAGGTCCAGTCACCCATGTGCATGGAAAGCATGAGGCACAATCCAGCTCAATTTGAGACCAGACATTCAACCGACCACAGCCGAGGGAGTGTCCCCCTTGTTATTATAGATACATTAATCTCTGGAGAGAGTAACTCAGCTGGGTGGAAAGAAAACAGTCATTGTGCTGTTTACAGCAGGAGACAGAAATGTGTTATTTAAAGCCAAAGGGAATTGTGTCACAGCCCTTATTGTAGTCTCTCATTCCGTACACATTGCGGTAGTAGTTGGCTAATAAACAATGCTGATTTAGTGCTGTTCAACGAGGACAGTGTAAGACACTCATTGCTGACGTATTACCCAGCTCCCCAAAATTGTTACTAACCCAGGAAAAGTTAGGAGTCATATGTCATAATATCATATGTTTGATATTATAAACTGGGTGGTTGCGATCCCTGAATGCTGATTGGCTGACAGCTGTATACCACCGGGTATGACAAAACATTTTATTTTACTGCTCTAATTTCGTTGGTGACCAGTTTATAATAGCAATAAGGCACCTCAGTGGTTTGTGGTATATGGCCAATATACCATGGCTAAGGGCTGTATCCAGGCACTTCAAGTTGTGTCATGCCTAAGAACAACCCTTAGCTGTGGTATATTCGCCACATACCACCACAACCCCTTTGGCTTTATTGCTTAATTATAAATGATTGTACCCCAGGTTAAATTCAAAAAAACACATTGGTATGGTCTATAATCAGCACAGTTACAATACCAGAGCTAATGTTGTGTATTGTAAAATCCCAAGAGTAAACAGTACTATGAGGAGTATGCTATTCTATACAGGCATTTGTCTATAGAATAGCCTCCCCTTGGAGATCAAGCAAACAAATAATAGAAATGGCTTTAAAAAGCAGCCAATGGTTTTCATTTGGAGGAGGTTGTCTAACTAAGTGAAACCACTCCACAGCCTCCTTGTGCCCCTTTTGTTACTGCTACTACTGGTCAGGTTGGATTTTGTTAGCGATGGATATGATGTGCAACTAAAACCTGTCTTTTAACAGTTAGGAATAATGTGCAATGAATGAGTATCTTTACAGTTAGGGTATTGTGTAATGAATTAGTTTGTGTTTTTAAGGTTAGCAATTACGTGCACATTTTAGGACGTCAGTATGAATCAATGTGATGGGTTTGTTTGTAGTTTGGTCTTGTCATCATTAGATGTTCTTACCATCGAGGACAACGTTTGAAACAAGTGTTGTAGTTAATTTAAGTGCTATCCTCTGGGAACATATTCTACATATTTGTACATAAATATGGTTGCGTATGTCTTTTGCCCAAATAAATGTATACACACTATCACAGCTCTAGTCATTCACTACTCTCTCCACCCTTAGGGCAGAAGTAACTACCTTAGTCTACTTCCAGGTGCCCCTTTGTTGTAAGTAGAGATAATAGTATCCACTTAAAACACCCCAACATTCTTGAAACATCTGTTCTAGGTAACATTGGTCAAACTTAACTGCCCTCAAATAAGGAGCTGTATAGAGGAGAAAAAGGAACTGAAAGTTAGATTTACGATGCCACCTTCTAAATTGATTCCGGGCCCTGTAATTCAAACCAAGATTGTGAGGCAACCTCTCTCTGATGAGGGAGCCTTACGGAGATGAATGGGGCCGTTAAAATGCTGCTGCCCTGTTGATCCTTGAGTTTGTGGCCTCTAACAGACAAAGCTGTTGGAATGTGCATTTTATGCTGGCGGTGCTCTCCTCACTACTATTACTACGGGGGTCTTCAAAAATCAACAGAACAAGACCATTACCTTACCTGGTTATTTTTTACAAGATGCCAATGATTGCTGATATACTTTAGAATAGGACATACATCTTTATGCTGTACATTACAGACATGTGCGTGATGCCATGTTACAATGGACTGGTAATAAGGTATTAAAAGACACTGGTAATGAACATGATAGGAGACAGAGAGCTGGTTTCAAGAGAAGGCCGCAGCAGGTGTTTATTGTCATGGACCACAGGAGGAGGCAGGTGGCTGGGTCCAGGTGCAGGCAGAAGGTCATACACAGGGGTCCAAAAAGGCAACAGTACAGGCAGGGAAAAGGCTAGTAATGTTGTCCGGGAGATCGGGCAATAGGTTGATAACAGGAAATCCGATCGGCTGCAGTACAGGCAGGGAATAGGCAAAAGGCGTCATTAGTGAGGCAAGCAAAAACTATCATACACAGGAAGAGTAAATTACAGGAAAACCAGAACTCCGAATAGAAGTGTGTCACAAAAACAAACAATACCTCACAATGATGGGGTGCAAAGAGAACTGAACTAAATAGTGTGTGATAATGACATACAGGTGGTCAGAATTCAGGTGATTGGGATCTGGAGAGTGAGCTGGGTTCAGTGGATCTAAGTGTTTGAGAGTGTGAGCTGGAAAGTGGGCTGGAAAGTGAGCTGCATTCAGGGGATCTGTGTTGAGAGTGTGAGTTGGAAGCAGACGTTACAATACTACTGCTAACCAGGCAGAGGGATTTCCTCTTGAACAGTGATACTTGACCTCTGACCCTATAAGCAGACTCAAACTTCCTTAATCCTTAGTTACCATATCTCATCACTAGTGGCAGACTCCAACAACATTTATGGGACTCATTTACAAGCCCTCTAAACTTGGAACATAAAAACAATTACCATACCTTACTTTACCTTAGAACACAACAAATATTTGCCTGCGATTGCACCAGATTTAAATAGACTTTTGAAGAGTTGTGTTTCACGAGAAAAATACTCTGAAAGCAGGGGATGAAACAGACTGTTCTCATCCCCAGGGCTATGCCTCAAGTATATGCAATCTAAAGCCTTCACTCTGCCAAGATGCCTCTGTTTTAACAGTGTGGGTTGAGAGGACTTAAGTTGATGCAACGGTCAGGAGTTTGACCAATAGCACACATCACTTCTGGCAATTCATGAAGACAGACTTGACTTCCACCAGTATATTTTATTAATTGTTGCTGTCACATTCATTCTCAATGTCTCCTTCTTCCTCTTCTTTTTCTTCCTTTTCTGCCTGTCACCTCCATCAGCCCAGAAAAGAAAACATTCCCACCTCCATAGACTTTCTTGCTTAGAGACTTGAGGTTTCTTCTTACACTCCGGTAGTCACAGACTCATGTCACGGAGACTTGAAATGTCCCAGAACTTGATCATCTGGTCATGGGCACAGCTTGCCAGGAAACGTGAGTCGCGAGAGTGGGTAATTTACTCAATAGGTTCCCCACATGATGCCCTATGCAGCACATTACCCGATTGGGCAAGAAGTTTATAGCAGTTTCAAGAGAAAAAGACAAATTACAATCAAGTTAAGTATTAACTTCAGTACTGTATCACTAGCTAGGTTTCCATCCAATTGGCGACAGATTTTCATGCGAATATTGTAAAAACTGTGTATTTTCACACTAGAGAGGTGTTTCCATTAAAAGGACTTGTTGCAGATTAAAGGCTGTGTGTGATGACGTAGTGCATTTTCACATCATACATAAAAAATAAAATAAATTGAACATTAACATGCAACATTAACATGCAACACAAAAAAACAGCATAGCCAGAGGGATTACAAAGAAATAAGGAAGAGAAGAAAAAACAATACAAATAAACGTTGTATCAACTCAAATACAGAAATGAAGCGAATAAATACAATAATGAAGGAGCTTTTTCTTCATACGTTTTGATTTGTGTTTGACATTTTTTCCTAAAATAAAATAAAGATATTTTTTTCCTTATTTAAAATAAAGAGATTTATTACATACTGATGGTCAATTGTGGAATCAGTGTAGTAAAATAATGTCAAACTTAGATATTTCAATGGTTGTATGCATTTTGATGCCAAGATATAGCTTCACATCAGTCCAGAATAACTCACTATGTAAACAATTTCAAAATAATTATAGATAGATTCAGTTTCTACTTCACAAAAACTGCATTCACTGGTTACATCAGCTATATATTTACAAATCATGCTATAACACGGGTAGAATCGAAGTATAATCTTAATTAAATGACATCTCCTTTCCTTTATTGGTCACCATAAATGTGTGTGGAGTGAGCCAAGCACGGCGCCAGTTAACATCAAACGATGAAGCCCAGCAAAATATAGCAGAAGGAATAGATTTCTTGTAACGATTGTCCTCCTCCTCTTCTGACGAAGGGGAGTAGTAGGAAGGATCGGAGGACCAATGCGCAGTGCGGTAAGTGTCCATAACGATACTTTATTTACATTGATACTAAACTACAAAATAACAACGTGAATAACCGAAACAAACGAAACAGTCCTGTGTGGAAACAAACACTGACATGGAAAATAATCACCCACAACTCAAAAATGAAACCAGGCTACCAAAATATGGTTCTCAATCAGGGACAACGATTGACAGCTGCCTCTGATTGAGAACCATACCAGGCCAAACACATAAATCCCAAAACATAGAACATATGTGGGTTCTTCTGTAACGCTTGTCTGTGGTGGAAGAAGAGGGGGACCAATGGCAGCGTGGTAAGTGTTCATAGCTTTTAATGATGTACTAGAACACTGAACAAAACGATAAAGAACAAACAAACAGTCCCGTAAGGTGAAAGACAAAAACACTAAACAGGAAATATGCACCCACAACACAAAGTGAAACCAGGCTACCTAAGTATGGTTCTCAATCAGGGACAACGATTGACAGTTACCTCTAATTGAGAACCATACCAGGCCAAACACAGAAATCCCAAAACATAGAAAAAGGAACATAGACAACCCACCCAACTCACGCCCTGACCATACTAAAACAAAGACATAACAAAAGAACTAAGGTCAGAAAGTGACATTTCTGTCACGACTGCTCCTTCACGATGTTGATTGCCCCCTCTATATCTGTTTGTTCCTCAGTTTTGTTCCCCGTGTCAGCATTAATGTCGTTATGTTTTCATGTCAAGACGCTGTCTTGTCCTGTTCCATGTCCGTTGTTAATTAAATGTTCACTCCCTGTACTTGCTTCTCATCTACCAGCGTCATTCCTTACTGAATGCTGACACCACTATTTGAAGCAACAGGGAGTTCTTGTTTTATGTTTTTGGTGGTGATGTCGGGTCCGGGTGCCTCCGCCAATGGAACCAGGGGTGCCTCAGCTGGCTTGTCGGGCTTCCACGCCGTAGCTGGCCCGAGAGGTTTTATTGCCTCTGTGGGCTCGGCAGGCTCCCATCCCACGTCATGCCTCTGCTGGCCCATCGGGCTCCCACGCCTCAGCCGGATCGTCAGGCTCCCACGCCTCAGCCGGCTCGTCGGGCTCCCACGCCTCAGCCGGCCCATAGGGCTTCTACGCCTCAGCCAGCCAGTCCTGCGCCCATGCCTCGGCCGGCACGTCAAGCTCACCTAGGTTCCCCTCTCTGGCGGTCAAGGGTGCCAGGCTGCCCTTCATCACGCACACCTGTCACCATCATTACGCACATCAGCGCTCATTGGACTCACCTGGACTCCTTTACGTTGTTAATTGCCCCCTCTATATGTGTTTGTTCCTCAGTTTTATTCCCCGTGTCAGCATTATTGTCGTCATGTTGTTTTGTTCCCCCCGTCCAGACGCTGTTCTTGTTTTGTTGTCCCTTTTCCATGAAATGTTTACTCCCTGTACTTGCTTCTCGTCTCCAGCGTCGGTCCTTACATATTTCACGTGGAAAATATTCCTCAATAATACATTTAAAAAATATTATCAATTAAACCTATGCCATTCATCTCGATATCACTTACGATAGGAGATGTTCCAAAATATGCATTATCCCGAAGTAAAGATTTTGTCCCACTAGGTATAGCTTTTATAACAGTGTCATATTCCTTGCTTGAAACGTCAAACTTGAATCTTTCCATAAATTCTCTCCGCCTAAATAGATTCCCACTAATACTAACTTATTTGCTGACAAAGACAATGTTTTTTGAGAACCAATTCTGGTAAAATAACATCATGTTTCTATGTAATATCGACCCATTATTCCATATAAAACATGTATGAGGTGAAAAGTTGTGTTTATACAGCAAAGACCAGCACATTAAAGCCTGTTTATGAAAAGCTGTCAATTTCACAGGATGTTTACTCACAATATAGGGACAAAATTAAGCCCTCCGAGCTTCTGAAAAACAAAATGAGGTACAATATTCCAGAAACGAAGATACATTTTTTTAAGTACCCTTTAACCCAGTTGACTTTTGATATCTAAGACATTTAAGACCGCCATCACAAACCCTGTTGGTGATAACATCTCTTTTTATCTTATGTGGCTTGTTTTTCCACATGAAGTTGTACAATAGCCTATCTAAGGTACAGCAAGTGTATATGGGAATGTCAATAGATGAAAAAAAGATGTACGAGATAGCCCCTCAGCTTTGGACAAAAACACCTTCCCTTGAAGACTTAAATCCCTCCCTAACCATGAGGAGAAGTTAGGTGTCATCCGCCAGTTGGGATATCTTGATCTCTCTGCCCTGGAATGTAATGCCTTCAAATTGACTTTGATAAACTAATGAGCATACAGTTTGAGATACTAACAAAAATAAAAAAGGTGAGATTGGACAACCTTGTCGTATTCCTTTGTAAATGTTAAACCTTGAGGATATTCGAGTTTGATACAGTTATTGGCATCATTACACAGAGTTCTAATAACATCACCAAAATAATTCCCAAATTTCAAATGCTTAAGACAATCAAAGATAAAATTGTGATTTACGGTATCAAATGCTTTTGTAAAATTGCAAAAATAAGATAACAGGGAAGTCATCCAATACATCACAATACTCAACCAAATCAAAGTCTTATCAAAGACTCAAGCCACAGAAGTCATAGACTGTTCTCTCTACTACCGCACGGCAAGCTGTACCAACGCATCAAGTCTGGAACCAACAGGACCCTGAACAGCTACTACCCCCAAGCCACAAGACTGCTAAATAGTTAGTCCAGGTAGCTATTGGTTAACTATGTAACGATATGCACTGACCCTTTCTGAGCCTACTCTTTTGACTCATCACAGACACTGCTGTTACTGTTTATTGTTTATCCTGTTGCCTAGTAACTTTATCCCTACCTCTATGTAAATACAGTATCTACCTCAATTACCACGTACCCCTGCACATCGACTCGGTACTGGTACCCCGTGTATATAGTCAAGTTATTGTTACTCATTGTGTATTTACTCATTGTGTTAATTAATTAATTAATTTCTTTTTTTCTCTGCATTGTTGGGAAGGGCCCATAAGTAGGCATTTCAATCTCCGTCAACACCTGTTGTTTACGAAGCATGTAACAAATTGGAAATGACCTTTTACATTTCTATCGCTTCAGCTTTACAGATTGAGTAGAGACCCAAATTCAGCGTTTACCGTGAATGCCGTCTCCACTTACTTGGGATGAACATTGCCGCGATACAGATTGAATAGAGCCCAAAGTAGTTCTAGCCTTGAATAGGAATGGACAAAATCGTAAGAGTAAGAGAGCCATACATTTTATAGTTGTCACGTCCTGACCTTAGTTCATTTTTTATGTCTCTGTTTTAGTTTGGTCAGGGCGTGAGTTGGGGTGGGCATTCTATGTTTTTTTGTTCTATGTTTTCTATTTCTATGTGTTTGGCCTGGTATGGTTCCCAATCAGAGGCAGCTGGCAATCGTCGTCTCTGATTGAGAACCATACTTAGGCAGCCTGTTTTCCCATTATGGGTGTGGGTAGTTTGCTTTCTGTTTAGTGTGGTTTGGACAGGACAGGACCGAGTTTGGGAAACCTTGCACAAGATGACAGCAAACATTACCCACAAAACATAGTAGAGGGCAATAGGGCAATATGTCCACTAGATGGCAGCAAAATAACCACTAAGACCCTACAGTCATGGTGAGAACTCCATATCTTCATTTAAATGAGAAGTTTCCTTTTTTTGCAACCAAATCGCAATTTTTTTTATGTAAATGAAATTTAGGGTCCAGACACTTTTTTTGTGTGATTTCACATGTTTTTGAGAAACTTACCCCAACCAGTGAATCATTTCCTCATCCTTGTTTAACAGTATGGGGACCCGATAAAAAAACATGAACAAAGGCTCCTAAAACACCAAAATACGTCCTTTTAGAAACGGTAAAGCTCTCAGCATAGTGATGCATGCCAAAAATAAACTGGAAGAAGAGACCTTGGCCAGAGTGACCTAATGGTCAGTTGTCAATAACATATGTCGTGTGTGTTTGATAAATAGTTTTCCCAGTGTTGCAGTATTCTGTTGTGCTTTGTGTAAAAAATGCAAGTTGTCACACATACACAAATTTGCCAATAGTATGTGGACACCTGTCCGCCAAACATTTCATTCCGAAATCATGGGTGTTAATATAGAGTTAGTCACCCCCTTTTTTGCTATAACATCCTCCACTCTTCTGCGAAGGCTTTCCACTAGATGTTGGAACATTGCTGCTGGGACTTGCTTTCATTCAACCACAAGAGCATTAGTGAGGTCGGGCACTGATGTTAGGCGATTAGGCCTGGCTCACAGAATAGTCTAGAATGTCATTGTATGCTGTAGCGTTAAGAGTTCCCTTCACTGGAACTAAGGGGCCTAGCCCGAACCATGAAAAACAGCCCCAGACCATTACTCCTCCTCCACCAAACTTTGCAGTTGGCACTATGCAAGGAAGCCTTTTCCTGGCATCCGCCAAAATCAGATTTGTCCGTTGGACTGCCAGATAGTGAAGCGTGATTCATCTCTCCAGAGAACATGTTTCCACTGCTCCAGAGTCCAATGGCGGTGAGCTTTATACCACTCCAGCCATCACTTGGCATTGAGCATGGTGATCTTTGACTTGGCTGCTCGGCCATGGAAACACATTTCATGAAGCTCCCGACGAACAGTTCTTGTGTTTACATTGCTTCCATAGGCAGTTTGGAACTCGGTAGTGAGGGTTGCAACTGAGGACAGACGATTTTTACGTTTTACGAACTTCAGCACTCGGCAGTCCAGTTCTATGAGCTTGTGTTGCCTACCACTTCGCGGCTGAACTGTTGTTGCTCCTAGATGTTTCCACTTCACAATAACAGCACATTCAGTTTGCCCGGGGCAGCTCTAGCAGGGCATAAATTTAACGAACTGACTTGTTGGAAAGGTGGCATCCAATGATAGTGCCATGTTGAAAGTCACTGAGGTTTCCACTAAGGCCATTCTACTGCCAATGTTTGTTGATGGAGATTGCATGCCTGTGTGCTCGATTTTATACACCTGTCAGCAACGGGTGTCTTTTGGCCAGGTAGTGTATATTTTTAATCAGAGTAGATCTACCTAGTGTTATTCTGCTTTGGCATAGCAAGCTCACCTGTTGTATAATATTTTTCCTTCTGCAATTTAGGCTGGTTTCTTAAAGAGTAGTCTTGGAATGGGGTTGATCAGCGAACAACTTGGCCGTTGTCAAGACAAGTGTTGCCCAATTGCGTCGTGAATACCATCCGCAACACATACTCATCCCCCACCAATGACGGTGTCAACATTGGATTCAAGGAGGCAGATGAGACATTCGTGATTCTTTGAATTGTATCTGATGCTATACCACGATTCTATAGTAAAGCTTTGCAGACTATTGATACTCCCTGCGGAGGCACAAATCATCCAGGACTGCTTGAATCAACCATTCCACTCACCTTCCCTTTCTATATGTCCTTTTGTCATTTATAGACTTCTGCTAAATTAACCCTTTCCGCTGCCAATATGTACAAGATCAAATAAACCTTACTATACATACAGTGCATTCGGAAAGTACAGTATTCAGACCCCTTGATTTTTTCCACATGTTGTTATGTTACAGCCTTATTTTAAAATCTATTAAATTGTTTTTTCTCCACATAAATCTTCAGTACACCGACTACCCGATGATGACAAAGCAAAAACAGGTTTTTAGAATCAAAAAGAAAGGAGGACCAAGGCACTCTTCATATAATTAATTAAAATGGCTTTATTTGTATGGCATGTTCAAATGAAACAAAGTTTTAAAAAAGGACGCGTTTCGGCTGCATGGCCTTCGTCAGGGAGTACAAATAAATAATACAAGGTCCTCTTTTGAACAGCTTTTCTTCTAATAGAATAATCTAAAAAGGACAGACAAGTAGTCCAAACAGAAATTGAAGAAGTAAAAAGGAAAATCACAGCACACAGTGACAATTCAAATAAAACACAATGTGATGAGATCTTGAAAGAGAAAGTAGACACATTCACTCTGACATTGAAGCAAGAGAAGCTAAGAAAATTTAGAAGAGATGAAGTAGACTATAGAGATGGCAAGGTCTTTGCCTGGAGAAAACCAATGCACGAGAATTCAGGATCACATCCAAAGAGGAGGAAGCCTAGATCTGTTTCTTTTCAACTTTACAAGCAGTGACAATGAGGATCAGCCCAGACACTCAGAGGCCAGCTCCTTACAAGTTTTTTTTACACAGAGCAGGACCAGAACAAATGTGTGATCAACATTTTTTAAATGTTTATTTAACCTACGCAAGTCAGTTAAGAACAAATTCTTATTTTCAATGACAGCCTAGGAACAGTGGGTTAACTGCCTGTTTAGGGGCAGAATGACAGAATTGTACCTTATCAGCTCGGGGATTTGAACTTGCAACCTTTCGGTTACAAGTCCAACACTCTAACCACTAGGCTACCCTGCTGCCCCAAGGATTGTGTAAGGGTATTGTCTAAAGGTCCTTTGCCCCCACATACTCAACTAATGAATTGAATATGAAGATTGACATATTTAGTTTCTACAGGAATCTACATCTGAAGGCCTGGTACAAGCAAAACATCTCTCCAACTACAGACACCAGTGTCTCAGGTCAGGCAGTTTCTGTTCCCTCAAAAACACCTTTAAAGCCCAAGTCCACCTTCTGTCCCATCGTCCAGAATGCAACACTAAATACATTTGCCAAGAGGGTGAATGTTAATGTGGAGAATCTGTTTAAGGGTAAAATTGACTCCAACCAAACACAACGTAATCTTTCTAAGACAGAGAAGGATGCAGTTGAATCATTGTCCAAAAATAAACAGATGGTGGTTAAAAAAGCAGACAAAGGTGGCGCTATAGTAGTGTGGAGTAAAGACAAATATGTGACAGAAGCCTACCGTCAATTCGACAATGATGAATTCTACCAATCTCTTACCTTCAACCCTACAGAGGACCTAAAAACTGAATTGAAAGGGATCCACACAGAAGCTAAGGAGAATGGCTACATTTCAGACAATGAGTTCAAATTTATTTTCAATGGCAGTATGGCTTCTTTTTATCTTCTTCCAAAGGTCCACAAAAATCTTGACTTGATTTACAAAATAGCCTCCAATACCCTACTCAACAAATTGGATGCAGTCTATCACAGTGCAATCCGTTTTGTCACCAAAGCCCCATATACTACCCACCATTGCGACCTGTACGCTCTCGTTGGCTGGCCCTCGCATCATACTCATCGTCAAACCCACTGGCTCCATGTCATCTACAAGACCCTGCTAGGGTCCCCCCTTATCTCAGCTCGCTGGTCACCATAGCATCTCCCACCTGAAGCACACGCTCCAGCAGGTATATCTCTCTAGTCACCCCCAAAACCAATTCTTTCTTTGGCCGCCTCTCCTTCCAGTTCTCTGCTGCCAATGACTGGAATGAACTACAAAAATCTCTGAAACTGGAAACACTTATCTCCCTCACTAGCTTTAAGCACCAACTGTCAGAGCAGCTCACAGATTACTGCACCTGTACATAGCCCACCTATAATTTAGCCCAAACAACTACCTCTTTCCCTACTGTATTTATTTTTTTATTTTATTATTTTGCTCCTTTGCACCCCATTATTTTTATTTCTACTTCGCACATTCTTCCATTGCAAATCTACCATTCCAGTGTTTTATTGCTATATTGTATTTACTTTGCCACCATGGCCTTTACCTCCCTTATTTCACCTCATTTGCTCACATCGTATATAGACTTGTTTCTACTGTATTATTGACTGTGTGTTTGTTTTTACTCCATGTGAAACTCTGTGCCGTTGTATGTGTCGAACTGCTTTGCTTTATCTTGGCCAGGTCGTAATTGTAAATGAGAACTTGTTCTCAACTTGCCTACCTGGTTAAATAAAGGTGAAATAAATTAAATAAAATCAAATTAAGCCTTTTTTGACATCACTCCCAGCCTATCTTCAAGATACCACAGATGTGTTGAACAAAATGAAGGAATCGAACAATATAGGTACCGCTTCCTTTTTAGTCCCCATTGAACCACCATTTAACATGAACAAGGTTTGGCAGCTATGCACCGTTTCTTGAGTACCCAGCCTGAGACTGAGATGCCTCCTACAGAATTCATTGTCTCACTGACTGAATGGACTCTTAATCATAACATCTTTGTCTTTCAGGACCGTATTTCTAAACAGGTCAAAGGGTGTGCCATGGGAGCTACAGCCCTTCCTACGCTGGTTTAACTTGGGTAAATGGGAAAATGATTTCATTTTGGATCCTTCTAATAACCATTTCATTGACCCGGATTATATGGTGGGGACACTATATTGATGTTTGCCTGTTTTGGTCCGGCTCAGAAGATGAACTTATTTCCTTCCACCAATACCTTAACAACATTAACCCTAACATCAAACTAACTATGGAGTACAGCAAGGATAACATTCCTTTTTTGGACCTCGACATCAGTAAAAATGACAAAGGTTATTTGCACACATCAATCTTTAGGAAGCCTACAGGTGGGAATATCATTCTGAGGGCAGACAGATTCCACCCCAAAAGGCTAAATGAGTGTCACTTTCTGACCTTTATTTCCTTTGTTTTGTCTTTATTTAGTATGGTCAGGGCGTGAGTTGGGTGGGCAGTCTATGTTTGTTTGTTCTATATTTTGGGTATTTCTATGTTCAGCCAAGTATGGTTCTCAATCAGAGACAGGTGTCATTAGTTGTCTCTGATTGAGAATCATACTTGGGTAGCCTGGGTTTCACTGTGTGTTTGTGGGTGATTGTTCCTGTCTCTGTCTCTGCACCAGATAGGACGGTTTGGGGGGGGTTTCACATTTCTTGTTTTTGTAAGTTTGTTCATGTGAAGTGATTTATTAAAACATGAATCAAATTAACCAAGCTGCGCTTTGGTCCGCCTCTCTGTCAATGGAAGAAATCCCTTACAAAGAGAATATTCCATATGGCCAATTACAAAGAGTCCACAGAATTTGCGATCAGGAAACATGCTACAGTGTCAAATCTGCTGAATTGGAGAATTGCTTCTTGAATCGGGGCTACAGCGTTCAGGTCCTGAAATATGCAGGTATAAGGGCTGGGTTACTCGACAGAGAGAACTTGTTGCGAAGGGGAGCGCCTCGTGATACATCAGAGAGAGTGTATTTTGTTACAAAACACAGGACTGAAGCAGAGAACATTAAAAGAATCATTAAAAATAATTGGGGAATCATCCAAAGTGAAACCCTACTACGCCAAGTCTTTCCTGAGTCTCCAGTCATAAGCTATAAGAGATATCCTACCCTAAATGACAAATTAGTCCACAGTTATTTTTTATTTGATTTATTTCACCTTTATTTAACCAGGTAGGCTAGTTGAGAACAAGTTCTCATTTGCAACTGTGACCTGGCCAAGATAAAGCATAGCAATTCGACACATACAACAACACAGAGTTACACATGGAATAAACAAGACATAGAGTCAATAATACAGTAGAAAAAAATAAAACAAAAAGTCAATATACAGTGAGTGCAAATGAGGTAAGATAAGGGAGTTAAGGCAATGCATAGGCCATGGTGGCGAAGTAATTCCAATATAGCAATTAACACTGGAATGGTAGATGTGCAGAAGATGAATGTGCAAGTAGAGATACTGGGGTGCAAAGGAGCAAGATAAATAAATAAATACAGTATGGGGATGAGGTAGATAGATGGGCTGTTTACAGGTGGGCTATGTACAGGTGCAGTGATCTATGAGCTGCTCTGACAGCTGGTGCTTAAAGCTAGTGAGGGAGATATGAGTGTTACGAATCCCGTTTCCTGAGTCTGTTTTTTGCCTGTGTTCTGTTCTGGAGTTTTTTTTCCGGCGTCCTGGAACGCACCCTGTCTGGTTGCCGGGCAATGTAGCCAGTTGGGAGTTCTGATTACCCGCACCTGTATCCCATCAGCTATCTGCACACCTGGTCCTGATCATCATCTCTCCTCTTCATAAGCCCGGACCTGACATCCATTCCCTGCCGGGTCGTTAGCCATGAACAGTATGTCGTGCCATAGTATCAGCCTCAAGTTGGATAGAATTTGTTTTGTTGTTTTTTACGTATTGCTTGCCTTAAACTTACCTCCATTTGTTCTGTCTTCAGTTACTCACCCGGATCATTTACCCCATTCTCGCCTGGTCGTCGGAGAATTCCGCTACCCCATTGGATCCACCTATTTACTCCCATCAACTCACCACCGCTGCCCGTTACGCCACCTGGATATATCTACCCATTCACATTCACTTGTAAATAAATACTCACCTTCTTCCTACTCTCCTTGTCCTGGTCTGCTTCTGGGTTCGATTTTGAAAGAACGTGACAATGATTCTCCAGCTTCAGTGATTTTTGCAGTTTGTTCCAGTCATTGGCAGCAGAGAACTGGAAGTAAAGGCGACCAAAGGAAGAATTGGCTTTGTGGGTGACCAGTGAGATATACCTGCTGTAGCACGTGCTACGAGTGGGTGCTGCTATGGTGAACGTTTGCCCCAGTCTGAGGTTCTGAGTGCTCTGGAGCAGGTTTTCATCTAGGATCTTTCTGTACTTTGCTCTGTTAATCTTTCCATCGTTCCTGACTAGTCTCCCAGTCCCTGCCGCTGAAAAATATCCCCCTGGCATGATGCTGCCACCACTATGTTTCACTGTATGGGATGGTGCCAGGTTTCATCCAGACGTGACGCTTGGCATTCAGGCCAAATAGTTCAATCTTGGTTTCATCAGACCAGAGAATCTTGTTTCTCGTGGTCTGAGTCATTTAGGTGCCTTTTTGGCAAACTCCAAGGGGGCTTTCATGTGCCTTTTACTGAGGAGTGGCTTCCGTCTGGCCACTCTACCATAAACACCTGATTGGTGGAGTGCTGCAAAGATGGCTGTCCTTCTGGAAGTTTCTCCCATCTCCCCAGAGGAACTCTAGAGCTCTGTCAGAGTGACCATCGGGTTCTTGGTCACCTCCCTGACCAAGGCCCTTCTCCCCCGATTGCTCAGTTCTGCTGGGCGGCCAGCTCTAGGAAGAATCTTGGTGGTTCCAAACATCTTCCATTTAAGAATGATGGAGGCCACTGTGTTCTTGGGGACCCTCAATGCTGCAGAATTGTTTTGGTACCCTTCACCAGATCTGTATCTAGACACAATCCTGTCTCGGAGCTCTACGGACAATTCCATTGATCTCATGGCTTGGTTTTATCTCTGACATGCACTGTCAACTGTAGGACCTTATATAGACAGGTGTGTGCCTTTCCAAGTCATGTACAATCAATTGAATTTACCACAGGTGGACTCCAATCAAGTTGTAGAAACATCTCAAGGATGATCAATGGTAACAGGATGCACCTGAGCTCAATTTTGATTCTCATAGCAAAGGGTCTGAATACTTACATAAATAAGGTATGTCTGTTTTTTATTCTTTATACATTTGCACTCTGTCATTATGGGGTATTGTGTGTATATTGATGAGGACAATTTGTTTTATTTAATTCATTTTAGAACAAGGTTGTAATGTAACAATATGTGGAAAAGTCAAAGGATCTGAATACTTTCTGAATGCATTGTATAAAAAACAGCTTACAGTAGATCTAGTGGGCACATTGAGTGTCAGAGGTAGTTGTTGTTATTGCATAGTGTGTGTGTGTGGTGTGTAAGGCTGTGTTTTCCAAACCCCAACATTTTAGTTCTAGCCACAGACAAGCACACCTGATTCAACTTGTCAACTAATCATAAAGCCCTCAATTAGTTGAATCAGTTGAGTTTGTCTTGGGTAACAACAAAAATGTGTGTTGGGGTGACTGGAGTTGGGAAACACTTCAATCTTGACAAAAGGCAATATTTTACTCCCAATTTAGAAAACAAAGTATGGCAGTACAAGACCAATACACAACCAGCACTCTGGATCAGCCGAGTTCTTCTGAAATGCTCCACAGATATACACATCCAAGCTGGCCTAAACCGGATTTGACTTCCATTTTTCTGGTGGCTGTGAAATGGATACTCAAAAAAACAGTTAAGGCCGACTCAGGTAGAATGCTTTATTGTTTCAACTTTGGCTCTCCCATAGACATGCAATGCGATAGCAGCTGGGTCTACCTAAGCCTCGTTCACAATGCAGGCCTTAATGCTTAAATCAGTTTTGTTTTTCAAATCTATTTTGGGCTACTGACAGTCCAAACAGAAAGTTACAAGTGACCAAATCGTATTTGTGTGTGTTCAGACAGCAGTAATTTGCTGACAAGGCAACGCTAGTTGTCATAGTAACGACAGGTTTGTGTGCAGTGTTGTAAGCTGATCGGTGGTGGTGTTTGTGCTTCCTCAGAAGTTAAGTCGCAAGCTAAGGTGACAACAATGCATACCATGGATGTTTCCCAGTTGCTTTGAATGTTGAATATCACAGGGTAAGAACACTTTTAAAGACTCAACGGATAAGATGTTCCAACTTTCAAAACAAGTCCTTTTTTGGCTAGCCGCAGCAGTCAATTAGCCAGCTAGGTAGCCGTTTAGCTTTCTAGCACATTCACACATTTGTTTTGTAAACAATTACCAGTGGTGGGAAAAGTACCCAATTGTAAAAGTAAAGATACCTTAATAGAAAAGGACTCAAGTTAACCCAGTAAAATACTACTTGAGTAAAAGTCTAAATGTATTTGGCTTTAAATACATGTATCAAAAGTTAATGTAATTTGCAAAAATATACTTAAATATCAAAAGTAAAAGTATGAGTCATTTCAAATTCCTTATATTAAGCAAACCAGGTGGCACAATGTTTTATTTATGGATAGCCAGGGGCACACCAACACTCAGACATCATTTACAAACAAAGAATTTGTGTTTAATGAGTCCGCCAGATCAGAGACAATAGGTATGTTCTCCTGATAAGTGTGTGAATTGGACCATTTTCTGTTCTGCTAAGCATTCAAAATGTAAAGAGCACTTTTGGGTGTCAGGGAAAACATATGGAGTAAAAAGTACACTATTTGTGGGGGGGAGGGGGGTGTTAGAGTCCTGGGACTGAACACCTCCCCTGCAACTGGATCCTGGACATCCTGAAGGGCCGACCACGTGGTAGACAACATCACCTCTGCCACACTGACCCTCAACACGTGGGCCCCACAGAGGTGTGTGCTTAGTCCCCTCCTGTACTCCCTGTTTACCCACAACTGCGTGGCCGCGCATGACTCCAACACCATCCCCAAGTTTGCTGATGACACAACGGTGTTAGGCCTGATCACCGACGATGTTGAGACAGACTAAAGGGAGGAGGTCAGTGACCTGGCAGTGTGGGTCCGGAACAACAACCTCACCCTCAACGTCAGTAAGACCAAAGAACTGATCGTGGACTACAGGAAAAGGGGGGATGAGCAGGTTTCGTTACATTTCAAAAGGGGGACGAAAAGTTTAGTTACATTTCAAACCACCTACGAAGGTGGTTTGAAATGTAGCTTGAAGTATCCAATTCCATGTGCTTTTTGGCTGTTCAGACTGCAGGGAAAATAACCTATTCTAATTGGATATACAAATAAATAGAATTTGAACTTCAAACTGCCATTGTGAACGTGGTTTTAGGTCATTGACTTCAATTGAAACAGAAAAAATGAGAGAGTTGGATGTCTCGCTTCTTCTTCCGTCTCTGGCAGAGCTCTTAATTCACCTGGCTAAACCAAGAGGTTATGCGGTAGGCTTCAGCTGGTTCCACTATCTAGGAGATGAGAGACCACGTAGCATCTAGGGTGGAGACCGGGGGAGATGAATGGGAGGGAAAGGGAGAGGGGGTATCTGTGAGTAGAGTGCTGTCAACATAAGGTCAAGTCAAATATGAGTGTGTGTGGAATATGAAGAAGAGAGCAGGGTTCGAATTTCACACCCAAATTTGTGATCACTGAGGAGAGGGGAAGGATGTGGCTATCTATGACTGGACACAGATATTAATAAGAAAACAAATCCCTTATCAAAGACAATATCGCCAAGGGCAGGTTAGTTGAAAAATCTATCGTGCTGTCTTGTATAAGCTAACCTGAAAAAAGGCTAATGGAGCATCACATTTACCCGTTACAATCTGCTAGCTAGAAAAAGGTATCGTCCACAAGAGCACTAGTCCCTGGAAGATGGTAGTTTTGTGTTGACTATTTTAATGACCCATGGGCTGGATATAACGCTCACTACTGCTGAGCTACACTTAAAATATAGAAATACAGGAAGGAGAGATCTGAGCAGCGTAACTGTAACATCTACTCCTGCTCTCCCTATCCGGCGTTCGACGTTGCAGGTCTACTAACCACCGGTCCTGGCAACCCATCATTATGCACACCTGGCAACCCTCATTACGCACACCTGTACCCCATCATGAGGCACACCTGCACCCCATCAAGAGGCACACCTGGACTCAATCACTTCCCTGACTACTCCCCCTTTATCTAGCACTCCCTAGCGTCACTCTTCAGGTAGTATTGGTTATGTTTCCTTGTCAGACGGTTCTCTTGTTTTGTATCTTTCTACGTTCATTATTATTAAAACTCACTAACTGCACCTGCTTCTTGACTCCCTGCGTCGACGTTACAGTTGCGGTCAGCTAAAGAATGTAGAATCAGCACCTTTACTGCCAACATCAGCACATTTACCTCCGAAGCCAGCATCAGCAGAGCTAAAAATGGAGCCTGGGGAAGGTCAATGGAAAACAAACTTCCTCCTACCCCCTCCTTTGACGTCCTTCTGGAGGTCAACAAATGCAACAAAGAATGGGACTGGGGTGGGGGGATGACTCTGACGGTATATACAGTGCCTTTCAGGAAAGTATTCAGACCCCTTGACTTTTTCCACATTTTGTTACATTACAAAATGGATGAAATTAATAAAAATCCTCAGCAATCTACACACTATCCCATAATGGCAAAGCGAAAACAGTTTTTAGAAATGTTTGCAAATGTATTTAAAATTAAAAACACAAGTATTCAGACCCTTTGTTATGAGACTTGAAATTGAGCTCAGGTGCATCATGTTTCCATTGATCATCCTTGAGATGTTTCCACAACTTGACTGGAGTCCACCTGTGGTACATTAAAATGATTGGTACACACCTGTCTATATCTGGTCCCACAGTTGACAGTGCATGTCAAGCCATGAGGTCGAGGGAAGCTCTACTTCAAGCGTTGCGAAGAGCTGCTGGCAAACGCAGGAAAGTGCTGTTTGAATTAATGCTTACGTCAGACTTCTCTATCATATCAAATCATAGGCTTAATTATAATACAATAAACACACAGAAATACGAGCCTTCGGTCATTCATTTGGTCTAATCCGGAAACTATAATTTCGAAAACAAAACGTTTATTCTTTCAGTGAAATATGGAACCGTTCCGTATTTTATCGAACGGGTGGCATCCCTAAGTCTAAATACTGCTGTTACATTGCACAACCTTCAATGTTATATCACAATGATGTAAAATTCGGACAAATTAATTACGGCCTTTGTTAGGAAGATATGGTCTTCACACAGCTCTCAACGAGCCAGACGGCCTAAACTGCTGCATATACCCTGACTCAATTTCCCTTGTTAACATTGCCTGCTAACATGAATTTATTTTAACTAAATATGCAGGTTTAAAAATATATACTTGTGTATTGATTTTAAGAAAGGCATTGATGTTTATGGTTAGGTGCATTGGTGCTACGATTGTGCTTTTTTTGCGAATGTGCTTTTGTTAAATTATCACCCGTTTGGCAAAGTAGGCTGTGATTCGATGATAATTATCAGGCACCGCATTCATTATATGCAAAGCAGGACAAGCTAGTTAAACTAGTAATATCATCAACCATGTGTAGTTAACTGGTGACTATAATAAGATTGTTTTTTATAAAATAAGTTTAATGCTAGCTAGCAAACTTACCTTGGCTCCTTGCTGCACTCGCATAACAGGTGGTCAGCCTGCCACACAGTCTCCTCGTGGAGTGCAATGTAATCGGCCGTAATCGGTGCCCAAAAATGCTGATTACCTATTGTTATGAAAACTTGTAATCGGCCCTAATTAATCGGTCAACCTCTATTTGGTACCACCAAGACTCTTCCTAGAGCTGGCCGGCTGGCCGGCCAAACTGAGCAATCGGTGGAAAAGGGCCTTGGACAGGGAGGTGACCAAGAACCCGGTGGTCACTCTGACAGTGCCCTAGAGTTCCTCTGTGGAGATGGGAGAAACTTCCAGAAGGACAACCATCTCTGCAGCACTCCACCAATCAGACCTTTATGGTAGACTGGCCAGACAGAAGCCACTCCGCAGTTAAAGGCACATGACAGCCTGCTTGGAGTTTGTCAAAAGGCATCTAAAAGACTCTCAGACCATGAGAAATAAGTTTCTCTGGTCTGATGAAACCAATATTGAACTCCTTGAATGCCAAGCGTCAAGTCTGGAGGAAACCTGGCACCAACCCTACGGTGAAGCATGGTAGTAGCAGCATCATGCTGTGGGGATGTTTTTCAGCGGCAGGGACTGGGAGATTTCAATATGATGGTTATTATATCAATATGTGTGCACAAAAGAGTTTCCACCGACATTTCTCACAAAATAAATTTTACTGACACAAAAATATCGCACATTGTCTAGCGTATTTTGTTTTGTCGACATTTGGAAATACGTTGTTTCCATCAGGTCATGACATTTTTTTATATCCAACATGTACTCTACTTGCATAAAAAGTTTGAATGGAAACGTGGTTAATAATAACCAGAATTTTTGCTGGCGTAGAAAATTGTACAATGCAAATCCTGAATTTGAAATTGGGTAAATGTGTGAACTGGAGGAGGTGTTTCAATGTAGATCCCATATTCAAAACACATCAAAGTGTACTGTGAATGTAGACAACAAGTCAACCTGTATTTTTTCTTTGATTATGAAGAACATACAGTATTTCCTCACAATTATCACTTTATTATTGTGTATCTTATTTTTTTTCAGTCATACATAAACATTTGCAATGGCAGTTACAATTAACCCCATTATCACAATTAATTGTTTTTTAATAAAAATACCTTTTTGCCAACATTGTGTTGGGTGTAATTACATTGTTGCTTATCCATTGTTCACTATCAATGGGCCTGACTGGTAAAGTCGTCACTACAAATGTGATCATGCCCTGACCGGTTACTCAGAAAATCCTCTGACTGTCTAATTTACATCAATTCATTTACCAGTGATGACACAAAACAAACACATTCTACACATTTACAAACTACCTGTTAAAAGAGTTATCACAACCATGGTGTTCTGTTGTTACTGAAACGGACACATCCAATAACCTGACAATGATCCACATCATATGGGTAGAAAAAAAGAATGTGTTATGCAGCAAAACACAACTATCCTTTTTTTTAGGATGCAAACCAGTATTACGAATCACTGTTGATCAATCCAGTTCTGATCTAACGAGATCGCTGTAGGATCTTCTACGGCCTAGAATCTAGGCCTTTCCCAGTCATGACGGACAGAAACCTGCAGCTGTGCACCTCACTGACGACCACTACTGTACAGTGACTTGCGAAAGTATTCGGCCCCCTTGAACTTTGCGAACTTTTGCCACATTTCAGGCTTCAAACATAAAGATATAAAACTGTATTTTTTTGTGAAGAATCAACAACAAGTGGGACACAATCATGAAGTGGAACGACATTTATTGGATATTTCAAACTTTTTTAACAAATCAAAAACTGAAAAATTGGCCGTGCAAAATTATTCAGTCCCTTTACTTTCAGTGCAGCAAACTCTCTCCAGAAGTTCAGTGAGGATCTCTGAATGATCCAATGTTGACCTAAATGACTAATGATGATAAATACAATCCACCTGTGTGTAATCAAGTCTCCGTATAAATGCACCTGCACTGTGATAGTCTCAGAGGTCCGTTAAAAGCGCAGAGAGCATCATGAAGAACAAGGAACACACCAGGCAGGTCCGAGATACTGTTGTGAAGAAGTTTAAAGGCGGATTTGGATACAAAAAGATTTCCCAAGCTTTAAACATCCCAAGGAGCACTGTGCAAGCGATAATATTGAAATGGAAGGAGTATCAGACCACTGCAAATCTACCAAGACCTGGCCGTCCCTCTAAACTTTCAGCTCATACAAGGAGAAGACTGATCAGAGATGCAGCCAAGAGGCCCATGATCACTCTGGATGAACTGCAGAGATCTACAGCTGAGGTGTGAGACTCTGTCCTTAGGACAACAATCAGTCGTATATTGCACAAATCTGGCCTTTATGGAAGAGTGGCAAGAAGAAAGCCATTTCTTAAAGATATCCATAAAAAGTGTTGTTTAAAGTTTGCCTCAAGCCACCTGGGAGACACACCAAACATGTGGAAGAAGGTGCTCTGGTCAGATGAAACCAAAATTGAACTTTTTGGCAACAATGCAAAACGTTATGTTTGGCGTAAAAGCAACACAGCTCATCACCCTGAACACACCATACCCACTGTCAAACATGGTGGTGGCAGCATCATGGTTTGGGCCTGCTTTTCTTCAGCAGGGACAGGGAAGATGGTTAAAATTGATGGGAAGATGGATGGAGCCAAATACAGGACCATTCTGGAAGAAAACCTGATGGAGTCTGCAAAAGACCTGAGACTGGGACGGAGATTTGTCTTCCAACAAGACAATGATCCAAAACATAAAGCAAAATCTACAATGGAATGGTTCAAGATTTGTCTTCCAACAAGACAATGATCCAAAACATAAAGCAAAATCTACAATGGAATGGTTCAAAAATAAACATATCCAGGTGTTAAAATGGCCAAGTCAAAGTCCAGACCCGAATCCAATTGAGAATCTGTGGAAAGAACTGAAAACTGCTGTTCACAAATGCTCTCCATCCAACCTCACTGAGCTCGAGCTGTTTTGCAAGGAGGAATGGGAAAAAATTTCAGTCTCTCGATGTGCAAAACTGATAGAGACATACCCCAAGCAACTTACAGCTGTAATCGCAGCATAAGGTGGCGCTACAAAGTATTAACTTAAGGGGGCTGAATAATTTTGCATGCCCAATTTTTCAGTTTTTGATTTGTTAAAAAAGTTTGAAATATCCAATAAATGTCGTTCCACTTCATGATTGTGTCCCACTTGTTGTTGATTCTTCACAAAAAAATACAGTTTTATATCTTTATGTTTGAAGCCTGAAATGTAGCAAAAGGTCGCAAAGTTCAAGTGGGCCGAATACTTTCGTAAGGCACTGTATTGGGGTAAGATATAGTGTTAGTACCACGCAAGGGGCCTACTAGGACAGGTTGCAGCCGTTGTCACTCAGGGAGGCAGGCACGAAGCTAGAACCCTCTTGGTTCTCATTGGCTTAGACTGAACTCAAGTTAGGGTTCAAGGGTTATATTTCATGTCAGAATCTCCTATACCTCTTTGCCAAACATGTTATACCCCAGAGGTTGTAAATAAAGCCCTTTTAAGCGAATATAAATTGTATAATTATCTCGGGGCTCTGAAACCCATAGCCGAATGGCTTCAGAGTCCAGACGGATCATTTCTCAGCATTTATTTACGGACAGCGATTTCCATTTCTGTAAGGGATTTCTTCCTCTTCTTCCGAAGAGGAGAGGCAAAAAGGATCAGAGGACCAATATGCGGCGTGGTAAGTGTCCATGGTTCTTTTTAATACGTAAAGGTACACATGAACAACTGACTACAAAAACAAGAAATGTGAAAAACCCCAAACAGTCCTATCTGGTGCAGACACAGAGACAGGAACAATCACCCACAAAACACACAGTGTTTTGTGCTACCAAAGTATGATTCTCAATCAGAGACAACTAATGACACCTGCCTCTGATTGAGAACCATACTAGGCCGAAACATAGAAATACCCAAATCATAGAAAAACAAACATAGACTGCCCACCCCAACTCACGCCCTGACCATACTAAATAAAGACAAAACAAAGGAAATAAAGATCAGAACGTGACAATTTCATAACAGGTAGTGTCCATTTATTTACAATAATTGTGTGTTGATGAACTATTGCGGTCTTAAAAAGTGCAAATATACCGAAAGCTAAATCAAGGAGATGTTTACAACTATTTAAACATGTTAATCATCACTGAAACATTCAAACTACAAACATTTAACCAGTTAAAGATCATGAATAAATGACAGTGAACTACATAAGAAATATTTTGTTAAAAACAATTAATACAAGAGTTGGCTGTAACACGAGTACAAACAAAGTGTGTGAGTGTGTGTATGTGTGAGTGTAAGCGTGTGAGTGTGCGTATTATGGTGCGGTGGACAGACAGGTCAGTGGACAGAGAATGTGTACGTCACCTCTGATTCGTACCCTGTCCAGCCCCACACAAATCAGGACTCCAGTATTACAAGGACTATACATTTGTAATGGATCTAATTACGCAATAGTTACCGGTAAAGTTCTAGATTCCCAATGTAAACCATACACTAATTCCATAACAACTGTTAGCAACAGTAGTGTAACACAGTCAGCAAGTAAATGCTAGAATATGGACCCTAGCACAACATATTTACATAAAATAACTTCTATGTCAAAACGGATGAGCAAATTACATTGAACAAAAATATAAATGCAACATGCAACAATTTCAAAGATTTTACTGAGTTACAGTTCATATAAGGAAATCAGTCAATTTAAATAAATACATGAGGCCCTGATCAATGGATTTCACATGACTGGGAATAAAGTTATGCATCTGTGGGTCACAGATTCCTTAAAAAAGGTAGGGGCGTGGATCAGAAACCAGTCAGTATCTGGTGTGACAACCATTTGCCTCATGCAGCTCGACATCTCCTTAGCATAGAGTTGATCCGTGGTTGTTGTTCCACTCCTCTTCAATGGCTGTGCTAGGGAGGTCAAAGACCTGGTCGTATGGAGCCAGGACAACCACCTCTCCCTCAGCATGCTCAAGACAAAGGAGATGATTGTGGACTACAGGAAAAGGAGGACCGAACACAGCCCCATTCACATCGACGGGGGCTGTATTGGAGCAGGTTGAGAGCTTCAAGTTTCTTGGTGTCCACATCACCAACAAACTATCATGGTCCAAACACACCAAGATAGTTGTGAAGAGGGAACAACAAAGCCTATTCCCCCTCAGAAGACTGAAAAGATTTGGCATGGTTCCTCAGATCCTAAAAAGTTCTACAGCTGCACCATCGAGGGCACCATCGAGGGCATCACTAAATTATTATTATTATCAAATTATTAACATCCCCTCTTGACCTGACCTATTTGAATTGCTCCTTGTGTGCAACTTGGTGCATAATCTAGGGGAACAACATCACACTGCTACACGTACAGCCCAGTACATCACTGGGGCCAAGCTTTCTGCCATCCAGGACCTCTATACCAGGCGGTGTCAGAGGAAGGCCCTAAAAATTGTAGACTGTTCTCTCTGCTACCGCACGGCAAGCAGTACCGGAGCGCCAAGTCTAGGTCCAAAAGACTTCTTAACAGCTTCTATCCCCAAGACATAAACCCGCTGCTACTACTCTCTGTTTATTATCTATGCATAGTCACTTTAACTCTACCTACATGTACATATTACGTCAACTAACCGGTGCCCCTGCACATTGACTCTGTACCGGTATCCCCTGTTTATAGCCTCACTATTGTTACTCTTTATAGTCTCGCTACTGCTCTTTAATTATGTTACTTTTATTTTTTACATATCTATTTTTTACTTAACTGTCACGACTTCTGCCGAAGTCGTTGCCTCTCCTTGTTCGGGCGGTGCTCGGCGTTCGACGTCACCGGTCTTCTAGCCATCATTGATCCTTTTTTCATTTTCCATTGGTTTTGTCTTCCCACACACCTGTTTTCAATCCCATTCATTACCTGTTGTGTATATAACCCTCTGTTTCCCCTCATGTCTCTGTCAGAGATTGTTTTATTGTCAGTGTAGTGTGTTTGTTGTATAGGTGTGCGTCGGGTCCTTGTACCCATGTTTGTTTGCCATGTACTTTTAGTGTTATGGAGCATACTCCGTGGAATTTATTAAAAGACTCCATTTTACACTCCATTTGACACTCCTGCGCCTGACTTCCCTGCCACCTGTTACACCTATGCATGACAGAATCTCTGACCCTTTATGAAGTCAGCAGGAGAGGACACTATGCCCATGGACCTGGAGGAACGTGTTCAAGAACAAGCGAGGGAGCTTGACGTTATCAGCTCCGTCATGGATCACATTGTCATGAAAATGGATCGCTGGGAGAGACAGGGAGTTTCTCCAGCGCCACCACAATCTCCGGTCAACGTTTTTTCCTCTCCGGAATCAAAGATCCATTTATCTCTACCTACGGGATACAACGGAGATACTGCCGGCTGCCAGGGTTTCCTCCTTAAACTGAACTTGTATCTAGCCATGGCCTCCCCAGTACCATCTGACCGTGAGAAGAGTTACGCCCTCGTCTCATGCCTCACCGGGAAAGCCCTGGAATGGGCCAGCACTGTGTGTAGTAGGGAGGATGCGGCGCTGGACCATTTTGAGGAGTTCACTCGCCACTTCCGGATAGTATTCGATCACCCACCTGAAGGCAAAGCAGCGGGTGAGCTTCTCTATCATCTGAGGCAGGAGACGAGGAGTGCCCAGGATTTTGCTTTGGAGTTTAGGACCTTGGCTGCCGGCGCTGGATGGAGCGACAGGGCCCTGATCGACCATTACCGGTGTAGTCTACACGAGGACGTCCGTCGGGAGCTGGCCTGTAGAGACACCACCCTCATGTCCATCAAGCTGGACAACATGCTGGCGACTCGTGGACGTCTAGATCGGGGTCTGGTTGTTCCATCCTCCCGCACCCTCTCTCCCGAACCTATGGAATTGGGAGGGATGGTGCGCAGGGAGACCGGAGGGGGTTCCCGCTCGAGCACCATTCAAGGTCGCAGAGAGCACACTGCTGGTCGGTGCCGGGTTGGTTCCTCTGGGAATAGAGAGGGGAGGCAGGGTATTCTGGCATCACCCCAGGTGAGTAGGCACCATTCTCATCCAGAGCCCTCTGATGCACTAATGTTTGTCTCTGTCTCTTTTCCTGATTTTTCACTGCATTCCCAGTATAAGGCACTAGTAGATTCAGGTGCGGCTGGGAATTTCATTAATAAAAGTCTAGCTCATAGTTTAGGGATCCCTATTGTTCCTGTGGATATGCCTTTCCCTATTCATGCCTTAGATAGTCAACCATTAGGGTCAGGGTTTATCAAAGAGGTAACCGCACCTTTGTGTATGATAACGCGGGAGGGTCACAAGGAGAAGATTAGTCTTTTCCTTATTGATTCTCCTGCGTATTCTGTGGTGCTAGGCCTACTCTGGTTAGTTTGTCATAACCCCACTGTTTCTTGGCCACAGAGGGCTCTCACGGGGTGGTCGCGAGAATGCTCAGGTAGGTGTTTAGGGGTTTCCGTTGGTGCTACTACGGTGGAAAGTCCAGACCAGGTCTCCACCGTGCGCATTCCCCCCGAATATGCCGATTTGGCTCTCGCCTTCTGTAAAAAGAAGGCGACTCAATTACCACCCCATCGACGGGGGGATTGTGCGATAGATCTCCTGGTAGATGCTGCATATCCCAAGAGTCACGTGTATCCCCTGTCACAAGCGGAGACGGAGGCTATGGAGACATATGTCTCTGAATCCCTGCATCAGAGGTTCATTCAGCCATCCATTTCACCCGTCTCTTCGAGTTTCTTTTTTGTGAAAAAAAAGGATGGCGGTTTACGCCCGTGCGTTGATTATCGAGGTCTTAATAAAATCACAGTGAAATATAGTTACCCGCTACCTCTGATCAATACGATTATTGAGTTAATGCACGGGGCACGTTTTTTCACAAAATTGGATCTCAGGAGTGCGTACAATCTGGTGCGTATTAAGAAGGGTGATGAGTGGAAGACGGCATTTAGCACCACCTCAGGTCATTATGAGTACCTGGTCATGCCATATGGGTTGATGAATGCTCCATCAGTTTTCCAATCATTTGCAGATGAGATCTTCAGGGACCTGCACGGGCAGGGTGTAGTGGTGTATATCGATGATATTCTGATATACTCTGCTACACGCGCCGAGCATGTGTCCCTGGTGCGCAGGGTGCTTGGTCGCCTGTTGGAGCATGATCTATATGTCAAGGCTGAGAAATGCTTGTTTTTCCAACAATCCATCTCCTTCCTAGGGCATCGGATTTCCACTTCAGGAGTGGAGATGGAGAGCGACCACATCACAGCCGTGCGTAATTGGCCGACTCCAACCACGGTAAAGGAGTTGAGTGTATCCGGCAGGCGAAGAGATTGAATCCTCGCCAGGCAAGGTGGGCCATGTTTTTCACTCGTTTTGTGTTTACTCTTTCTTACAGACCAGGCTCCCAGAACGTTAAGGCAGACGCATTGTCTCGCCTGTATGACACAGAGGAGCGGTCCATGGATCCCACTCCCATACTCCCAGCTTCGTGTCTGGTGGCGCCTGTAGTGTGGGAGCTGGATGCGGACATTGAGCGGGCGTCACGTGCAGAGCCTTCTCCCCCTGAGTGTCCAGCTGGTCGTCTGTACGTTCCGTCTGCTGTCCGCGACCTATTGATATATTGGGCTCACACGTCACCCTCCTCTGGTCATCCTGGGATAGGTCTTGACGGGAGATACTGTCTTGACGGGAGATACTGGTGGCCCACTTTAGCTAAGGACATGAGGATTTATGTTTCTTCCTGCTCGGTGTGCGCCCAGTGCAAGGCTCCTAGACACCTGCCCAGAGGTAAGCTACAACCTCTACCCGTTCCTCAACGGCCGTGGTCGCACCTGTCGGTGGATTTTTGGACTGATCTTCCATCTTCACAGGGTTACACCACGATCCTGGTCGTTGTGGATTGGTTTTCTAAGTCCTGTCGTCTCCTCCCTTTGCCCGGTCTCCCTACGGCCTTACAAACTGCAGAGGCAAAGGTTTACACACGTTTTCCGGCACTATGGGGTGCCTGAGGATATAGTGTCTGATCGGGGTACCCAGTTCACATCAAGGGTCTGGAAGGCGTTCATGGAGTGTCTGGGGATCTCGGTTAGTCTTACCTCAGGTTTTCACCCTGAGAGTAATGGGCAGGTGGAGAGAGTTTCTGTGGTCTTATTGCCAGGATCGGCCGGGGAGTGGGCGAAGTTCGTGCCCTGGGCAGAGATGGCTCAGAACTCGCTACGTCACTCCTCCACTAACCTTACTCCCTTTCAATGTGTATTAGGGTATCAGCCGGTTCTGGCTCCTTGGCATCAGAGCCAGACCGAGGCCCCTGCGGTTGACAATTGGTTTCGGCACGCTGAGGAGACCTGGGAGGCAGCCCACGTCCACCTTCAGCGTGCCATAAGGTGCCAGAAAATTGGCGCAGACCGTCGCCGCAGTGAGGCTCCAGTGTTCGCACCAGGGGACAGAGTCTAGCTCTCGACCCGAAACCTGCCCCTTCGCCTGCTCTGCCGGAAGCTGGGTCCGCGGTTTGTGGGGCCATTTAAAGTCCTGAGGAGAGTGAACGAGGTATGCTATAGGTTACAACTACCCACTTATTACCGTATTAACCCCTCGTTCCATGTGTCTCTCCTCAGGCCGATGGTGGCTGGCCCGCTCCAGGAGGCTGAAGTGCGTGATGTTCCTCCTCCTCCTCTTGACATCGAGGGGGTTCCGGCGTACTCTGTTCGATCCATTTTGGATTCGAGACGTCGGGCGAGGGGCCTTCAGTACCTCGTGGACTGGGAGGGGTACGGGCCGGAGGAGAGATGCTGGGTTCCGGTGGAGGACGTGTTAGATCCTTCCATGTTATCAGAATTCCACCGTCTCCATCCGGATCGCCCTGCACCTCGCCCTCCGGGTCATCCCCGAGGCCGGTGTCGACGCGCGGCACGACTTCTGCCGAAGTCGTTGCCTCTCCTTGTTCGGGCGGTGCTCGGCGTTCGACGTCACCGGTCTTCTAGCCATCATTGATCCTTTTTTCATTTTCCATTGGTTTTGTCTTCCCACACACCTGTTTTCAATCCCATTCATTACCTGTTGTGTATATAACCCTCTGTTTCCCCTCATGTCTCTGTCAGAGATTGTTTTATTGTCAGTGTAGTGTGTTTGTTGTATAGGTGCGCGTCGGGTCCTTGTACCCATGTTTGTTTGTTATGTACTTTTAGTGTTATGGAGCATACTCCGTGGACTTTATTAAAATACTCCATTTTACACTCCATTTGACTCTCCTGCGCCTGACTTCCCTGCCACCAATTACACCTATGCATGACATTAACACTTATTTTTCTGACACCGAACTGCAGTCACTCCCGGTGAGGACGACAAGCACGCAGACAAACCAGGGAAACCATGCGTAAGGCTGGTGTCATGTACGCCGGCCCGAGGAGATGCACTGGAGACCAGATGCGTAGAGCCGGCTTCATGGCACCTGGCTCGATGCCCACTCTAGCCCGGCTGATACGAGGAGCAGGAATGTACCGCACCGGGCTATGCACACGCACCGGGGACACTGTGCGCTCCACCGCATAACACGGTGCCTGCCTGGTCCCTCTCGCTCTCCGGTAAGCACAGGAAGTTGGCGCAGGTCTCCTACCTCCCTTCGGCACACTCCCCGTGTGCCCCTCCCAAGAAATGTTTGGGGCTGCCTCTCGGGCTTCCTTGCCAGCCGTGTTCCCTCGTATCGCTGGCTCCTCTCTCCGGCTGCCTCTGCTCTCCTATCTGCCTCCACCTGTTCCCATGGGAGGCGATCCCTTCCAGCCAGGATCTCCTCCCATGTGTAGCAACCCTTGCCGTCCAAAACGTCTTCCCATGTCCAGGAGTCCTGACATCGCTTATTCAAAACGAACTGAACACTGAAATTCAAAACAATAAACGATGTGAACAAAACGAAAACCGAAACAGTACTCACACGGAAACAAACACCCACCAAACAAAAGTGAAACCCAGGCTACCTAAGTATGATTCTCAATCAGCTGCCTCTGATTGCGAACCATACTAGGCCGAACTCAAAACCCCAACATAGAAAAACACACATAGACTGCCCATCCAACTCACGCCCTGACCATACTCAAACAAAGACAAAACAAAGGAACTAAGGTCAGAATGTGACACTACCTAAGTATGATTCTCAATTTGAGACAACGATCGGCCGCTGCCTCTGATTGAGAACCATACCTGGCCAAACACAGAAATACAACATAGTTGTATTTCCGCGCATCGAAAGGAGTCATGAGTGGCAGGTGCGTGTGCCACGGCAAATTTTCTTCACATTAAACAAACTTAGGTAAATTTTGTTCAGAACCACTCAGGGTATGATGCCATGTCATCTTGTAACTATACATCAAACAAAGTTTGTGATCATAAATGTTGACACTGTATATGACATGAGTTTTAAGATTTGGAAATGTGAAGTGCAATTTTGGACTTACGGGTGTTTGGCATGCTTGTATGAGGTGGTATTTATTATATCCTCCATGTCTTATCTTTCAAAATACATCGAGTCATTTTCATTTAAAGCATTTCCCCCACTCAGGCAACAAGAAATGTGCAAAAGTTGCCTAATTACCGGGGGGGGGGGGGACTGCTGGCCGCGTGCAGTGCTCAAGTTCAGAACGACTGTCAGTCAAAACCCATACAGAGCTGTGAATCGCAGAGCCTGAGCTCTGACATCATATATAGCATGTTACTGTATAGCCACTACGTTACAATTTAGGCTCTAATTAGTGCCCAAATCTGCTATTTTCAACCTGTATACAGGTACGAGTGTAAAAATGACTAAGCAGGGGAGGGGGCACTTAAGTTTCTGGGATATGTAGTGGAAAATGGCAGGTGATAGCACGAGGTGGTGACCAGAGTATAAAGCAACAGGGAGTAGCTATGCAGATCCAGGAGATGATGGGACCAGGACACAGCGCACAGTAGACTATAGGAACGTGTCTGTCATGAATGGCAGGGCTAAGTCAGACAGAAAGGGGTGTCTATAGATTGGGATAAAACCTTAGGTCAGCGATGTAGCAACTTGCTGGGCGAGAGTTTCCACATATCAGGGACAACATCCTCTTGCCTGTGAGGGTCTCTTCCTATGACATATTCAACTGATTGAATTGGGAGAAAGGGATCATTACATATAAACAAAAGATATGAGCAAAACACATGGAATCTAACCTGGAATGCTGCCTAGCAGCACCATCAACTCCTCCTTTGCCTCGGTTTCCTCCTTCAGGACGTTCTGCCGCCAGAGTTGTGTTTCCAGTGCTAAAACAGGAAGGGGAACATACATGTCATAGATAGTTTAAAATACATTGCCGTTGTACTCTGCAAAATGATGGGATATCAACACAATCCTGAAAAATGGGCCCTCTCAATACTTAACTGATTCCTAGTTTTAAATTCCTACCTTGCACTGACCCTGGCTAAGTAATAGAGGAGGGAATCAATGAGGGTGTCAACACGATGAGCTGGTGTCATCACTTTTGTGATCTTCCCAAACTTTTGTAGGTAAGACCACAAACTTCATTTGTTCCCCGTCAGCAAACCTGCTACCAGTCACATATCTGGTACCATCTGTGACCTGAAATGTAAAGTACAATCAGAAACCATAATGAGCATTACAATGGGTGATGTTTAATTAAGGATCTAGGACAGATTACAACTAGCTGTTAATGAATACCGTCAGGGCAACGGTCTGCAACTATACAAAGAAGCAGTGTTTAACAGAAGAAATGATCAAGAAAAAAACCCAAGTTGTAATTATCTGCCAGTCACTATTGTAAGCATAATCATGAAAGGCTGGCACTGCAAATGTGGTGTCCACCATCAGATTGGGACTGTTTTTGTAAATGTCAAAACAATTCAGTGTAAAGAGCATTTATTTCATGCATTTTTGTGTAAACCATTACTTCAAAGTGGGTATGGAGAAATCCTTATCGAGCCATTCATAAAACTGTATCAAGCCATTCATGAATGTCACTAAAGGGTGGTTAAATATTCAATACATGATCTAATGTATCATTATAGCTAACATACAGTGCGCTCCAAAAGCATTGGAACAGTGGCACTTTTTGTTGTTGCTTTGGCTCTGTACTCCAGCACTTTGGATTTGAAATGATACAATGATATAATTGAAGAGCAAACTGTCAGCTTTCATTTGAGGGTATTTTCATCCATATCGGGTGAACTGTTTAGAAATTACAGAACTTTATGTACATAGTCCCCCCCATTTTAGGGGACCAAAAGTATTGGGACAAATTCACCATACACAGTGGCGATTTTAGTATGTAAATCTTGGTGGGGTAAACTCAAAGACATTTTTTTAGGTGCATGGCAGCAAAGACCACTACACAACACAGCACTAAACAATACAGTAATTGCACTATAATGGCGACAAGCGGTGCCCACAAACTCTTAGGGCCTACATAAAGCTGTCCCAACAGCAGAGCTTTCTTTCCAGCACAATGGAGTGAATCCTTACCACCGCTACACCTGGCTATCAGCAGAGCCTTGTCTGGCAGTGAAACAGTTTATTTAGCCTCATTTACTGCCTTTTTAAAAAAAACATAGCTGATATGGCTGACTTGTTTAAACAAATATGGTTTCTACTGACAATTGAGATGGCATAAGGGAACGATGAGCGGATAAGAGGCATTCCGTAATTTCGATTAAGACATTAATGAGCGAACTAAGACGTACGTAGTCAATATAACTGTGTTCAGCACTTTTGAAATGTACAGTGACAGAATGCAGAACATTCCCTGTACACCAAGTCAGAATCATAGGATAAATAAAGGGGGCATATAAGCAGACAATGAAAGCTCTTACAATATTAGATGATGACATTGCTCAAAAAATAGGTTATAGGCTACATGTGCACCACCGAGTCAGAAACAGTAACGTTAAGCAAAATTAAGAGGTGAAAATAGGCCAAATTATTAGGATGAGGCACATGGGCTACTAACAGCTTCCTACACAACATACACTTAGTATTTGTTTCTTAGCTACTGTATACATATCTCCCTGGCATATTACATAATTTATGCAGCAGCATATAAGACCTTTTTGGACTCACCTTGTTGTGATGTGCTCACTTGAACAGGGTGGCGCAGCAATTCTTCGTGGATAAATGTTGTCATCAAAGAGAAAGATTTAGAATTCCAAGTTCGATGACCTTTCAAAACATATTTTCCCAGTCTGAACTTGTTCATTCCCGACTTCCCGGTACTTCCAATCTATGGCTCCCGATCAGTTCTTGGCGTATTTTTCCAAGTCGGAGGAAATCGGAGCAAACCCGAGGTAAAATGTAATGCCGAAGCTCGTAAAGTGTAATCACATACCGTTTTGAGGTTGTTGGCTCTCACGGGCACTTGCGGTGTACTGATCATTTTCAAACAGGTTGAATATAGTCAGCCCCAGGTTCCAGCTCCCAGCTGCAGAACTGCAGCCACCCTAATCTAGTATACGTGATTCTAATAATTAGCTGGTTGATAAGCTGAATCGGCTTAGTTACAACTGGGGTTGTCGCGAAGACCTACTGAAGGGTAACTCTCCAGGAAAAGGTTTGGAGAGCCCTTTTACTGTTACTGAGTGGACTATAGAGTACCACAGTGTGAGTCAAAATACCCATAGAACTCAGAGATCAAACAGGCAAATGGTTCCAATAATAGTTTTTCCACCATTCATTTTTCCCATAGATTTTAGAAACACTTAAAATAAGGGCTGTGTTTCATGTAGGGTTACCCTAACGTGACATTTTGATAACTGTGTAAATCTCTCTAGGACAAGCTGACTTTTATCAATATATTCGCATGTATTTACCCCCCAAAAATGAAATGCTAATTAGCTGCTAATGTGGCTATCATAAAGAACTACAAATGCCATGATGATCTGGTGCGAGACTGCCGAATCGATGCGTAGGTAAGAAACTCTGGATTAACTGTCTAATGTTAACTAAATATATGAATTAATAATTAGGCTACATTTTTTTATGTTGACGTGGATGAAAGCTGACACCTCGAAGGAGGGTATTCTTGTCCGTAGGTTTCCCATAGAGAACTGTAGAGAGGGGTGTTTTGTCCTTAATTAACCATCATATGAAGAAAATTGATTTGTGATTGGTCATAGTTAATGCTGAAGTGAAGGTGTTCATTCATAGAGTTTAGCTAAGCATGGAATTCCAAACGTTCTTCCTGGGTCCCAGTATAGATGTTACGGATACAAGTATCCTGTGTGTGTATCCTGTGTGTGTGTTTCTTTTCTCTCCTTATCTCCTCACAGGTGAAAATCATCACTCCCCAATCAGTCACCAATCATCAATCAGAAGACACACCTCCTCCTGTTCCTACCCAATCACCGTTCCTTTCCCTTTGTTTAACTTCTTGAAACTCCCCATCCCGGATCCGGGATCGTGACTAAAACCTCAGGCTCATTAGCATAACGCAACGTTAACGATTTCTGAAAATCGCAAATAAAATTAAAATAATGCGTTTGCTCTCAAGCTTAGCCTTTTCTTAACAACACTGTCATCTCAGATTTTCAAAATATGCTTTTGAACCATAGAAATTGACTAATTTGTGTAAGAGTATGCAAAGCTAGCATAGCATTTTGTGTAGCATGTAGCACGCAACATTTTCACAAAAGCCAGATAACCAAATAAATAAAATCATTAACTTTGAAGAGCTTCGGATGTTTTCAATGAGGAGACTCTCAGTTACATAGCAAATGTGCAGTTTTTCAAAAAAATATTATTTGTGTAGGACAAATCGCTCCGTTTTGTTCACGTTTGGCTATGAAAAAACCCTGTATACAGTTATAGCCTGAAGCTCATTAGCATAATGTAACGTTAACGATTTCTGAAAATCGCAAATAAAATGAAAATAATGCATCTGCTCTCAAGCTTAGCCTTTTCTTAACAACACTGTCATCTCAGATTTTCAAAATATGCTTTTGAACCATAGAAATTGACTAATTTGTGTAAGAGTATGCAAAGCTAGCAATGCATTTTGAATAACATGTAGCACGCAACATTTTCACAAAAACCAGATAACCAAATAAATAAAATCATTTACCTTTGAAGAGCTTCTGATGTTTTCAATGAGGAGACTCTCAGTTACACACCAAATGCGCAGTGTTTCCTGAAAGCGTCTGTGTGTAGGAGAAATCGTTCCGTTTTCTACATTGCGCCTGGCTACTGAAACGAACCGAAAATGCAGTCACCTACAACGTAAAACTTTTTCCGGATTAACTACATAATATCGACCGAAACATGGCAAACGTTGTTTGGAATCAGTCCTCAAGGTGTTTTTTCACATATCTCTTCATTGACATGCAGTTCGTGGAAGCTTGCTTTACTCTCTGTATTGTTTGGAAAAATACTGGCAGGTGACTTTTGCGCACCAATTTCGGCGCAGGACACCAGGCGGACACGTGGTAAATGTGGTCTCTTATGGTCAATCTTCCAATGATCTGCCTACAAATACGTCACAATGCTGCAGACACCTTGGGGAAACGACAGAAAGGGCAGACTCATTCCTCTTGCGTTCACAGCCATATAAGGAGATCATGACAAACAGAGCCTCAAAAATCCTTGTCATTTCCTGGATGCCATCTCATCTTGGTTTTGCCTGAAGCTCACGTTAAAGGGCACGCACAGAGAAGATCTTTGTATTTCTGGACACGTCAGAGTGTTTTCTTTCGAACAGTAGCAATTATATGCATAGTCGAGCATCTTTTTGTGACAAAATATCTTGTTTAAAACGGGAACGTTTTTCATCCAAAAATGAAATTGCGCCCCTAGAGTTCAAAGAGGTTAAAAACCCTGTCAGTTGTTTGCTGTGGAGCTCAATCTCTCTGTAATGCCATGTCTGTAGGTCTCTCTGTTTCACTCTCTCTTTGTGTATTGACCTCTTGTTTGAGCACCTCCATAGCACTTTTTCATCACCTGTGAGTATTGTTTTTGGTTATGGTGTTTGTTTGTTTGCTGGTGGGAAAAGGGGGAATCAAGACAAGTTGCCCATGGGCATACACTACCCGTAGGTAAACTTTTAAATACACTAGTTAGAACTGGGTGGACCACCCACTGTATTTTTGGTTAGTTAGCTGTTGTTAAAGTAGGCTAGTCTAGCTTAAGGGTGTTTTTGAAAAATGATTGTTTCTTTCCTTGGGTCCAGCTCAGCCCCTTTTCCTGCTCCCCCCCATTACCATGTGTTTATTAATAAACCCTGAGTTTGACGGTAGATTTCAGTTGTCATGGTTATTTCGTTCTCACTTTTACTTTGTCACTATTATAATTTGCATGAGTTATGTTACGGGTCTCGTTATCATCCCCCTAGACTGTCGGGCCAAAAGGTCAATAGATCACGAAAATGTCATTCAAATTTCTCAGAATTTGGAGAATATTGGAGAGAAAAGGGTTAAGGTCGGGATTCAGCACCACCTGTTTTTCAAACATTCCTAGATTTGGTTAGCATGATTAGGAGCCATAGTGCTCCCCATCGCTGTCCTTTTGGTATGGAGGGAGAAAATAGTTGGAGGTTAGTACCAGTTCAGCATGTCCACAATACAATTGGTGCTGGGTAGAGCATTAGGGGGACTTTCATTGAGGTAGAAATTGAGGGCCTCCAGGCCGCCCTGATGGGGGTGTATATAGACTGGTAACGTCAAAAGTACACACAATTGAATTTTCAGGTATATAGTCCACAGATTTCAAAAAATGTATAAAATCCATAGTCTCTATTATACGTGGGGAGGGAGATTGCCCAGGGTTTCACAAAATGTTCTCTAAAAGCTAGAGATATTCTGTCAGATCCATTACTGCTCACAATGGGCCTGCCTGGTATAGGTGGCGTCATGATCTTGTGAATTTTGGGTAGAGCGTCTATGACAGGTGCGGTTGGACAGTCAACTTCAATCTAGTCATATTCTGTCTTTGTAATTTCCCCTTCATTCAAAAAGGTTGACAATATATCATGGATCAGAGACTTTAATTGATTAGTAGGGTACTTTGGGAGTCAGCCTCACTAAGTTGTCTCAGAATTTGTCTCAGAATGTCCTTTGCATAGTCTGCTGCATTTAGGATCACTATTGCACCTCCTTTGTCGGCAGGTTTTATAATGATACTGGAGTCATTTTTCAGTCACATAAGAGATTATTTCTCTGCTTTGGACATATTGTGGAATACCTTGTATTATTTTTTCTTAGCCACGAGTTTATGTACATCTTTCTCAACTAGGCGGCAATATGTTTCAAGAGAGGGATTTCTTTTGGGTGGTAAAAAAATGTGTTTTTCCTCTTGAAATATGCATTTTCCCTTGTCATGTCCTCAGGGCGAGAGTCAAGTTCATTGTCATTGAGGTTATCAATTGGAAAAACATTAGCACTTGTTTCAGTTTCCTGTCTGGTTGCCAATATCGTTCAATAGATGAATATTGGCAGGTGCATAGGGAGCAACGCCATTACCAAAAAAATGTAGTCAATTTCAAACTACGCAAAAAAAAATGTTTGAAAGTCTAACTGTATCAAAGTCATTGGCCTGTGATGTTGGGACAAATGATTGTGCCTTACCTAGGGCAGATGAACATGTATCAGATATAGACCTGTTGGACAGGTTTATTACCATGTCTTGCTCCGGCGACTTTGGGTGTTGTCTTACATAGGGAAACCCTGTAGAAGCCTAAAGACACAGATCAGTGAGCCCCCGCAGCAACATACGGACAGGTGAGACAACAAAAAATCCGGTTGCTGCTCATTTTGTACAAGCTGGACATCCTATTACTTCTCGGAGATACATTGGAATACAAAGGATCAAGTTGTCATGCGGGGGAGGGGACACTGAGAGGGAACTTCTTCAACAGGAATCTTTCTGGATCCACAGCCTGAACTCGTGGCCTTAACGAGGAGTTTGACTTGAAACCGTTTTTATAGTTTCAATCATTCTAAATTGTGTTTTTTTATTATCCTAATTGAATATTGTATGTGTATGTATATTACTATAAATATTGATCACATTCTCTGTGTACAATCATATATGTTGATACATTGAATATTAATATTGTGAAACGAGTTTATACATTTTTTTACCTCCTGTTTCAGGAAGTGATGTCACTGAGTACTGCCCATATAAATAGGACCTTCCATCCTGGGATATGGATGCCTGATGAAGACCTAAGAGTCGAAAAGTTGTAAATAAATATCACCTGGGAGCATGAGCAGCAGTGTGCAGCGTTTTCCTTTCTGTTTTCCATGAGAGTACATGCTATCATGCCTCTGGTCAGGTCTCTGTAAACCAGCGTAGCTTGTTTTCTTCTAAAAGATGACATCTGTAAAGAAAAACAAGACAATGACAACTAAGTTTGATGAATTCTAAATGCAGATATAATATTAATTACATTTAAATGATCTGATACACAGGACACATCCATCATCATGCATGACGAGTGTAGGTACATTTCTTAAACTCTCTCAAATGTTTTCTTATAGGGAATCTGTTATGGGTAGGAAGTTGTGCTTCGCATAGACACAAGTATGGGTTGGATTATATATATAAAACATATATATATATATATATGATAGCAATAGATAAACAATATACAGTTGAAGTCAGAAGTTTACATACACTTAGGTAGATAAATTTATTGTTAACAAACTATAGTTTTGGCAAGTCTGTTAGGACATCTACTTTGTGCACGACACAAGTAATTTTTCCGACAATTGTTTCCAGACAGATTATTTCACTTATCACAATTCCAGTGGGTCAGTGCCTTTAAACAGCTTGTAAAATTCCAAAAAACGAAGTCATGGCTTTAAAAGCTTCTGATAGGCTAATTGACATCATTTGAGTCAATTGGAGGTGTACCTGTGGATGTATTTCAAGGCCTACCTTCAAACTCAGTGCCTTTTTGCTTGACATCATAGGAAAATCAAAAGAAATCAGCCAGGACCTCAGAAAAAAATTGTAGACCTCCAAAAGTCTGGTTCATCCTTGGGAGCAAATTCCAAACGCCTGAAGGTACCATGTTCATCTCTAACAATAGTACACAAGTTTAAAAACCATGGGACCACACAGCCGTCATACTGCTCAGGAAGGAGACGCATTCTGTCCCCTAGAGATGAACGTACTTTTGTGCGAAAAGTGCAAATCAATCCCAGAACAACAGCAAAGGACGTTATGAAGATGCTGGAGGAAACAGGTACAAAAGTATCTATATCCACAGTAAAACGAGTCCTATATCGACATAACCTGAAAGGCCGCTCAGCAAAGGAGGAAACCACTGCTCCAAAACCACCATAAAAAAGCCAGACTACGGTTTGCAACTGCACATGGGGACAAAGATTGTACTTTTTGGAGAAATGTACTCTGGTCTGATGGAACAAAAATAGAACTGTTTGGCCATAAATGACCATCGTTATACTTGGAGGAAAAGGCGGAGGCTTGCAAGCCGAAGAACACCATCCCAACCGTGAAGCAAGGGGGTGGAAGCGTCATGTTGTGGGGGTGCTTAGCTGTAGGAGGGACTGGTGCACTTTACAAAATAGATGGCATCATGAGGAAAATTCTGTGGATATACTGAAGCAACATCTCAAGACATCAGTCAGGAAGTTAAAGCTTGGTTGCAAATGGGTCTTCCAAATGGACAATGACCACAAGCATACTTCCAAAGGTGTGGCAAAATGGCTTAAGGACAACAAAGTCAAGGTATTGGAGTGGCCATCACAAAGCACTGACCTCAATCCAATAGAACATTTGTGGGCAGAACTAAAAAAGCATGTGCGAGCAAGGAGGCCTACAAACCTGACTCAGTTACACCAGCTCTGTCAGGAGGAAGGCTACCCAAAACATTTGACCCAAGTTAAACAGTTTAAAGGCAATGCTGCCAAATACTAATTGAGTGTATGTAAACTTCTGACCCACTGGGAATGTGATGAAAGAAAGAAATCTGAAAGAAATCACTCAACTATTATTGACTTTTCACAGTCTTAAAATAAAGTGGTGATCCTTACAGACCTAAGACAGGGAGTTTTTACTAGGATTAAATGTCAGGAATTGTGAAAAACTGAGTTTAAATTATTTGGCTAAGGTGTATGTAAACTTCCGACTTCAACTGTACATACCTGTGCCTTTCATCCCAACTGTCATTTAATTTGATTGGTGTAAACAAGAGATAGGGGGATTTCCCACCATAATGCGCATACCAGTCATTTTATTTCAAATTAATTAAAACAAGTGATCAAGTGCACACTTCAGGCTTAAGGACATAAACTGCATCCTGACATGGATTTAAAAGTATAGAAATTGTGTAAACATTGGCTCGAGTGCATTTAAATCCATGGGCGAAAGTGTACTAGTGCACACTTTGAGATAAGTGTGGAGAATTAAGATGCAACCAGAGAATGGAGAAGCAGCCCGAGAAAGATAAATGAGATGCTGCCAAACACCCCAAAAAATAAATGAAGATGCTAAAAATATTGACTTTATGGACTGACTTGTTCTGTATGGGATGACCTGAAGACATACTTTGAGGCAAGCTGACTGTGTTGATGCTTTGCCTCCAGTCATTGCTGACGTCCCTATAGAGGTCTCCACAGACCCAGCTAGGGCTTTCCAACCAAGACCCAATACGCATAAACACATTTTATTTAAAATTAGAGACCCGTTCAGAGGACAGATCAGAGGACAACTTGACCCGTTCCATATTGACAGACCTGTTCAGATGCAGACCCGGTCGGATCCGAGTGAGGGAAGCAGCAAAAAAACTCATTGTTTAATCTACTTTATCAAACGGAGATGATACCGCGTGAGAGGAGGAAGGAAGATATGATGCTCTAGCAGGCGGGGTGGGTTGTACTGTGAGTGAGTGACACAGGGGGCAGGGAGGAGCAGGAGGAGGAGAGGGGAAAGGGGATAAACAGGCAGGAGGGAGAGACGGCAAACAACCAAGCCAACTCGCCCTATAATAGACTGCCTGCAATAGCTGGGTTATTTATCATCAAATATGATTACATAGTACCTGTATTGACTGCATCAAACCAGGAGAATTAGTAAGCATTAGCTAACTAGGGTAATTGAGGCTACACGGCACGCGCTTTCTCATCCTACAGTTACAAAGAACAACTCCCTTGAAATGTTAAGTAGCAGTCTACCTGTTAGCTCTTGGTCGTTGTAGCCTATTTTTTTCCTTTAACTTTTAATTCTGTCATTTTAATTCCATCTTCCATTAGATACTTCCTAACTTTTGCCACACACGGAAGCTTTTGCTGACTTATGATTGGCCAACAACAACAAGCTACCTCTTGTGAAAAGCAAGAGCAGCAGCATACATTATAAAATGTATCTCCCTCTCTCTACTGCAGCAGTCGCGTTAGGATCTGTACCGGCCCTTCCGGTCAAGTCAGTGGAAAGTACACATACCCATGACAATCATATCAGATCTGACCCAGACCCGTGACATTATTCAGAATTCTGAATCTAGACCCACTCGGGTCTTGGGTACAGGTGGATCCGTGAAGAGCTCTAGTCCCTAACCTTAAACCATACCGAACCTTGTAACTTAACCCGCAGCCATGCCAAATGGGCTTCTTCGTTGGACATGCGCAAGCAGATTGTCGTGTTTCGCTTAAAGCGGCAATCAGCTATTCATACAATAACCATGCGCCACCCCTATTTCGTTTTTTTTTTAAATGTAAAAACTGAGGGATGGGGCTGGAAAACTGTAACCACTCTTAAATGTATAGACAGAGCTATGGATGCAAGGACTGAACATCCATGACATCAACATGATAGCTCTAACCATGTTTTGGGGCTATATTGTGTTTGTTTACATTTACTTTGTTTACAAACATTGGAGGAAAACAAGCTTATATTTTGGGTTCTGATGGGGTACGACAGCTCATTGAGGCATTTCTACGTTATTCTTCAAGCATCAGTGGGTGCATATTCAATTCTGTCATAAAAATGTATGTAGCAACTGCAGATTGCCCCTTTAACAGGTGGTGCCAGGAAAGTCGGTGTATGTTATACCTGCCACCCGCTGTTGGAGGGCAGAGGGGATACCAGGGAGTTCCGTCTGCAAGTCATCTTCCAACATCTCACAATGAATGAGACGGCAGTTTCATTCGCAAAGGATTTCTTGGCTGGTGGAATCTCCGCTGCCATCTCCGAAACGGCGGTTGCTCCCATCGAGAGAGTCAAGCTTCTCCTTCAGGTAGCTATGTTTCCGTAGTAGCTTTGAGACACAACGTCGGGAGTATGTGCATTGGTTGGACTCCCTGAGCTGTGCATCGTTATGGCGACGGAAAATAACCCTACCACAATATTGCCGGATCACAAACAAAACGTATAATCTCTAGGAACTCTACTTACCAGATGTAAAGTTGAATGTGTCCCTCACTATCAATTAAATGTCTGAATGCCAACTTTTCGTCCCACTGCACCATACACCTGCTGTGTGGAAAGTGGTAGGAAGTCTCGCATGACTGTCTCGCATTGGGCACCAGGCCGCTGATACACCCCCCGCTGCTACGCCCCCCCTCAGATCGCGAAGTGAGCTCCCATGAAGCTATTAACATTAATTAATGTGCAAATAAGTTCAAGTCGTACACTGGCCCCTCTGGCTTTTTTTTCCATCTTCCCATGTCTTACTAAAGTATGCTATTAGTCATATTGTAATTATTTTCCCCTACCTTCCTTACTCCACCACATGGCATAGGCATAGCTCAGTAATACCCGCAGTACACTTGTGGTGGAATATAACGCATGTCAGACAGGTGAATAATGTTGAACTCACACATACCAAAAGGGATTTACAACAATTAATTAAATGAACAGCCTGTGGAAAAAAACTACCTGCCAATATTTTAAGATTATAATATGAAAACGTTGTTTTTTCTGGAACAAGTGTGTCATGGACTTAATTACTTACATTTTAATTAATATACCCACATGGCAGTTGTAGAATGAAATACATGAGTACAGGCTAACATCAACACATAAACAATCAAATGCCATTTAGTTGAGGAAACAGAAGTATGAATCCAGGCTGTATCACAGCCGGCCGTGATTGGGAGTCCCGTAGGGCTGCGCACAATTGGCCCAGCGTCGTCCGGGTTTGGCTTGGGTAGGCCCTCATTGTGAATAAGAATTTGTTCTTAACTGACTTGCCTAGTTAAATAATGGTTAAATCATGTATTTTTTTTTTAAAAAGAAGAAAAGTACATATGAGAGGGGGGCAGTCTTGTCAGAAGTAGGATTTGGGTGTTTATTTTTATTCTCCGTGCTGGCATGTGGTATAGAGAAGAGGTGGATGCTACAGGTGGTTCTGCCAGTCACTTTCCCTCCACAGGCAGCCAGTCTCAGAAGGTGGACTTGAAGAGGGAGACGGTAAAGTCCAGGCACAGCTGTTCTCTTTGCTCTTGGAGTGTTTGCAGTGTAGTCCATCTGTGTATCTCACTGTGCCCAGGATGATATGTCAAGCCCAGGTCCTTAGCAGATTAGATGAAACCACATGACATTAACAGTAGCTGTAGATAATGTAATGAACAGTGGGATCTTGGAGGGTGGTTGATCATGGAGGACATCAGGTGGATCCAGGTCTGGGGAAGAGATACGGTACACGTCTCAGAGCATGGCAGAAACCCTAGATCCTGAAGAACAAGAGCAGAATAAAAGGGAAAGATATAGGGGCATAGAAGGATGCCGAAAGAAAACACACAGGTTACAGGTAGACCCACTCCAATTAGTGTACTGCCCCAACAGAAGCACAGATGACGCAATCTCAAAAGCACTCCACACTGCCCTTGCTCGTCTGGAGAACAGGAACACCTATGTGAGAATGCTGTTCATTGACTTTAGCTCAGCGTTCAACACCATAGTGCCCACAAAGCTCATCACTGGGACTAAACACCTCCCTCTGCAACTGGATCCTGGACTTCCTGACGGGCTGACCCTAGGTGGTAAGAGTAGGCAACAACACATCTGCCATGCTGATCCTCAACACTGGGGCACATCAGGGGTGCGTGCTTAGTCCCCTCCTGTACTCCCTGTTCATCCACGATCTCATCCTCAATGTGAGCAAGACAAAGGAGCTTATCGTTGACTACAGGAAAAGGAGGGCCAAACAGGCCCCCATTAACATTGACATGGCTGTAGTGGAGCGGGTCGAGTTTCAAGTTCCTTTGTGTTCATGTCACCAACAAACTATCATGGTCCAAACACACCAGGAAACTTGTGAAGAGGGCACAACAACACCGTTCCCACTCAGGAGACTGCAAAGATTTGGCATGGGTCCCCAGATGCTCAAAATGTTCTACAGCTTCACCATCGAGAGCATCCTGACCGGTTGCATCACCGCCTGGTATGGCAGCTGCTCAGCATCTGACTGTAAGGCGCTACAGAGGGTAGTGCATACGGCCCAGTTCATCACTGTGGCCAAGCTTCCTGCCATCCAGGACCTATATACTAGGCAGTGTCAGAGGAAGCCCAACATTTTTTCAAAGACTCCAGTCACCCAAGTCATAGACTGTTCTCTCTGCTACCGCACGGCAAGCGGTACCGGAGGGCCAAGTCTAGGTCCAAAAGGCTCCTTAACAGCTTCTACCCCCAAGCCTTAAGACTGCTGAACAATTAATCAAATGGCCACCCAGACTTTTTACATTGACACCCCCCCCCCACTGCTGCTACTCACTGTTCATTATCTATACATTGTCATATTACCACTACCTACATGTACAAATTACCTCGACTAATCTGAACCCCGCACATTGGCTCGGTACCGGTACACCCTGTATATAGCCCCATTATTGTTATTTTATTGTGTTGATTTGTATTTTTTACTTTAGTTTATTCAGTAAATATTTTCTTAACTCTTTCTTGAACTGCATTGTTGGTTAATGGCTTGGAAGTAAGCATTTCATGGTAAGGCCTGTTGTATTCGGCACGTGACAAATAAAATTCGATTTGATCTAGGCCAAGTTGAATTGTCCCCATATTGCACCTATCCAATCTGCTCAGGTCTACACAAGTGTATATGGTGTAAGGGCTAGGGTTGATTTGGGATTCAGGGATAAGCTCTTTCTCAATTTGTCTTTCTTCGATTCCTTACGTCCTCTTCACCTCTAAATGTTTTGTGGTAGTTTTTACCCCTTTTTCTCCACAATTTCGTGATATCCAATTGGTAGTTACAGTCGTGTCCCATCACTGCAACTCTGGTACAGACACTGGAAAGAATGCCAATAGTGTGCAAAACTGTCATCAAGGCAAAAGCTATTGGCTATTTGAAGAATGTCAAATATAAAATATTAGGTTACTTTTTTGGTTACTACATGATTCCATATGTGTTATTTCATAGTTTTGATGTCTTCACTATTATTCTACAATGTAGAAATGAGTAAAAGTTAAGAAAAACCCTTGAATGAGTAGGTGTTCTAAAACTTTCGACCGTTTGTGTAAACTATAAAGGCATCACTATAACCATGTTACTACATATAAAGGGCTGAAACTAAAGCACCACTAGGTGGAAGTATTAACACATTAATGCCTAGGGCATTATGAAGGATTGAATGGATGGAATATGATTAATTCTTATAAGGACCCCGGAAAGAGTGGGACCTAATAAAATTTCCAACGTAACGTGCTCCGGCGCCATCTTAGGCTTGACCAACTAATAATTACTAACTCTCTTGACAGGCCAAATGCACTGAAAAGGCACATTAACGTGCTACAATACTCGGTATGCATATATAATATATAATACACAGAGTGTAAGAGCACTCTTCTAACTGAAATGACTGGTATGACCGCGTCCCGTCATCCAATAATACATGAATACCACAGATGGGCTGCACATGTTACAAACCCACTGCAGTAATAATGTTTTCTAAAGGAATGATTCGTCACACCAAGAGTGAGAACAGCTCGAGAGAGGCAATCTTTCGTAAAAACTCGTGTGACTTACTTACCGACTTGTGTCTGGGACTGTTTTGCTACGCTTTTACCACGCCGGAGGGTATATCTGTGGTCAGTGAATGGTTCTGAAAAGAAATTAGTTGTTGGCATCATCAAGCGGTGTGCAGGAAATAATTAAATCCAATTGTTAGATGCTACAGTGGTTCTTCCTTTAAAAGTTACAAGCTTATGCCACGACCGTTAGTGGTAGATGGTGGCATTCTGTCATTGCACCACACTATCAGAAGGGGGAGTTAGAATGCTGATCTATCGGTAGTCTAAACTGTGGCACAAAATGATTTATCTTTTCATAAATTAAAGGAGGCGTTTTCAGTCTGAGTCTCTCTCCTCTGGCAATGGAGTCCTGCATCAGGCAACAACAAAATAAGAGAGAACTTGGGTAAATATGGGGGAATTACACTTAAAATAGGTACGGTGGGCTTTTGGTTTCTCTCCCTCTAAAAACAGAAATAAATAATTCTAAATAACAAACTGGCTTTATTTACAAATGAGTAAGAATGTCTCACCCCATGTTCAAGAATGGCCTTTTTCCCTTTATTCAGATTACAACCGCTCACTTTTGGTTAGATGAAAACATAATCATCTCCAAAATATTGTTATTTTTTAAACAAGCCATAGAAAGTTGATTGCAATTTCAGTTTAATCCACCAGAAAATAACAGAACAAATAATACAATAAACATTGTGGTTAAACTCAAATATAGTAATTGATTTTTAAAAATGTTTTAATTGGAACCTTTATCAAGTGGAATGGGGGAAAGGTAAGGAACTTGTCTGTCGGCCCTGCATTAAAGACCAAAATTGGTTAAAGAAAATTGTGATAAATAAAAATATATACCAGTTAAAAAATATATAAAAATATATACAGTGGGGCAAAAAAGTATTTAGTCAGCCACCAATTGTGCAAGTTCTCCCACTTAAAAAGATGAGAGAGCCCTGTAATTTTCATCATAGGTACACTTCAACTATGACAGACAAAATGAGAAAAAAAATCCAGAAGGCAAAATTAAGTGGGAAAAGTAGACCAAATTATTAGGCTGAGGCGCATTACATAATTTTACATAATTTATGCAGCAGCATAGAAAATATTTATGGATTCACCTTTTTGTGCTGTGCTCACTTGAACAGGAAGGTGGCGCGGCGGTCCTTCGAGGGCAAATTTTGTCATCAAAGTCTGGCATTCCCTGGATTTATGGTGCTTTCAAGACAACTGAGAACTCGTGAAGAAACAAGGTTGAATCATGATGACGTCAGTGACCTTCAGGTTGTAGCTCTAGAAAAAGGCCAGAGTTCCCGACATACAATTCCAAGTTGGATGACTGTTCAAAACACATTTCCCCAGACAGAGCTTGTTTCTTCCTGAGTTTCCAGTTGTCTAGAACTCATGTCTAGAATTCACAAATTCTTGTCAGATTTCCCAGTTCTGAGTTAAAAGTTGTTTTGAGCACGGCAGAAATCTTGCTGGATTGATAGCATGGCATATGCAACCTGTTTCAGAGAAATTCATCGAATATTGTAAGAGCTTTCATTGTCTGCTTATATGCCCCCTTTATTTATCCTACGGTTCTGACTTGGTGTACGGCGAGAACACTGTAAGAATGGCCCATGTTCTGAATTCTGTCACTGGACATTTCAAAAGTGCTGAACAAATAGTTATATTGACTATGTCCTTCCTAGCTTGTTCTCAACTAGCCTACCTGGTTAAATAACGGTGAAAAAAAATAAAAAATAATAATAATATCTTAATTTACGTATTGCCTCTTATCCGCTTGTCGTCCCCTTATACCATAGTTTGTTTTTTAATTTTTAATTTTATTTAACCTTTATTTAACCAGGTAGTCTAGTTGAGAACAAGTTCTCATTTACAACTGCGACCTGGCCAAGATAAAGCATAGCAGTGTGAACAGACAACACAGAGTTACACATGGAGTAAACAATAAACAAGTCAATAGCACAGTAGAAAAAAAAGAGGGAAAAAAAGTCTATATACATTGTGTGCAAAAGGCATGAGGTAGGCAAAGAATTACAATTTAGCAGATTAACACTGGAGTGATAAATGATCAGATGGTCATGTGCAGGAAGATATACTGGTGTGCAAAAGAGCAGAAAAGTAAATAAATAAAAACAGTATGGGGATGAGGTAGGTAAATTGGGTGGGCTATTTACCGATAGACTATGTACAGCTGCAGCGATCGGTTAGCTGCTCAGATAGCAGATGTTTAAAGTTGGTGAGGGAGATAAGTCTCCAAATTCAGCGATTTTTTTTAAAAATTATTTTTATTTTTTTCCAATTCGTTCCAGTCACAGGCAGCAGAGAACTGGAAGGAAAGGCGGCCAAATGAGGTGTTGGCTTTAGGGGTGATCAACAAGATACACCTGCTGGAGCGCCTGTTGCGGGTGGGTGTTGCCATCGTGACCAGTGAACTGAGATAAGGCGGAGCTTTACCTAGCATGGACTTGTAGATGACCTGGAGCCAGTGGGTCTGGCGGCGAATATGTAGCGAGGACCAGCCGACTAGAGCATACAGGTCGCAGTGGTGGGTGGTATAAGGTGCTTTAGTAACAAAACGGATGGCACTGTGATTACTCAGCAAACTGGATGCAGTTTGAGTATTGGAAGCTATTTTGTAGATGACATCGCCGAAGTCGAGGATCGGTAAAATAGTCAGTTTTACTAGGGTAAATTTGGCGGCGTGAGTGAAGGAGGCTTTATTGCGGAATAGAAAGCCGACTCTAGATTTGATTTTAGATTGGAGATGTTTGATATGAGTCTGGAAGGATAGTTTACAGTCTAGCCAGACACCTAGGTACTTATAGATGTCCACATATTCTAGGTCGGAACCATCCAGGGTGGTGATGCTAGTCGGGCGTGCGGGTGCAGGCAGCGAACGGTTGAAAAGCATGCATTTGGTTTTACTAGCGTTTAAGAGCAGTTGGAGGCCACGGAAGGAGTGTTTGTATGGCATTGAAGCTCATTTGGAGGTTAGACAATACAGTGTCCAAGGAAGGGACTGAAGTATACAGAATGGTGTCGTCTGCATAGAGGTGAATTATGGAATCGCCCGCAGCAAGAGCAACATCATTGATATATACAGACAAAAGAGTCGGCCCGAGAATTGAACCCTGTGGCACCCCCATAGAGACTGCCAGAGGACCGGACAACATGCCCTCCGATTTGACACACTGAACTCTGTCTGCAAAGTAGTTGGTGAACCAGGCAAGGCAGTCATTAGAAAAACCGAGGCTACTGAGTCTGCCGATAAGAATATGGTGATCGACCTGGCCAAGGCTTTCGACTCTGTCAATGAAGACGGCTGCACAGTACTGTCTTTTGTCAATGGCGGTTATGATATCGTTTAGTACCTTGAGCGTGGCTGAGGTGCACCCGTCACCGGCTCGGAAACCAGATTGCACAGCGGAGAAGGTACGGGGGGGATTCGAGATGGTCAGTGATCTGTTTGTTGACCAGGTTTTCGAAGACCTTGGATAGGCAGGGCAGGATGGATATAGGTCTGTAACAGTTTGGGTCCAGGGTGTCTCCCCCTTTGAAGAGGGGGATGACTGCGGCAGCTTTCCAATCCTTGGGGATCTCAGACGATATGAGAGGTTGAACAGGCTGTTAATAGGGGTTGCGACAATGGCGACGGATAGTTTCAGAAATAGAGGTTCCAGATTGTCAAGACCAGCTGATTTGTACGGGTCCAGGTTTTGCAGCTCTTTCAGAACATCTGCTATTTGGGGTAAGGAGAAGCTGGGGAGGCTTGGGCGAGTAGCTGTAAATCTCGATCATCAGTAGAAACCACATTTGTTTAAGAAAGTCAGCCATGTTAGCTATATTTTTTAAACGGCAGTAAATAAGGCTAAATGAACTGTTTCGCTGCCAGACAAGGCCCCGCTGATAGCCAGGTGTAGCAGTGGTAAGGTGTTGGTACTGCTTTATGTAGGCCCTAACAGTTTGTGGGAACCGTTTATAGCCATTATAGTGCAATTAATGTATTGTTTAGTGTTGTGTTGTGGCTTTGCTGGCATGCATCCCCCCCCCCCCCCCAAAAAAAAAAAATGTATTTCCCACAAAGATTGACAAGTTAAAATCGCCACTCATGCCATTGCAGACTACTGTAGCCTCCCATTTGACACAATACAAATATTGAAATTACTATATCACTGGAGTCATTGCAAATCTTCTTGTGCCAATTGTGTAGCCTACTGGCAAACGGATATAATAAATAGTCTCTAACTCAGTCGGTTGTTGTAGCCTTGAGTTATTATGCAATTATTAATGACCAAATTTAGTTAATTAAATTGGAAGTTATCAATTGTGAACATGGTCACAGCCCTATTGTAAATGTCCAGTGCATTCGGAAATTATTCAGACCCCTTGATTTTTTTCACATTTTGTTACGTTACAGCCTTATTCTAAAATTGATTCAATTGTTTTTTTCTTCATCAATCTACAGTACACAGACTACCCCATAATGACAAAGCAAAAACAGGTTTTTAGAATGTTTGCAAATGTGTGTGTGTGTGTGTGTATGTATATATATATATATATATATATATATATATATATATATATAGACAGAAGTATTTCTGTCTATATATATGTCTATAGACAGAAGTATACATTTACATAAGTAATCAGACCCTTTACTTTGTATTGACATTTTGTAAATGTATTCAAAATAAAAAACTGAAATATCACATTTACATAAGTATTCAGAACCTTTACCTAGTACTTTGTTGAAGCACCTTTGGCCGCGATTACAGCCTCGAGTTTTCTTGGGTATGACGCTACAAGCTTGGCACACCTGCATTTTGGGGAGTTTCTCCCATTCGTCTGTGCAGATCCTTTCAAGCTCTGTCAGGTTGGATGGGGAGCATCTCTGCTCTATTTTCAGGTCTCACCAGAGATGTTCAATCAGGTTCAAGTCCGGGCTCTGTCTGGACCACTCAAGGACATTGAGGCTTGTCCTGAAGCCACTCCTGCGTTGTCTTGGCTGTGTGCTTACGTTTGTTGTCCTGTTGGAAGGTGAACCTTCACCCCAGTCTGAGGTTCATGAGTGCTCTGGAGCAGGTTTTCATCAAGCATCTCTCTGTACTTTGCTCCATTCATCTTTCCCTTGATCCTGACTAGTTTCCCAGACCCTGCCGCTTAAAAACATCCCCCCGGCATGATGATGCCACCACCATGCTTCACCGTAGGGGTGATGCAAGGTTTTCACAGGACGTGCCGCTATGCATTCAGGCCAAAGAGTTCAATCTTGGTTTCATCAGACCAGAGCATCTTGTTTCTCATGGTCTGAGAGTCCTTGGCAAACTCCAAGCAGGCTGTCATGTGCCTTTTACAGAGGAGTGGTTTCCGTCTGGCCACTCTACCATGAAGGCCTGATTGGTGGAGTGCTGCAGTGATGGTTGTCCTTCTGGAAGGTTATCCCATTTCCACAGAGTAAAACCCTTCGACCTCATTACTTGGTTTTTGCTCTGTGGGACCTTATATAGACCAGTGTGTACCTTTCCAAATCATGTCCAATCGACTGAATTTACCACACAGGTGGACTCCAAGTTGTAGAAACATCTCAAGGATGATCAATGGAAACTGGATGCACCTGAACCTAATTTCGAGTCTGAATATTTATGCAAAATAAGGTATTTCTGTTTTTTTAAAACCTGCTTTTTGCTTTATCATTATGGGATATTGTGTGTAGATTGATTACAATTTTATTTATTTAATCCATTTTAGAATAAGGCTGAAACATAACAAAATGTGGAAAAAGGGAAGGGGTTTGAATACTTTCCAGATGCAGTGTATTATTCTCCACATTTAATGACAGTTTCATTGTGAACTTTTCCCTAAAATGCGATGTTGGCATTTTGAATTGCAATTATAAACCCAGATTTTAGTCCATAGCTGATGCCCATTGAAATAACAGGTCAACGGTTTGTAGTCTTAACATCTGGCACATAATAATGGCACAATTACCGGAAAGTTCGAACAAGTGTTTCTTGCACAGAGATTTCAAGATCCTCTGTCCAGCTTTCATCGCTCAAACTCCTGTCCGACGTATTTATGGTTATGCACATGCGCAAACGGGATTTACTTCAGGGGTTTGTGGTATATGGCCAATATGTGACTCAGCACCTGGATTCATTTTTTTATACATTGGATACAAGTAGAGACTCAGAGCTACAAAATTGTATATCATACACTGCATTTGAGGAAACAATGGGAAAGTAATTATGCTTTGAAAGTTGATAACTTAAACTCACATTTGAGAAAAACGTCTTTCAATGTTTTGGTACTTCTATTGGAGAGCCCTTCTTTGTCTACATCCATTCAGCATTGTTCCCACCCTCTTAAGTCTTAGCCCCACACTCTTTATGGGTTGATCCAACTCGTTTTGTACCAACTTGCCAGCTACTTCCAGACATCTAAGAGAGAACAGCTCACTGAACATTACTCGCCCTATTGCTCTATCTGTGGTTTTGTGTTCAGAGTGCACACTGGACGCTCTATCCAGAGCGTTGGTGACTGTAACTGTGCTGCTGGCAACAATTTAAATAAGCTTTGTTGCCGACGTTTACTGACACAGGACATATTCAACGTGTGTTGAGCGTTCAAAAATGTATCAGTTATTCTGCGCTCTGGCACACTAAGACAAGAGTATTTTGTAAAAAAATGTTGCTCGATAGCTAGCTAGGTAAACAATGAATCCCAACGCATGAAGTAACGTTAGTTAGCGAGCCATCCAGCTAACGTTATTCCCGGTCATATTTTTATGAAATTGGGTGGTCTTCAATTTTTGTGTGAAGTGCAATTATTGTCCAGCAACGTTACGCATCAGTGTCCAAATGTCATGAACGAGCCCTTTTAGCATGGAAACTGTTATGTCCACAACTTCTCCCCACACAAGGTACTTCTGTGGAACAACAAAGATATTGTTGTTAAAAACAAGTCTTTGTTCTTTCCTAAGTGATTGGAAATAAATATTATATATGTGCTTGATTTATTTGATCAAGAAGGAAATATACTCTCTTATAGAAAGTTCTTAGAAACATATAACTTTCCAATAGATTATAAAGAATGCAATTCTATATGCAAAGCAATACCGTCAGGACTTACACAATTAATTATATCTCATTTGTGTTTTGGCGAACATGTCACGATAGATGCACAATTTATGTTATTAGATTTCCCCCTGCTGGATAAGAAATGTAATAATACATTCATAAGATAACTGTTTCACTCCAAGAACAAGATCTATCCTAGTTTCACGCCCTGACCTTAGAGCCTTTTTATTTCTCTATTTGGTTAAGTCAGGTGTGATTTGGGTGTTTTCTTATTTCGTTGTTTGGCCTGGTATGGTTCCCAATCAGAGGCAGCTGTCTATCGTTGTCTCTGATTGGGGATCATACTTAGGCAGCCTTTTTCCCACCTGTGTTGGTGGGTAATTATTTATTTTCTGTGAGTGTTTGTGTGTGGTTGCTTTCTGCACTGCATATAGCTTTACATTCGTTTTGCATTTTGTTGTTTTTTGGTGTCATTTAAAATAAAAGTATAATGTATGCCTACAACAGTGCACCTTGGTCTCCTTCTAATGTAACAGAAGATCCCACCACAAAAAGACCAAGCAGCGTGCGCCAACTTGGAAGACGAGCTGGACTGGGGAGGAGATTATGGCAGGGGACAAGACCCTGTCATGGAAGCAAGCGGAGGCAGCGAAGGAAGATCAACGACGACTCCGGGAGACGCAACCAAGATGCAAGCACGAGCGGCAATGCTCCCTAAAGTGAGTGTGGGGGCACACTGGGTGGTTGGCTGAGCCAGGTTTTAGACCAGAGCCAACTCCCCGCACTCGCTTTAGGGAGCATGTGACCGTTCAGGCACCATGTTCTGCGGTGATACGCACTGTCTCCAGTGCGCATTCACAGCCCGGTACGCTCGGTGCCAGCTCTACGCACCCGGCCTCCTGAGGTGATCCGTGGCCCGAAGCCTCCAGTGATGATCCATGGCCCGAAGCCTGCAGTGATGATCCATGGCCCGAAGCCTGCAGTGATGATCCATGGCCCGAAGCCTGCAGTGATGATCCATGGCCCGAAGCCTGCAGTGATGATCCATGGCCCGAAGCCTGCAGTGATGATCCATGGCCCGAAGCCTGCAGTGATGATGCATGGCCCGGAGCCTCCAGTGATGATCCATGGCCCGAAGCCTCCAGTGATGATCCATGGCCCGAAGCCTCCAGTGATGATCCATGGCCCGAAGCCTCCAGCGATGATCCATGGCCCGAAACCTGCAGCGATGGTCCACGGCACGAAACCTGCAGCGATGGTCCACGGCACGAAACCTGCAGTGATGGTCCACGGCATGAAACCTCCTGAGACGGTCCACAGTCCGGAACCTCCAACGATCCACAATCCGGACCCTCCAACGACGATACACAGTCCGGAACCTCCTGAGACGGTCTGCAGTCCAGTCTCCGGCGATGGTCTGCAGTCCAGAGCCTCCGGCGATGATCCACGGTCCGGTTCCTCCGGCAACAATCCATGGTCAATTTTATACACACAAAAACAAATATTTGAGATCTGTCCCTAAATGCAATATATTTTTTCTTGAAATCCAATATGCTATAAAATCTCTAGAATTACTCAATAACAAAAAAAACACTCTTCTGTATAACTTTATCAAGTTAATGCAACTGTAACTTCTGCCTTTTATCTTTTTTTATTTACTTTTAATGTTATTTTATGTTTATTCAGAAAAAAATACACATGTTGTGATGTCTTATGGTTGTATTGTAATTTGAAATGTTATATTAAAAATAATTATAAAAACGTTAGCTAGCTAGCTAACAGTACACTTAACTTGAAGTGAAAATACTTTGTTAAAATGAGAGTGGAGTCTTTTGTTAAGACATGTAGCTAGCTAAACAATGGACCATAATCACAACTCATGATGTTACTACCCTGCATGAATCTGCAGGTAGCTAACCAACCAGGTTCTATGGCTATAACTAGTCAATCAAATGTGTCTGAGATGCAAAGAATAAGATCATACACATAACGTTAGATAGCGACCCACCCAGATAACGTTAGCTAGCTAACAGTACACTTGAAATGAAACAACTTTCTGTCAAAATTAGAAACATGTCATATCTGAATATCTTACCAGTATACATCATGGTTGGACGCGTCTCCTGTCTGATGCCATGCATGGTTGCCTTAGTTTGACGATGTAATCCAGACTGGTGTTTTCTCCATCTCCTTAGCTATCATACTCGAATTCCACTGATTTCAAATCCTGGTCCTCCAGAAAGTGGAGAGCATACACATAATGTTAGCTAGCTAACAGTACACTTTAACTTGACATTAGGTTTACTACGCGATACATGTTTTTTGTTAAAAGCCGCGTTCGACACGATTACCTAAACATACTGACCAGCTCCAATAGACAGACGCGTGCTATAGGGTAGACCAATCCAAACTCATCTCTCGGCATGTCCAGCCCACTCATTATCTCAGCCAATCATGGCTAGCGGGAAGGTTGCTCCCTTTTCTGTGGCTAAACCAACCAGGCTCGTAATTTAACAATTTTATTCGTATTTACAGATGGCAAACAAGTTTGATATTAAGGTACATGACAGTTCACATGCTCGAGAAGGCATTCCTGCCAAGAAACTACGTTCACAGCTCCTGTGAAGTCGTGACTTGCGACATATGCCTAGTTTCCTGAATCGGCTCACATATATACCATGGCTAAGGGCTAAGAACAGCCCTTAGCCGTGGTATATTGGCAATATACCACACCTCTGGACTTATTGCTTAATCATAGCAGTGGATGGATAATTATCTGCAGAGTTTTCAGGCGATTTCTATTTTCTCTTGTGACATTCTTAAACTCCAAGAATTATTATTTTGATGGAAAACCGAATTTTGCTTCTTAGCCTACTTTGTTAAGATTGACGTGTTTATTCACTCAATAACGTTATGGAAAAAATGTTTATTGGATAAATGTAGCAACTCCTCTCTTGCTGCAAAAACTATTTTTGGGATAGTTTTCAGGCCTTGTGGGTGTGTTTTCAGAGGTCATTGGGCTAGAAATGTTTGCTAGACCTGGCAACCATGCATGAGGCAAATGGTGGTCTCACCAGATACTGGCTGGTTTTCTGATCTATAACCCTACCTTTATTTAAGGTAAATGTGACCAATGGATGCATATGCGTATACCCAGTCAGGTGAAATCAACAGAGATAAAGTACTCAATTATCATACTTGAGTAAAAATACCTTAATAGAAAATGACTCAAAGTAAAAGTGAAAGTCACCCAGAAAAGGACTGCTTGAGTAAAAGTCAAAAATTATTTGGTTTTAAATATAATTAAGTATCAAAAGTAAAAGTATAAATAATTTCAAATTACTTATATTAAGCAAACCAGACAGCACAGTTTTTGTATTTACATTTTTTTTTTTACATATAGCCAGGGGCACACTGCAACACTTAGACATAATTTTCAAATGAAGCATTTGTGTTTAGTGAGTCCACCAGATCAGAGGCAGTAGAGGACCAGGTATGTTCTCTTGATCAAATCAAATTGTATTTGTCACATACACATGGTTAGCAGATGTTTATGCGAGTGTAGCGAAATGCTTCTGCTTCTCGTTTCGACCATGCAGTAATACCTAACAAGTAATCTAACAATTTCACAAAACCTACCTTATACACACACAAGTGTAAAGGAATGAATAAGAATATGTACATAACAATATATGAATGAGTGATGGCCGAACGGCATAGGCAAGATGCAGTAGATGGTATAGAGTACAGTATATACAGTGCCTTGCGAAAGTATTCGGCCCCCTTGAACTTTGCAACCTTTTGCCACATTTCAGGCTTCAAACATAAAGATATAAAACTGTATTTCTTTGTGAAAAAACAACAACAAGTGGGACACAATCATGAAGTGGAACGACATTTATTGGATATTTCAAACTTTTTTAACAAATCAAAAACTGGGCGTGCAAAATTATTCAGCCCCTTTACTTTCAGTGCAGCAAACTCTCTCCATAAGTTCAGTGAGGATCTCTGAATGATCCAATGTTGACCTAAATGACTAATGATGATAAATATAATTAACCTGTGTGTAATCAAGTCTCCGTATAAATGCACCTGCACTGTGATAGTCTCAGAGGTCCGTTAAAAGCGCAGAGAGCATCATCAAGAACAAGGAACACACCAGGCAGGTCCGAGATACTGTTGTGAAGAAGTTTAAAGCCAGATTTGGATACAAAAAGATTTCCCAAGCTTTAAACGTCTCAAGGAGCACTGTGCAAGCGATAATATTGAAATGGAAGGAGTATCAGACCACTGCAAATCTACCAAGACCTGGCCGTCCCTCTAAACTTTCAGCTCATACAAGGAGAAGACTGATCAGAGATGCAGCCAAGAGGCCCATGATCACTCTGGATGAACTGCAGAGATCTACAGCTGAGGTGGGAGACTCTGTCCATAGGACAACAATCAGTAGTATATTGCACAAATCTGGCCTTTATGGAAGAGTGGCAAGAAGAAAGCCATTTCTTAAAGATATCCATAAAAAGTGTCATTTAAAGTTTGCCACAAGCCACCTGGGAGACACACCAAACATGTGGAAGAAGGTGCTCTGGTCAGATGAAACCAAAATTGAACTTTGGCAACAATGCAAAATGTTATGTTTGGCGTAAAAGCAACACAGCTCATCACCCTGAACACACCATCCCCACTGTCAAACATGGTGGTGGCAGCATCATGGTTTGGGCCTGCTTTTCTTCAGCAGGGACAGGGAAGATGGTTAAAATTGATGGGAAGATGGATGGAGCCAAATACAGGACCATTCTGGAAGAAAACCTGATGGAGTCTGCAAAAGACCTGAGACTGGGACGGAGATTTGTCTTCCAACAAGACAATGATCCAAAACATAAAGCAAAATCTACAATGGAATGGTTCAAAAATAAACATATCCAGGTGTTAGAATGGCCAAGTCAAAGTCCAGACCTGAATCCAATCGAGAATCTGTGGAATGAACTGAAAACTGCTGTTCACAAATGCTCTCATCCAACCTCACTGAGCTCGAGCTGTTTTGCAAGGAGGAATGGGAAAAAAATTCAGTCTCTCGATGTGCAAAACTGATAGAGACATACCCCAAGCGACTTACATCTGTAATCGCAGCAAAAGGTGGCGCTACAAAGTATTAACTTAAGGGGGCTGAATAATTTTGCACGCCCAATTTTTCAGTTTTTGATTTGTTAAAAAAGTTTGAAATATCCAATAAATGTCGTTCCACTTCATGATTGTGTCCCACTTATTGTTGATTCTTCACAAAAAAATAGTTTTATATCTTTATGTTTGAAGCCTGAAATGTGGCAAAAGGTCGCAAAGTTCAAGGGGGCCGAATACTTTCGCAAGGCACTGTACATATGAGATGAGTAATGTAGGGCATGTAAACATTAGTGGCATTGTTTGAAGTGGCTAGTGATACATTTATTACATCATTCTTTCCATTATTAAAATGGCTAGAGTTGAGTCTGTATGTTGGCAGCAGCCACTCAATGTTAGTGATGGCTGTTTAACAGTCGGATGGCCTTGAGATAGAAGCCTGTTTTTCAGTCTCTCGGTCCCTGCTTTGATGCACCTGTACTGACCTCGCCTTCTGGATGATAGCGGGGTGAACAGGCAGTGCCTCGGGTGGTTGTTGTCCTTGATGATCTTTTTGGCCTTCCTGTGACATCGGTTGGTGTAGGTGTCCTGGAGGGCAGGTAGTTTGCCCCCGGTGATGCGTTGTGCAGACCTCACTACCCTCTGGAGATCCTTACGGTTATGGGCGGAGGATTTGCCGTACCAGGCGGTGATACAGCCCGATGGGATGCTCTCGATTGTGCTTCTGTAAAAGTTTGAGTTTTTTGCGCCTTCTTCACCACGCTGTCTGTGTGGGTGAAACATTTCAGTTAGTCCCTGATGTGTACGCCGAGGAACTTAAAACTTTCCACCCTCTCCATTACTGTCCCGTCAATGTGGATAGGGGGCTGCTCCCTCTGCTGTTTCCTGAAGTCCATGGCCATTTTCCAGTCATGCTATGCATTAAAAATGTACAGGTACTGTTTGGAGTAAAAAATTACATTATTTTCTTGAGGAATGTAGTGAAGTAAAAGTTGTAAAAAATATAAAAAGTAAAGTACAGATACTCCACTAAAACTCGTTTTTCAACCACAACACAAATTTCTTGCTAACAAACTATAGTTTTGGCAAGTCAGTTAGGACATCTACTTTGTGCATGACATAAGTAATTTTCCAATAATTGTTTCCAGACAGATGATTTAACTTATAATTCAATGTATTACAATTCCAGTGGGTCAGAAGTTTACATACACTAAGTTGACTGTGCCTGGACAGCTTGGAAAATTCCAGAAAATGATGCCATGGCTTTAGAAGCTTCTGATAGGCTACATGACATTTTGAGTCAATTGGAGGTGTACCTGTGGATGTATTTCAAGGCCTACCTTCAAACTCAGTGCCTCTTTGCTTGACATCATGGGAGAATCCAAAGAAATTAACCAAGACCTCAGAAAACAAATTGTAGACCTCCACAAGTCTGGTTCATCCTTGTGAGCATTTTCCAAACGCCTGAAGGTACCACGTTCATCTGTACAAACAATAATACCCAAGTATAAACACCATGGGACCACTCAGTCATCATACCGCTCAGGAAGGAGACGCAATCTTTCTCCTAGAGATGAATGTACTTTGGTGCGAAAAGTGCAAATCAATCCCAGAACAACAGCAAAGGACCTTGTGAAGATGCTGGAGGAAACAGGTACAAAAGTATCTATATCCACAGTAAAACGAGTCACATATCAACATAACCTGAAAGGCCGCTCAGCAAGGAAGAATACTTATTTTCCACCATAATTTGCAAATAAATTCATAAAAAATCCTACAATGTGATTTTCTGTTTTTTTTCTCTCATTTTGTCTGTCATAGTTGAAGTGTACCTATGATGAAAATTACCGGCCTCTCTCGTCTTTTTAAGTGGGAGAACTTGCACAATTGGTGGCTGACTAAATACTTTTTTACCCCACTGTATGTGGTGTGCATGTGAATATATCTCATGTGCTTTGCGATTGTGTAGGCTACTTTGTGCATGACTTCTCTATGGTACTACATAATTGATAAATCGTATACCTCCACTACACTACTTTGATAGGCATCAGTAGGGATTAAGAAGTGAGTATACCCAATGCCCACAGAAAAACGGTGGTTATACTGCCTTGATCACACCGATGTTGTCATTGTGCAAAATAGTATGCGGCATCATCTGGTTGTGTGCAACAAAAGTTCAACATTCATCTTCTGTTACCATTTCTGTGAAGCCGTCTACGTATGCACCACACGGAACGCACTGCAACTGCCTCTGCAACGCAATGCTTCAAGGCAAATGCACCGTTCCATTGGAAATTAATGTACTTCTAGTGTACCAAAATGCTAACTCTCTGTTGCTGTGATCGAGGCGTATGGCTTATACCTGTGTATACCCTCCACTACACAACAAAAAGTGCACTCTCTTATACGAGTGCGTTAGTATTACGGTTGCTGTCCTTTCAGAATCCCGAACCTGTCACACACTGAAGGCCTATAGGTTTGCCACTGCGCAAACATGTCTATAATAGATATGAAGGCTGATAAGATACCGTATTAATGTTTCAAGAAAGGAGTGTATATGTTTGGCCTGACTGAATGGAAACGGGGAGGCAGGGTAGCCTAGTGGTTAGAGCGTTGGACTAGTAACCAGAAGATTGCAAGTTCAAACCCCCTTGCTGACAAGGTACAAATCTGTCGTTCTGCCCCTGAACAGGCAGTTAACCCACTGTTCCCAGGCCGTCATTGAAAATAAGAATTTGTTCTTAACTGACTTGCCTGGTTAAATAAAGGTAAAAAAATAAATAAAAATATAATAATGAGGTTTTTTTATCTGCTGGTCTCGGGAAGAAATTACAAGTCCTCACTGTCTGAGACAGAGTCAATACCTAGTACAAATGTATCCGATACCGAGACAAAATAGAGACACTCAATACTGGGTCTCGAGACCAGACTAGTACTACAACACTGGGTTTCCCGGTAAAACTAGAAGTATTTCAATGTTCTCGATGGACCAGTGTGGATAAAGGTCAAATTTGGAGTACAGTAACATATCCCATCCCTGCATTGAGGTTCGTTTTCCAACCATTATCTCGCACCGGTTCCACGTTGTCTTAATGTAACCATGATTTCGTTTTGACCCCAGCCCTCACAAAAAAAGATTGCAGTTTTAAAACTGCAGTAAAAGTGCAGTAACTGCTGTCGACTGTGGTATTTTAGATGCAGTAATTGCAGCATACTGCACTCTAACTGTAGTTATACTGCAGTGTACTGCAGTTATAATGCACTCTGACTGCAATCTTTTTTCGTAAGGGAGGGCAGCTCAGTGTAAACAATTGTAACGGTAGGGTCAGTATCTTCCAGCAAGCTGCAGGGCTTACAGATTCAGAGCTTTACCGTCTTGCCATGTTAATGGTTGTATTGCACTCCTATTTTTTAACAGGTCCAACATGCCAGCAAGCGGATCACAAAAGAAATGCAGTACAAGGGTATCGTCGATTGCATTACCCGCATTCCCAAGGAAGAGGGCTTCCTTGCCTTCTGGAGAGGTAACCTGGCCAATGTCATCAGAGCCTTTCCCTCCCAGGCCCTCAACTTCGCCTTCAAAGACAAGTACAAGAGTTTCTTCCTTGACGGTGTAGACAAGCGCAAGCGGTTCTGGAGGTACTTCGCTGGCAACCTGGCCTCTGGTGGCGCTGCAGGAGCCACCTCCCTTTGCTTCGTCTACCCTCTTGATTTCACCAGAACCCGTCTGGGAGCTGATGTCGGAAAGGCCAGAATGAGGGAGTACAATGGTCTAGCAGACTGCTTGGTGAAGACGTTCAGGTGTGACGGTCTGAGGGGTCTGTACCAGGGCTTCGCAGTGTCTGTACAAGGCATCATCATCTACAGAGGTTCCTACTTCGGCATGTATGACACAGCTAAAGGTATATAACTGATAACATTTTTACAGAAAGTTATTGGTGTCTGGACATTTTATAGATATGCGTGTGGATATGTAATATTTGGTGTGCTTGCAGGAATGTTGCCAGACCCCAAGAACACTTCCATCTTAGTGAGCTGGGCAATCGCTCAGTCTGTAACTACTGTGGCTGGCCTGACGGCCTACCCCTTCGACACCGTCCGTCGTCGTATGATGATGCAGTCTGGCCATAAAAGCGGTGAGTTTACCTGTGACCCAAACCATTTAAGCCCCGTTCCCATTGTCACTTTGAAGTCCACCCAGGTTGGGCTGGCCTTGGTGGGCTATCTGAAATTGCATTTCCACTGCCTCCAGAAATGAGAAATTATGTCATGATGCTAGGTATGTGTGACTGCAGCTGGCTTCGCTAACATTGCTAGCTAGCGAGAAAGATGTTAAATAATTTTATTCACCTTTGCCATACTGTAACTAAAGTTACTCCTGCCAGTGCCAGCAAGACTCAGAGCCATGTATTGCTGGCGTTAGCTAGCAAGCTAAATGTAGCGTCGTCTCCAGCATAACAGGCTAGCTAGCTTAATTCCTATCTTGCTTGCCATCGTATTGGCTATTAGCTAGCTAGCTAACCAAGCAAATCAGACGACAGGTTCATATCAAGCTTTCAATACGACCTGGCCAGCTAAAATTCCTGCTAGCTCACTTTAGCTAGCTAGGTAGCTTGTTTCAACTCTGATTTGCTCGCTAATGTCAGGTAGCTAGCATTCGTTGGTCTACTGTTTTCATAAAAGTTTGTGTAGTGCAAAAGTGAATGAAGGATCCAGCTATGGTGGTAATTCGTGTCATGTCTGTACAGCAGTACTGCTTGTCCATGTGCTAGCTAACAGCAACAAGCTCAGGCAAGTTATCTAACGTTGTGTCAGCATCCAGCAGTGATCAGCTTGGTGGTTGCATAGTCATAGCGTCACCAGTCCGAATTCCAATCGAGCTGGCACCAGTTGTGAAACTGGGCTGTACTGGTCCTGGTTTCCCTCGACCCTGCTCGAATTTGAGTATTCCATTCGAACCAGCTCAAATTCGGCCCTAATTTTAAGTGCCAGTGGAAACAGGGCTTTAGTGTTACCACGTTTAAATTAATCGGGAGTACTTGTAGCAACATGCTATTTTAAATACTACTTAATTGGCATAACATCCTAACTTGTGTCATCTTACATTTTTAAAGCTGATATCATGTATCTTGGGACCATTGACTGCTGGATGAAGATTGCTCGTGATGAGGGTGGAAAGGCCTTCTTCAAGGGAGGCTGGGCCAATGTTCTCCGAGGCATGGGTAGTGCCTTTGTGCTGGTTTTTTACGATGAGCTCAAGAAAGTCCTCTAAATTCCTTTTTTAAAACATCACTGGCTAAGTGTAACACAATTTTTCATGCCTAT